>NC_041396.2:67901998-68504498 GCF_900747795.2 Erpetoichthys calabaricus
AATCACCCCGTAAATGCACACGTTTAATTGCACATGTTAATATGTATGCTTACACAGTATTAAAAGACACTCAACAATTACACAGTATTAAAAGACAGTCAACAATTAACGTCATTTACCTTCGTTCCCGCGTTTGACTTGTGCTGTAAATCTCTTCCTCGTTTTCAGTTCACGTGATTACGTAGGAGGCGTAATACGTGATGACGCAATACGTGACTCCGCCTCCTCCATTAGAGTATATGGACAAAAAACAGGTTCCAGTTATGACCATTATGCGTAGAATTTTGAAATGAAACCTGCCTAACTTTTGTAAGTAAGCTGTAAGGAATGAGCCTGCCAAATTTCAGCCTTCTACCTACAAGGTAAGTTGGAGAATTAGTGATGAGTCAGTCAGTCAGTGAGTCAGTGAGGGCTTTGCCTTTTATTAGTATAGATGAAAAATTATTAATTGGTAAACATATTTGGTGAAAGACTCTTAAGCAAGATTTTGTTGATTTTCAAATGAAAACTCATTTAGTTAGTAATTGTTTGATATGTTTTCTATTTACGAGGCAATTGCAAGAACCAACCCTGACAATTCCAAATCAACCAATGATCAAGAGAGGGTCCTGCAGCAGAGTGGCGCACTATTTCAGGTTGACTCCAGTCTTTCATCTGGAGCCTTCTGGATAGCCTCTGCCTCCCACACATCTGAAATGAATTCAGTGGGTTTGAGAAAGTTTATCAAACAAACTTTCAAATAAATAAAATTGTCCCTCCAACTACTCATCATATACAAACACACATTTCAGAGAAAGCATTACTTTGAAATGCATTATAATGATGAAATTTACTCAGTTTGGGTATGAGAACAAAGAAAAGTAAAAAAGTAATGAAACTAGGTAAAGAGACTACTTATTTCATGACAGATGGAAATAAGTCCATTTCAAAAACATTGCCAATTGTGTATGCAGAAAAAAATTAATTGCTAATTAAAAAAACACAAACTTATGTTCTTGCTGGCAAATCATTGAATACAGTACAGTCTCATATTTTGTATAAAAAACAAAAAGAAACAACATTGAGTAACAGATCATAATCAATGAGTCCCCCCATAATGCACACATATTTGTTGATATGCAATGTCTCTGTTGCACAAAACAGCATGTCCCTATTCTGTATAATGGAATATAATGCAGAAGAAAAAAATAGCAAGGTATATTTTTTGGAAATGTAAAATATTTACCCTTGAATAAATTAAGGCAAATAAACCATAAAATGCCTTCTTTTCTGTACATAACAAAAAAGTAATGCTATATGTTGTACTTACAGTTTCACAATGTGGCTTTGATTATCTAAATTTAAATACAGTTCACTCAACAGTACTTACAAAAACAACTCAATAGATTTACCAGAACAATATTTAATATGATGGTCTCAATTTAAACTTCTTACTTCTTAAATAAACATTAAGACAAAAATTATAGCACAATATAACTATCATTCAAAATCCTTATAGTATTAGAAAAAGGAGTTTTTGAATATACTCAAAAGCATAGATTCAACAAGTCTTTATTCCTTAGTGCCTTTATAATTTTTATATCAACTATCTGAAGCGGTGTTTGATGAACCGCAAAGTTTGCAAATTCCTGTATGTAAGAATCCCATACAATTTGATTAAAAAATAAGTAGCATTTCCTGTTTTTTATTATTTTTGTACTTTTTTGTATAATTCAATCATTTTAAAGCATTATGGTATGTATTTTGTAGTGATCAGAAACTAGTTGGTTGGGGTAGGTACTCACTTCTGATCACACTGGGTAAGGTGAAACAAACAAGTCCTTAGTAATGAAAATTTGTGAGTCTTCAAAAAGCGCCACACTGGGAATAGGTTTCACACCAGGCAGGCTGAATCCCAAACTCCACCAACTTCAAAAAATGAAGGTTAAGGGTGGTCCTTCACCAGTGACATCAGAGTGGGTTTGAACCACAGAGCACAAGAAGTTTTAGAAATCATAAAACCACAATACATAGATACTATATATATTCTCACACAATCAATTAATTGATACTGACAGATACTGCTTAAACGTAAATATAAATGCACTTATACCTTTTAGTCATTTTAAATCATTAATTGCACTACAGCTTTTTGCTGTTAAAATATTCATTTACTATATTTATACACAATTTTTTTTCTTTATTGTATCAACAAGACATTTGTCATTCTTGAGGTGTGATTATAAAATATGGATTACCATTTTAATTATTTAGTACTTGTTTCTTACCAATACTTATGCTGTATGACACACAGCAACAAATAATAAAGACAGTTCAAATCTCACAATACAAAAGCATATTATTTACTAAGCAGCAATTTCAAATTCATCTTTATTTTTTTCTTTTACCAATTATAAGTATAAGCTGCTGCATTTTAAACAAGCCCACTGTCCAAACTCGAGTGGTGTCCGTTTGTTAAGGGGAAGTGCATTTAAAACTGAAGCCAGAAAGCATTTCTTTGCGCGAAGAATTGTGGGAATCTGGAACAAACTACCAAGCCATGCAGATGAAGCGGAAGCCTTGACAACCTTCAAGAAATATCTAGATGAGGTATTGGGACAGCTTAGTTGTTAGCTAAACAAACAAGGTTGACAGACTGAATGATCTCTCATTTGTCAAATTTCTTATGTTCATATGTCTCTGAGACATGATATTTGTTGGCTTTTATTTATTTATCAGGCCTTAAATGGCTGCTTACTTCTATGCTGACCATAACCAAATAACTTTATCAAACAGGCAAGAGTCAATAGTGCTAATTACGCTTCAGGTCCCACCAAGTTTTTACTGAACTTGGAGAATCTGCTTTTGGTTATTGTGCACTGGTTACTAGGAATACTTTACAAAAAAAAATGTAAAAGCTAAGTTCTTTTCTATTAATTGGACAATTTAAATGCATCATTTCAAATCACTTTTCTGTAGACATTAATGTTTTTATTGGATTTATTAACTTTTAATATTTTTATTTGCATATTTATTATCTTTTGAATTTTTTATCATTGGTTTTGTTGCAAATGAGAGTTTTTAACAAGATATTCTGTGGTTAAACAAAGTTTGACTGAATGAATGACTAAAGCTGTTCAAATTCACTCACTTCCTGCCTATTGTCCTATATCGAGGGCACTACAGGTTGCATACAGATTTCCTGTTGCATATAACAAAGTTACACAAAACACCAAACTCAAGATAAACCATCCAAGTAAAAAATCAAATGACCTGACAGACATGTATTAACACCTGTATATGAAGGCCCACAAAGGTAGCAGGTTTTTTGTTTTGTCTTATTCTTGCATTTCTTTGTGTTCACTCTGTTTTTATCTCTCCATTGACTGCTTTATTAGGAAAAATAAACACATGCTTCTGTAAAATCTGGAATCCTTGCTATAATTCTGGGGGTGGAGAGACATCAGGAAGTTGTTCATTATTTATAACACTGAGAATAAAATATGGCATAGAATTACTGCCCTGTGAAAAAGCAGTTTACAGGTAAACTCATAGTCAAATCTATCATTATCATGTTACTACGTGACTGTGGTATTTCTAAATGTTAAGCTGGTAAAAGGAAATCAAATTAAGTGTGTGTATAAATATATAGTATTCAGAATTTCCCATGTTAAAACAGTAAAGTACCTGACAGGTCATGTGTATGCACCAAGACAATTAATACACTATTTACATTTTTCAAATGTGATACCCAGTGTATAATACTTTTATGTCATGGTAGTGCTGGCTTGGATCTGTAGGAACAATGCTGGGCTAAAATGCTAGCCGTGGGCAGTATCTTTCTAGAGACTGCAAATTATCCCCATGTCTTCATGAGTTTCCTCGTACATCCCATAAACATGAAGGTTTGACTGATTTACTACTGTAAATTGATCCTGCGCGAGTAAGTTTGTGTATGCGTAAACATGCTCTCTCTCAGTGGTGTCCCATTCAGGTTAATGCTGTCAAATAGAGCAATGATAGACTCCTGTAGCACAAACCCCTATGTTGCAATATCTACCTCTAAATTAATTAATTAATTGAGTAACCAAACAACCTTGATAGGCTGTGTCGCCTCCTCCTTTTATTTCTAAACTGTCTTGTTATTTTTTTTATTTATTGGAAATAGAATGCACCTTTAGAGATAGCAGTGTAAACTGGTCCTGCAAAGTAAAAGGTTGGAATTCATATCTGAATAAATGCACTAGTATTTGAATCACTTTTTTTCATTCTGCTAATCATAATGTGTGACTTCTTGCAGGGATGTTCCACTTATTACACACAGAATTGACTCTGCCACAGTTTGTTTCTACATCATTCACTGTTGATGGGACTTGTCTTCCATGTAGGCATGTAGCTAATTCCTAGTGAGATCTGAGTATAATAACTCTTTCATGCTTGGTTTTGGTTCATCACAACTGACTGACAGACAGTGAAACACCTGCAGCTGTGTGGGAGTTGATGTTTATGCTCATATTGAATTTGTTATTAAAAACTCCTAAAAAACACACCATTGCACTACAATTTAACAAAAATGTCTCATATTATAAGAGCAAAGACACAGTTACCGGTGGTGACAACCAGCCACACTGATGTTCTGTCTTTGATATTATATGCTAATACTTTAGATGTGTTTTCGCCTTATTTTTACATTTTCTTAATAGTATTATGTGACTTTTTGGTTTTATCAATGCATTTATTGTGTATATATTAAAATATGTGTCTTGTGTATTAATAGAAAACAGTGCTATATGCTATATCAAATCAGTAATCAAACACTTTGCTGGAAACATACTGTTTCTCATTCTATGGCTTAATTCATTTATCTTCTCAGAACAAAATGCATCGTATTATACATTTTTTCCAAATAGCAATTATTTATATAATGAGAAACAATGCTGTATTTTCTTCACTCTGATCAGTGAGGTTTAGTATAGTACTAAGTCTTTCCTTTTATTTGGGTTGAATAAAATGACACTCTGTATCCATAAGCATTAGACTTTGAAAATGGTATAGAAAACCAGAAGAGATAGTTTCATTTCATAGTAATTTAATTTGTATTACACATCTTTAGTAAGCTTTTCCAAAAAATACTTTTTTCACTATCTCCATCTACAGTTCAGGTTTTATATTAACGACAAAATCTAAATGACATTTTTAATAAACAAGTGATTCATTATCTATTACTTTCACGTGATTTATTCAGATGTAATGTAAACTTTCAGTAAAATGTATTTTTCCATATTGGTTATAGTAATGTGTTTCCAAAATGCCTACAGAATTTTAGCTAATGAAATGTTTTTTTAATTCCTAATTCTTTTTTACATTATAACATTATTCACTGAACATCAATGTTTCTAAAATAATTTCTCCAAAGATGATCTCTGGCTTATGATTTGAGTGTATAAGCAATAAGCAATTATTCTTAAAGAATGTTTATATATCTTTTTGAGGTAAGTCAAAGATTAAACCAATTCTTGGGTAAGTGATATGATTTCATTACAAAATCGTTGGTTGATAACTTGACCTGCTCAATGAAAGTGGGATTATCAGACTTTTCAACTGAAGTATTTTTGATAAAAGTGACTGAATTAAAAAACATATCTTGACATCTGTAACCAATTTAAGGATAAAAACACCCTGCGGTCTGCTAAAATTACAGCCTACTGCCTATACCTCACTATACCTCACAAGTAAACTACAAATACATTAGGATGACTGTGATGATTAAGTGTTCTCTTCATTTTTTTGAGCAGTGCAAAAGAAATAAAATTTTGTTTTGAAAGAAAATAAACCTACACAAGATTATTACATACAGTCATATGAAAAAGTTTGGGAACCCCTGTGAGCCTGCATAATAATTGACTCTACTTTCAACAAAAAAGATAACAGTGGCATATCTTTCATTTCCTAGGAACATCTGAGTACTGGGGTGTTTTCTGAACAGATATGTTTAGTGAAGCAGTATTTAGTTGTATGAAATTAAATCAAATGTGAAAAACTACCTGTGCAAAAATTTGGGTCCCCTTGTAATTTTGCTGATTTGAATGCATGTAACTCCTTGATACTGATTACTTGCAACAAAATTGGTTGGATTAGCTCATTAAGACTTGAACTACATATACAGGTGTGTCCAATCATGAGAAAAGGTATTTAAGGTGGTCAATTGCAAGTTGTGCTTCCCTTTGACTCTCCTCTGAAGAGTGACAGCATGGGATCCTCAAAGCAACTCTCAAAAGATCTGAAAACAAAGATTGTTCAGTATCATGGTTTAGGAGAAGGCTACAAAAAGTTATCTCAGAAGTTTAAACTGTCAGTTTCAACTGTAAGGAATGGAATCGGGAAATGGAAGGCCACAGGCACAGTTGCTGTTAAACTCAGGTCTGGCAGGCCAAGAAAAATACAGGAGCGGCATATGCGCAGGATTGTGAGAATGGTTACAGACAACCCACAGATCACCTCCAAAGACCTGCAAGAACATCTTGCTGCAGATGGTGTATCTGTACATCGTTCTACAATTTAGCGCAATTTACAAAAAGAACATCTGTATGGCAGGGTGATGAGAAAGAAGCCCTTTCTGCACTCACGCCACAAACAGAGTCGCTTGTTCTATGCAAATGCTCATTTAGACAAGCTAGATTCATTTTGGAACAAAGTGTTTTGGACTGATGAGACTAAAATTGAGTTATTTGGTCATAACAAAAAGCACTTTGAATGGAAGAAAAACACCTGCTACCTACTGTCAAATTTGGTGGAGGTTCCATCATGCTGTGGGGGTGTGTGGCTAGTTCAGGAACGGATGAATTCAACCCAATATCAACAAATTCTTCAGGATAATATTCAAGCATCAGTCACAAAGTTGAAGTTACGCAGGGGTTGGATAATCCAACAAGACAATGACCCAAAACACAGCTTGAAATCTACAAAGGCATTCATGCAGAGGGAGAAGTACAATGTTCTGGAATGGCCATCACAGTCGCCTGACTTGAATATCATCAAAAATCTATGGGATGATTAGAAGCAAGCTGTCCATGCTCGACAGCCATCAAATTTAACTGAACTGGAGAGATTTTGTATAGAAGAATGGTCAAAAATACCTCCATCCAGAATCCAGACACTTATCAAAGGCTATAGGAAGCGTCTAAAGGCTGTTAAATTTGCAAAAGGAGGTTCAACTAAGTTTTAATGTAATATTTCTGTTGGGGTGCCCAAATTTATGCACCTGTCTAATTTTGTTATGATGCATATTGCATATTTTCTGTTAATCCAATAAACTTAATGTCACTGCTGAAATACAACTCTTTCCATAAGGCATGCCATATATTAAAAGGTAGTTGCTACTTTGAAAGCTCAGCCAATGATAAACAAAAATCCAAAGAATTAAGAGGGGTTCCCAAACTTTTTCATATGACTGTATGTGTTTGTCCCCTGTAATAGGTAACTTGTTCAATAACAACAAATGTGCAGTGGAATCTCTTTAAAGCCAGTAAGCAGGCACCAATCTATTCTGAATTTGTGAAATTCCATGGGAGACTGCCCAAAACTTAGGTTCTAATTGGGCTTCAATATGGCATGGTATAGGATGGAAAAAGCAGTGCATTATATTGACATGGGAACTGCTTTGACATAAATACCAAAGAACATGGCACACAAAGTTTGTGGTTCGTAATGGCATTTGTACTGCCAAAACAGGGAATCATTGCAGGGTTATGGCAGGCTACAACCCAATTTCAGCTGGTACAGTTTATGGCAAGGAGCACAATGAGTGTATAGAGGAGGAATGGAGAAATATCACTTAGTTGTGATGAATCTCAATTCCTGCTCATTCGTGCTTATGGTCAGTTATGATGACATACTGCTTTAAACACAAGCAAAGAACCAAATATGTTGTAACACCTTATTCAGTACAGCATGAAGGGATTCCAGGAACCAGACATCAACCCATTTTCTAAATCTACGTTTTCTACAGGGTCAGAGGGAAACGATGCCTACCCAATCAGCATCAGGCTCAAGGTGGGATTAAACCCAGGACAGGGAGGAGTTCAGTACATGCCAGTTGGATAATAAGTACTGCAGGCAGGTCAATTGTATAACATAAAAACAAGTTATGTCATTCACCCACTGCATATTAAATACTTTAACTAGAATCTCTTAAACTAGTTAAAATTTTATATGTATGAATAATCAATATGTAAATACTGATGCATTTAGACTAAGATAAAAAGAAAACCCTATAATTCCATTTAGATTAGTAAAAACAGTGTAATTTACATCTAGGATAGAAGAGAACTTCTGTGAAGTCTAGTTTCATGTTATATCTGAAGTGGTTCATATCTGTGACTGTTTTTGAAATTACCTTTTTTTGTGGGTGCTTCCAAAACCCAGCAGTGTTTTCCCTTTGCTTGCGTAAAGATCTTTTTACACAAAATGACACCAGCAACATCACAAAGTTTCACTGATTTGGTCTTATATTGAAGATAAGCCCTAAGTGCCTTCTGCAGGACCACTACCAAACACTGCATACTGGGAGACACAAAGCACCAAACCCAAAACACAATGGAAGAGCTCATATTTTGTATGTAGTCTAGAAATGCTGTGAGTAACTGGAGACAACTAAAACCCTTCCAGAAAAAGCAGATAGAGCTATAGAGAGGGATAGAGAGAGAGAGAGAGGTGTGAAAAATAAAAACAGTAAAATACACTTTATACGTATTCCTCTAATATTATATACAACAACAACAATTTATTTCTTGTATAGCCCAAAAATCAGACAAGGATTGCCTCGATGGGATTTAACAGGCCATGTTTTTGATAACCCCTAGCCTTGACTCCCTAAGAAGACAAGAAAAAATCTTTGCAACTGTTTTCTTTCTTCTATGGAGTCTGATTTTTAATGTGACTCCTGTAAGAATCTGTCATCACTTAAATGTGATAACAGTTCTTCTTTCTAATTTATAATTCAGAACCTCGTCAACAGATAACGTCTAACAAATGATAAGTGTTATGCAACCATCCATCTATTATCCAACCCGCTATATCCTAACTACAGGGTCACAGGGGTCTGCTGGAGCCAATCTTAGCCAACACAGGGCAGGGCGCAAGGCAGGGAGCCAGGCCACCGCATGGAACACACACACACACACACTAGGGACAATTTAGAATCGCCAATGCACCTAACTTCCATGTCTTTGGGAGGAAACCGGAGTACCTGGAGGAAACCCACACAGGGAGAACATGCAAACTCCATGCAGGGAGGACCCGGGAAGCAAACCCGGGTCTCCTAACTGCGAGGCAGCAGCGCTACCCACTGCGCCACCGTGCCGCCCAGTGTTATGCAGTATTTTCATTTTAACTCATACATCTTAATAGCAAAAATACAAATCCTTTAAGTCATGAAAATCATAACTATGTATATACATTGTGAATGACGTAATGGAGGTATAGGAATCCCAACAGAGGTGGATGTTAATTTCTTGCCTGGACAGAAGTTCACATGGGTAAGATATGGATGGACAGGCATCCCGGCTGGGTTAATTGATGGTACCTTTCCTAGCCTGTAGACCATAATGGAAGGACAGAGGGAGACTCCTTCCCAGAACCATGTGTTTCCCCAATATACAAGGTGGCAGCATCTCTCCGGCAGAACTCTCATTGGTACTCCTGTAGCACATTTTGGGAGTTGTAGTCCTGATGGGCAACCCTGCTGGATTACTTGGGCGCTGTAGCTACTCTTGGGTCCCACATAAAAGCAACTGCCTCCTCTACATCTGGGGTCAGAGTCGGGAAGCGGTGCACGACACTTATGTAAGAGTACTGAAGAAAGACAGAAGGTGATTCAATAATGTATTATTTCTGGTATTGGACTGTTTGAAGCCTTTGGGAAAATAATCATTTACTATGCAACCTTTTCTGCTTCCCAAACTTGTATCCATAAAAGTGCACAACATAAATACTGTAATAACCAATCTTAATGCACATAGAAAATCTAGGCAATACGGCATAAACACCAATAATTTAATTAAAGTTACTACTTTAGATGAACAATGTATTAAAACTATAAAAACATATCATAGATTAAACAAAAAATACACACAGAGCGGCGCTAATAAAAATAACTTAATTCCTGTTCCATATATCAATAACGCACATAGTATTCATCTCTGCTCCTCCGAAACATTGAATATGGCTCTATTAAATGTTAGAGCTTTAACTAACAAGACGTTTTTTATCAACGATCTTATTAGTGATAAAAAAATAGATTTTATTGCACTAAGTGAAACGTGGCTTAGCTCAGATGGCGCAGCTGTTTTAATCGAATCTGCGCCTCCGGATTACAGTTTTACTCGTGCTGATCGCCAAGGAAAGAGAGGTGGAGGGCTAGCAAACATTTACTCAAGCAGGTTAAAATGTAAAAATATCAGTTTTGGTAAATTCAAGTCTTTTGAGTATCTCGCCATTATTATTCAGGGAGATTCTCACGTTCTAGTATTATCCGTGTATAGTCCTCCAAAATTCAACGCGTCTTTCTTTGAGGAATTCTCTGACTTGATGTCAATCTTAATTACGAACTATGACACACTCTTAATAGTCGGCGACTTTAATTTTCATATAGATAATCAATGTGACCAGAAAGTAAAAGAATTTATGAACCTCCTGGACTCTTTTGATTTGAGACAGCTCGTTAATCAGCCTACACATAAAGCAGGTCATACGTTAGACTTAGTAATTACTAAAGGACTAAAAGTTGATATAAAGCAGGTCATTGATATTGGTCTATCAGACCATTTTCTTCTACTCTTTAATATAGAAATAATGATAGAAAACACTCATGAGAAGCATATTGTTAAAAAACGGTTCTTTGACTCATCAGCAGCTTTAAAACTTTCAAACATTCTAACCAATCAGTCCGTTTATAGTGCCAACTATAATAGCGAGGAGAATGTAAATAGTAAGGTGGAAAGATTTAATACTAAAGTGAGGGCTGCTGTTGACTTAGTTGCACCTGAAAAGACAGTTAAAAAATCTTCTAGCATTGTTATACCATGGAAGACCCAAAGAGTGTCTGATTTAAAGAGAACATGCCGTAGAGCTGAGCGTAAATGGAGGAAAACTAAACTAACTATTGACTATGAAATATTAAAAGTTAAAATAACAGAATACAATAACACAGTCCGTCTTGAGAGGCGCTGCTATTTCTCTAAGATTATAAATAACAATGCTAGTAATCCCAGAGTCTTATTTTCGACAATTGATCATCTGTTAAACCCAGGTAACTCAAAGGAATGCCTCCTAAGTACTTCCAGTAAAACTTGTGAGGCTATCGCTGTATTTTTCAATCAAAAAATGAATGATATTAGAAATAACATAGTATATCTCCCCAACACTAAGGATCCTCCTAAACCCCAGTACCCCATAATAAACAAATTAAAGTCTTTCACTAGGATAGATTTACCTGATTTACATAAAATAATTTCTCAAATGAAACCCTCCACCTGTGCCCTTGACCCAATACCAACAAATTTTTTCAAAGAAGTATCGGGCATGCTTAGTGATAATGTTCTTGACATAGTAAATTCGTCATTAGATACGGGGGTCTTCCCAGACTGTCTTAAGACTGCGGTAGTTAAACCCCTACTAAGAAAAATAATCTCGATCCCTCTGCTCTTGAAAATTATAGACCCATCTCTAACCTGCCTTTCTTAAGTAAAATTCTAGAGAAGGCAGTCATTATACAGTTAAATGAGCACCTCAATAAACATGCTATTCTTGATAAATTTCAGTCAGGTTTTAGAACAAATCACAGCACAGAAACTGCACTCGTTAAAGTAGTAAATGACTTGCGGGTAAATGCAGACAGAGGCCATTTATCTGTTCTCATCCTCTTAGATCTGAGTGCCGCATTTGACACCATTGATCATAATATTCTTAAGAATCGCCTTAGTCAATGGGTGGGCCTCTCTGGCAGTGTCTTAAATTGGTTTGAATCCTACCTGGCAGGGAGAAAATTCTTTGTTAGTTGTGGTAATTATAACTCAAAGACACATGATATTCTATATGGTGTTCCACAAGGCTCTATCCTGGGTCCACTGCTCTTCTCAATCTACATGCTTCCATTAGGTCAGATTATCTCAGGGCACAACGTGAGCTACCACAGCTATGCTGATGACACACAGCTGTATTTATCAATAGCACCTGATGACCCCAAATCTCTTGATTCGCTAACACAATGTCTAACTTGTATCTCAGAATGGATGAATAGTAACTTTCTCAAATTAAATAAAGAAAAAACCGAAATCTTAGTGATTGGCAATAACGGATACAATGAGGCTATTAGAAATAAACTGGATGCATTAGGATTAAAAGTCAAATCGGAGGTAAAAAGCTTAGGGGTAACCGTTGATTGTAATCTGAATTTTAAATTGCATATTAATCAGATCACTAGGACAGCATTTTTTCACCTAAGAAACATAGCAAAAGTTAGACCTCTTATATCATCGAAAGATGCAGAGAAATTAGTTCATGCGTTTGTTTTCAGTCGGCTAGATTACTGTAACGCACTCCTCTCAGGACTACCCAAAAAAGACATCAATCGTTTGCAACTAGAGTAGAATACAGCTGCTAGAATCCTTACCAGGAAAAGAAAATCCGAACACATTTCTCCAGTTTTGATGTCACTACACTGGTTACCTGTGTCATTCAGAATTGACTTTAAAATTCTGCTTATGGTTTATAAAGCTTTAAATAATCTCGCCCCGGCTTATATATTGGAATGTCTGACACCTTATATTCCAAATCGTAACCTCAGATCCTCAACTGAGAGTCTCCTTAGAATTCCAAGAGCAAAACTTAAAAGAAGTGGTGAGGCGGCCTTCTGCTGTTATGCACCTAAAATCTGGAATAGCCTGCCAGTAGGAATTCGCCAGGCTAATACAGTGGAGCACTTTAAAAAACTACTTAAAACACATTATTTTAACATGGCCTTCTCATAACTTCACTGTAATTTAATCCTGATACTCTGTATATCTAATTCATTATAATAACTATTCATTCAAAATCTGTACTAACCCCTACTCTTTTCTGTTTCCTTTTCCGGTGTCCTGTTGGTGGTGGCGTGCGCCACCACCATCTACCCAAAGCACCATGATGTTCCAACAATGATGGATGGATTAAAAGCCAGAAGTCTGTATGACCATTAGCATCAAGTGACTCCGTGAAAAACCCGAACTACAAAAAGGACTATTTCATTTATGTTAGGTAGAATGCCCAAAGGGGACTGGGTGGTCTCGTGGCCTGGAACCCCTACAGATTTTGTTTTTTTCTCCAGCCTTCTGGAGTTTTTTTTTGTTTTTTCTGTCCACCCTGGCCATCGGACCTTACTCCTTTCTATGTTAATTAATGTTGTCTTATTTTAATTTCTTATTTTGTCTTTTATGTTTCTTCTCTTCATTATGTAAAGCACTTTGAGCTACTTTTTGTATGAAAATGTGCTATATAAATAAATGTTGTTGTTGTTGTATGTGGTTGAGTTGTGTCTGCTGTTTGGGGCTCAGTGGTGCCCCCTGTTGATCTCTCTCTCTCTCTCTCTCTCTCTCTCTCTCTCTCTCTCTCTCTATATATATATATATATATATATATATATATATATAGGGTGAGTCAATATTATGTTAACATTTGAATGGCAGAAACAATTTATTAACAAAACATACTTGTGGCACATAAATTGTCCACAAAAATTGTATATAAGTATATACATAGCAGTACCATTAGTGTTAACAGAATTTTGACTCACCCTGTACATATAGTAAAAAAGACAACACAGAGTACATCCATGACCCTGTATAATGACACCAAACAAAAAGTTAATTATCTTTTTACAAATATACTTGTAATGTCCTTTCAGACAAAGTCCAATACAGAACTGAGTTAACATGTCTGAGTTTCTCGTCATATGGACTCCAGGTAGGAAGTGGCAGGTACAGGAGGATGGACAACAGCAGTGACGTCAGCGTTGGAATGGCTGTCTTCCATTCTGCAGAGGGAGGAAGAAAGAAGGCATTAGAACATAGTCTGAACACCTGGTTCAGTGGGTAACCACCTTCACCAAAGCCCATAAGCTGCCTCTGAAGAGCATGCATAAGACAATATATATACTGTATGTATGCTGTGTGTGTAAATAAAATAAAAAACTAAATGATTCTAGAATGCATAACTAAATTCAAAATCTCAATCCCTTGGGAATTTGAGTAATAATAAGTGAGAATAAGTTAAGTATCACTTTATTATCAATCATGCTTTATAACCAAAAGGTGAAACTTGAGGTTAAATGGGCTGCTCTCAAATTCATAATTAGCTTGATATTCCCATTTATTTCAAGTCAACTGAAGTGATAATAATTGACCATTAAATAAGATACTTAGAAAAACAGAATGGCATTTATCTCCAGTGATTATACAGTGACAAAGCACCTAAAGTAATTATCCATAGAGCTATTAATTCTTTGCATAAAAATATCCATTAAGTAATATTTGAATTGTGAAAATATTAAACCAATGGCTTATATTTCTAAATTACATATAATAAAAATAGAAGAACATATTAAAGAATAATACAGTCTTGGCATAATAGAATAATAAGTATATTTTATAATTAAATGACAAATTTAGGTGAGACATTACTTAGACACATCTTTACACTTTACAAATATAGTTCTTCAGTCCTTGACTGGGAAATATAGCTTTGTTGGCAGTTCATTCGTTTGAACCCTGAATTTAAAAAGTAATTTCTTTGTTAAATGCGTTATTAGAGAATTCAGTCGTAGAGAATCATTTGTAAAATAAATGATAATAATGAGATGAAGATGGGCTCCAACTCCATCATTAAATTTCTTTATGGTGCCACCTATTATTGGCCTGATCACCAACAATAACAAGATGACCTATAAAGAAGAGGTTTACTTGTTGACTCAATAGTGCCAGGACAATAATCTCAACCTTAATTTGAGTAAAAACAATGAGCTGGTCATAGATGTCAGGAAACATTGGTCAGGCCTCAGTTCCGTGTACATCAGAGGGGGTGCTATTGAAAGAGTGAGCAGCTTTACATTTCTTTGGAGTGACTATCAATGATGAGTGTAAAGTGAATCATTGCTGGCTTCATCAAATCCTGCTACAGCGTCTGCTCGGCTCAAGAACGTAAAACACTGCAGAGGGTGGTGAAGGTGGCCCAAAATATTATATTAACCAATCTGCCTTCTATTCAAGATATAAACAACCCACGTTCCCTTAAAAATGCAAACAGCCATCTTGCAAAGCTGCTTTTCTCGTTCCACCCTTCTGGCAAATGGAACAGGTCCATTGACAGTGGCACCAGTAGATTTAGGGGTACTTTCTTTTGTCAACTGAAAAAAGACATGCAAGTAAGAGTTTCATTGTACTACGCAGACTTAACAATAAACTTGACTTCACTTAACCTGCCTGAAGTCCTTCCCAGTTTCCTAGGCAGTTGGGATGACCTCCATCTCCCCACAAAGCTCAGTTAATCAATCATTATTTTATATAGCTCTGTTAACAGCGCACAAATACTAATCAGTGCAACAATATTCCAAATGTTTAGGCCTTACACTAACTTAAAACATCTGGATAAAGTGGAAAAAATGAAATTAATTCAGTAGAGTCTGCTAACTTTGCAAATACGAAGCAGGAGATGGACACTCTTGTCTAACACTACACCTGACAGGCCAGTATCAAAAAACAATTTCTGCAAATGATTTTGTGAAGCAATGCCTTATTAGAGTTGTTCACACAAGGTTCCCCGAGGGAAAAAAACAAGAGGTCATTAATGTGAATGTTACTGATAGCACAATAGTCTGCAGGGCTGTCATTAACAGCTCCCTTTGCCGGAGCTCTACAATTGCCTGTACAAGATCAGATTCCTTCACTCAAGGAATCACACAAAGAAATTGCTCTTGTTTATTTGCTTTTGTATATATTTGTCCGAAAACTGTCTCACTATTTGTGATACTAAACAAAAATCACATAAGAAACAACTATGTGATGTTCTGCAGGTGAAAACTACCAGCCTTTTATCCTACTTCAATCAAATCCTTGGCTCCAAGTCAATGTTTCACATTAACCATGACTCCGCAGGGTAAAGACCAACAAGCCTAATGCTTTTGTAAAGAGATAAAGGGGTAGCATTAGGGGGCTATGTCACTGTTCTTTGGTAAGATTTTAATTTTCATCAGTCTGTTACAATAGTATGGTGATGCCAAGAGTATGCCCATTTAGCTTCCCCTGAGACATATTAAATGAAGATTATTCATTTTACATGACACTTTTGTTACCTATTACTAAGCAGTTGCTGCAATGTGGGAATGACAGTGAAGAAACATACACAGAACTTTTAAGTGAGGTCTACCCATATTCCAGTTTCATATTTGCTACTAGGTTTTGCCCTGGATATATCCACCAATCCATCTGTCTTTGACCTGAACCTCACTTAATCATGCTTCCAGGCAAGTTATGTGTTCTTAGTGACCTTGTCAATGTATCTGCACATAGTACTCCAGATGTAGGCTCACTAACTAGTGCATTATCTATACTAGGAGCATAATGTTCCTTGATTTACATTTAATGGTTTTAACAATATAACCTAATAGTTTACAGTATTTGTTTTTTAATCGCTTCTGCGCGGCTGCACTTGAGTCCTAATTTAGGATCCTGAGGTGGTTAGTTGTGTGGTGGGTGCAGCAATGCAATGTATCAGTGCATACTCCCAACCTCCCCCTCCTCCTTCTCCTCCTCCTCCTCCTCCTGCGCACTGCTGAAGACGAGAAATATGTGTCACTCTAAACTCCCAAATGCTTTTTAAAGTTTAAATAATAAAAGTGTTTCAAAACAACAATGAAGAACTGAACTGACCATCAAAATTTGCAATACAAAAACAAACAATTCCACAGGCTTTTTAAAGTCTCTGCAAGCTTTATTTTTAAAGTTTGTAAGTGCCATGAAGGACAGACGGGTATGCCGGCTGGATGGCAAAAATGACTTCTCGCCTAGCTGGAGGTATATAAAGGGTGGACCAGTGGAAGCCAGAGGCCAAGAGCAGTTCCATTCCCCCAATCAACAGGTGGCAGTGGTCCTCCAAAGGCCTTCCAGTATGAACACCAGCAGGGGCACATGGGAGCTGGAGTTTAGAAGTGCAGCAGTGTTGGGGTCGCTGAGTGCCTTTAGAGGGCACTGTTGGGGGATGATCAGGCTGGTTTCCACATAACCCTGAAGTGTTTCCAAGAGAACACACTACAGCACTGGAAGCATTCTGTGGATCAGCTTTAAAGGAGCCTGCCGCCTCACCTGGAGAAGTCAAAGATGGGAGGCACTTAACAACAAGGGCAGAAGGAGAAAACAAACATTCACTGGTTTTAAAATTGTGGTTTGGTTGTTTGTGCACATTTGGTGATTCATTTTGTGCAAATAAGATCCTTTGTTTGAACCTGGGACTATTGAGTACTATTGTGTCTGACAGTTGCAGCTCAGTAGTGCCCCCTTGTGGTCACAAGTTATATTTGTAAAACGTGTAATCAATCATAGAGCTATATTTTTAATGCATCATTTTTAAACAAACTTTATCAAGATATAGGGTTGTTCATTAGCAAAACGTGGAACACACACAAACGTGCACACACACAAACACACTCACATCAGGTCTACCGTACAGCCACCAATTCAACAAACATTAATGTCTTTGGAGTGTGTAAGAAAAATGCAAGCAGACACGTAGAAGACATGCAAACTCTACACTCTATGCAGGTAATAATAATAATAATTCTTTGCATTTACATAGCGCTTTTCTCACTACTCAAAGCGCTTAGCAATTGCAGGTTAAGGGCCTTGCTCAAGGGCCCAACAGAGCAGAGTCCCTTCTGGCATTTTACGGGATTCGAACCGGCAACCTTCCGATTGCTAGTGTGAGGCAGCAGTGTTAACCACTAAATTGCCACCACCGCATAGAGTTATGATATTTTAGTATTTTTATTCATAGAATGCTTTTTTTAAATTTTAGTCATTCCTCCTGTGCCAAACCTGCTTACTCTAAAGTTCAAAGGTAGCCGCAGCCTATTCAGTACACTTAGGCTCAAAGTGGAAACCTGCCCTGGAAATGGGGCCTGTCCATCATAGGGTACACTTATTAATACTTCCACAGTCACTCATAAAAGAACAAGTTGCTATGATCAAAAAAAAGGAGAAGCACACACACATTATTAGCAAAAACTGTGCAGAAATGTGGAGAACATTGAACCTCACACACGGGCAATCCTGCTTTTTTTACTAGTTGTATTGTGATCAATCCTCTATGAAAATAAAATGCTTCTGTCTACACTTTGCATTGCAATTTCCACTTTAAGATGACAGATTTTGCAATGTTCAAACTACCATTTACTGTATCTCAGGTATTCAAAGTGCAGTGGTTTTCCCACACATTACTGTATGGGAACATAAGGACTGGGCTGGTAATAATACTTGTCTAGCTTGTGGAACAATCAGGCCACATCCCTGGTGTGTGCCATGGCATTATCGGGATTCCCACAGTGGCTCTGTGCTATGCTGAAGTAAAGGAGCAAGGTTTTTCAGTGAAGCCTCAAAGAGACAAGAACCAGAAAACCCCAGGGATGAAAAAATGAGCCTAAACCTTCTGTTCCATTAGTCTGATTTTCAATACAATGATTTTATGCAATCCCTGTTGTGGAAATATTTCCTGTGAAATACATGATACACAGTATCTTTCCAGGTTTTTTTTTTCCCCTCATACTTTTTCATGGCATTTCATTCCTTTAAATCAGGTTTTCCAGTGAAAGAACATAGATTTCCAGTTCCACAGATCTAAATGTCAGATTAGCATGTCTGCAAGTGCAATGATTAAAGGTCTGTGACTCTGTATAAAAGTACCGTTGACCTGTGAAGCTGCTGTGTGATTGAATCAGAAAGTCATTGTCCAGGTGCTAAGCCTTTTTTCTCTGTGAAATAATTGACTCAGCTGCAGCTTTTGTGATATAATAACCAGTTTACTCCATTGAATGACATTTCATGAGCTCCGCTCCAGCACAAAGCTAATTGTTCTAAAAAGAAAGCTCCATGTGTGCCACTAATGATAAGAACCTTACAGAGCCTTGCTTGCGCAGAGGGCTCCTGCGTAGGGTGGAAGTGACATTTATCTTTTAGCAGAGTCTGTGCCATATTTTGACTTCCAGAGCTGGAATATGCTTCCTGCAAGCTCTTTTTTTCTATATTGCTTTTCAAAAATAGCAAATTTTAAGCCTATCCTGCAGAGTACAGATATGATATTTTTCCTCATTCTTTTGTGTCTAAAGCTTACTTTTTGTAATCCTTTTGTTTTACCATTCTTACACATAGCCCCACTCTTATGGAATAGCACGCATTATTGCAAAGAGTTTTATGACCATTTATTTGTAAAGCTGAGGTTTGTTATATTTGACAGGGTAGTTGCTTATTCTGCTTAATTTACATTTCATTTATTTTAGAAATCAAAGTACTGTAAATAAATAAATATCCTCATTTAGGAATCAAGCCTCAAGGAAAATAAATATGCACTCCTAACTACAAGGAAAAATCAAATTATGTTTTCTACTTGTATATTCTACATTAGCAATGTTTGTTTGTATTTTTATCCAGCGAAGCATGAATTGTTGTATATGGATAAACACTGAAAATTGATGGTAGGGCCCTGGCAGCTAACTCATAATTTTAAAGCAGTCTTTAGAAGAACTTTCCGATTGTATATCTCACAGATGTACTTCACATGATTCTGAGTGGAAGAGTATTCATAAAAGAGTGTTTATCACTCAGACTCTCAACATGTTTTATTGATTTCTTCTGTGACCCAGCCCAGCCTAGCAATTAGTAATTACTTGAGCATAGGTGTCTTCATTTAATTTAGTGAGGGGAGCTACAAAATCAGGCTGAATCTTATTTGTGTCGTGTCATCTCTGACAAGCATAAATATTACATTTATAATGGCACTGACCTTTATAAAATGAATGCAAAAATACACAGAATATAATCTGTGAGTTCAAATATTATGAATTTCAAGTAATAAAATATGTTAACCAGATTTTTTTGTGAACAACACAGCAACACTTGCTTCATTGTTAAATACATTCTTGGCCAATAGATTTCTTCTAGCCACATTGTACTCGTCATAGTTTCTAGTTGTGGATCAGTTTGCACCATCCAAATGTGTGCTAGTAATGTTATCAGCCTGAAATCACTCAGGGTCCTACGTCTCTCCGTTTAACATCCTCAGTTTTAGAGGTCAGCCCTGAACCAGGTTCCTCTAAGCTAGTAAGTTGGAGCTTACCCAGTTATGACTCTTATGACTCAGAGGCCCCAGGTTTGTGGCCATCTGTTCCATGTGAGTACATGAAGCAGAGAGGAGATACGCTTCTAAGCAATTTCACACCGGTAATATTAAGGGGCTTGTCAGGAGAAAAGCTAATATGGAAGTGGGGGCAGCAAGGCTAAGTGAGAAAGCCTGATGTTGTATATGGTTATGCCGTCCCAATTGTAGTAGAAGTCAGAGTTCCACTTACTTTAGCATTTCTTTAGTGCAACTGGATATGCCAGGCCTTATTCTCTTGGAGGTTTACAGCCATACTCTCCATGTAAGCACATGAAATGTTGTGGCACAACCTTGAGTCAGGATAACTAAATCAAACAAGTGTGAGTAAAAGAACTTTGTGATGGGCTTGAATCCTGTCCACGGTTGATTTTTCTCTTGTTGCCATCACTGGAGTACCACCCTGTCTATAAGAATGGATAGATTGGCTTATTATATTTTAACTCTAAATTTCATCTTAAATAACATAATATTCTCAAACCTGCTTAATCCAATTCAAGTTTTGTGTGGAACTAAAACCTACCTATTTCAGGGACCTGAACTAGACCGGGTGCCAGTCCATCACATTACTTTCACTTGTTCAATGTGACAGTTGTTTTGTAATTTAGTATTTTAACTTAAAGAGTAGTTTAAAATAAATAACAAGATGAAAGAATAATTATAATGTCCCAAGAAGCAGGGACATAAAAATACTAATATTGAAAACGTATGTCATTGACTCAACAAGAATATGGGCAGCAACAGTGAGACAAACAAAGAAAACAACATGCGGTGTTATAAAACCCACTCATGTTCTGTCACTAAACAGGAATTGGAGACAATCATGACAGCCTTGCATGTCTCAAAATTATAAGAGCTTGCTTCCCCCCCAATTTAGTAGTTCTTCTGCCTATCTTTAATTAGGTAACAAAGCCAAATACAGTATGTGCTTCTGTGATTAATAATTATTGTAATACAACTTAACAGTTTGTGATTGTAAGCAGGCAGTGTGTTGTAGTAGCTAAGGCTATGAACTTCAACCTTGTGTCACTTCAGGTGCTTGTGCCTTCAACTTTAAAAAAACAAAAGTAATGTAACCAATTGTATGTTTAACTGTTGCAAGTCACCTTAGATAAAGACATCAGCCAAATAATAATGGTTGTTTTCTTTGTCTGTTCCCTTTATACTTATTATCCAGTATTGAAAGAACAGGACCCACAAGGCAGGTCACTAGGTGGCCTCTGTAGCTGGTGCCTGAGTACCAGACATTTCACATTAAATCCTAAAGATTCATGAAGCTGAAGAAAGGTTGCTGTTGGATAGTTTGGTATTCGGAAGAACAGAATGAACTTTGGTGACATGGAACTGCAGTATGTAGTGGTCAAAACCAAGGTAGAAGAGAGATTGTAGCCATTTCAAGTTTCCAATTTTTTACTGAGGATTACCTTTCAATACTCAGAGCTTCATGAGAGTTACTACTATAGTGGTCATTAACATGAGAACATTAACATGGGTAACACTCGTGAGCAATATCATTACATTGTTTCCCCATTTTATACACACAAAAAATCGAACTGTGCACACAACATGACTCCACAACAACATGACTCTAAACTGCTAAACTCTAAGCACAATTCCATTGGTCTCATTCAAATATCATTCTTAAGCACAGTTTTGCAAATCTCTCAACATAAATTGCATCATTTACAACACTGTGTTCACCTAGAAACACTAGCCATCAAAAAGCAACACCCTAATTACCAATTACTCTCACTCGTGTTGAGCCTATGCAAACTTAATTAGAAGAACAATTTGGGCATGTGTCAGTGTACAAAAGAGGCCTCAAGTGGCAGCAAGAACACAGAGGAAGAGGAAGAGCGAGAGTAAGAGGTGGCCTAGCAGGCAGCTAGGAGGAGGAAGAGGAATGGAAAGGCGAGCCAGTATTTCCAATGAAATGCATGCAGCTCTGGCGGACCATGTAATCAATCATGGCCTAAGCATGACTGAAGCTGGGCCGCTTCACAGTAGCCTCAGTTATTCAGGCCTTTAGAGAAGAGAATAGGTAAGTAACCACTTGAGAACTTTTACAGTACTCTCTACATTAATTACGGTATACCATAACTGGATGGTTTCTATGGACTTCTACATTGCTCAAAGAAAAGTATCCTGTAGCATAATGTTTTGTCTTACATTTACGTAGCTGTACAGTAAAATGCGTATCCTATAATGTGTGTTGTGACAGACGGCTGGAGCTCTTACCCAGCCGGGATGATAGAGGGCAGTCCCCCTGGCTTGTTATAGTGTCACGGGTTTGGAGCATGGAAGCTCAATGCCACATGGGGAACTACTGAGGCCTTCTCTGCAGGGCTGCTGCCACACCTGGAAATACGCCAGGAAGGAGATCACAGGACACCTTGGGCACTTCCAGGTGCTCTATAAAAGGAACCACCTCACTCACACAGTCGATAAACCAGGATGGAAGAGAACAAAGCTTGCTAGGATGAGTGGAGGTGGAAGGACTGTGAGAAAGATCTCAAAGAAAGCGCTGTATTGTGTGATTTGTGCTTGTGTACTGTGCTGCAGAGGAACGAAGGAAAGTGTTTCAAGACTTATAAATAAAGTCTTGTATTGTGCATTTGTGCCTGTGCCTGTTGTGTTGTGTGTTTGTGGAGCTGTGTGTCCCCTGGAGGTCACAGTGTATATAATTTTGACAGAACAGAAAGAAAGCCAGAAATTCACAGACGAGCAAGAGACCACCATAATCAACATGGTTTTGGAAATGTGTCTAGCATTAACAAATAAATATTTCTTTTGTTACATTTTTGTATCTATACACTGGGATTTTCTTTGTAGTGTTTCTCATTGCATTTACATTACATAGGTGAAATTACTGAGTTTTGCTACATACAAGTAAAATAGGTAACATAACAGGACAAAAAAACCTTGCTCTTTACCAAATTTATCACATCAGTGTTTATTTGATGCTCTGTGAGACAAACATATAATAGCTGTATGTATTGTTTTGGTGGAAAGAATCAGTTTTGAGAAGAGAGAACACAGTTTTGTACGCTGTGTTTCATTATGCAAGAGATTTGTGGAGTTTTGACAAAGTAGTTAACTCTTTTCAATTTGTGTTTAGTGTTTTTAGAAATTGAGCCACAGTTTCTGGAAATGTGTTTAAACATTTGGGAAAAACTGTAAATTTCTTTCAGATCCTATTGTGATGTTGGTTCAAAAACTTCCTTCATTATCACTTAGGTTAGAACTGACATTTTCTACTTTAAGTGGAAACTGACAAGGGATATTTGCCGGAACTGTGTGTTTTGTTTTATTATGTACTAAGTAATATTTCTAAAGTTTTCACTGTGGTAAGAGCTAATCTTTGAATGTTTAATGTAATACTAAAATGAACAAAAGTGATTGCTTAATTGGATTAGAAATAATAGAAGTTTCTGTTAAGCCCTTCAAACTAACTTGTAATGGAACTTTATTATTGGCCAGGTTTATCCGAACTGCAATAATGCAGTTGTGTATGCACATTTCAAGCCTGTTTATGTGTGTACACAAGCTTTATAAATGAGGCCTCTAGCCAGAAAGTGAACCCTGATCTTTAGAGCTGTTAAGCAGTAGTGCTAAACACTTTGACGCAGTGAATAGCAAGTAGAAAGGAATTACAATCCTCTGACTTAAGTTTAAATCCTAACATTGAGTGTACTTTATTGTTATCCACAACAGACATTGCTTACTTCAATTCAGACCTCCTTAAAATTACTGCACAAAGTACAACATGCCACATAGGATGACCTGTTAGTGGCCATTATTATGAGTAAAACACAAATGTGAATATAGAGCACTGCTGTTTATCCAAATTTATCAACAACTAATCTCATTATTTGTGACATTATTAAAAGCATTATACATAATCATAACATTTGACAAAATTAATTAAGTGGAAGTCTGGGTTGAGATCTATCAAGTAAAACATATGGGACTAAAATACTACTTTTACCATAGAACAGAAGGAATTGAAAGCCGCAAGGCCTAAATTATTGTAGCGCTTCTAAGACATTTCTTTGAAATTCTGTCAAAACAGTTCTGAGACCAAATTGTCAAGGTGCTTTTTGTTGATTGGACTGTTTTTATACTTTTTGTATATTTTACAGTTACATTCTTAAGAGAGATTGTTAAACAAGATCCCTCTTGTGTGGTAAATTTGCCAAGCAGTGCACTTGCCACTATACATTATTCTCTTTGAAACTAAAGCTTTTTTTTCCCACTATCTTAGTTGGTTTTTAAAACCCAGTAGTAGATTTCAGAAAAGAATAATTTTAGGCAAATATAAATCATTCATGAAAGATGGTTCAGGGACTCAGAACTATGAAATTTGTCGATACTGAATTAGAAAGTAGATGCACTGTCTAAAACATGTAAGTGTATAATACATAAGATATAAGCTAAGCTGTAAGATGTAAGTTAATAACAACTTTTAAAATCATTCAATAACATTTCAATATAAATGTAAATTATTAATCGTCCAAACACAATGAAAGGAAATTGTAGTTGAGCATAGGTGTACATATTTGTGATTAGATTTTGTTCTTTGTGGTTAGATTCCTCCCTCATCAGGATTAAACCGGCTTAGAAAATTGTATGGAATGGTATGAGTAGAAACACAAGGAGAGACAAAACAATGTGTTTTCAGTTGCTATACCTACTATATTGTAGTGATGTATTGTACTATTAAATAAAATAATCAAAATAACCTTCAATATCATACGGTGCACCATTATTCACTGAGTTTTATTCTTGTAAAGATGGGAATGCACATAAAGTAAAGAGTATGAGATACAAGAACGTATCCAGCAGTCAACATCTAGGAGCACATTTTTAGGTTCTTTTTTCTTTTCCTTTGGTTTGATTACTTTTTGGCACCCTCATCAATGTTTTGTTGTATGCAGGCTAGCCTTGCCAATAATGTCAAAGGAACAATTTTGCATAAAACGTCAGCAGTGAACAGAGTTCAGTGTTTCTGCATCCAGTCTTTGATCTGTAGTCTTCTCAACTATACATTTACAGTTCAAGAAAAAATGAGGAAGCATGTATTGGTAAAGAAAAATTAGGACAAACTACCCTGAGACACTAGAAAAAAAACCAAGAAAATTCTAAATTCTTGAAAAAAAATCCTGCATCTGAAATAAAAAAGAGAAAATTGCATTTTAGTCATGAAAGAAAAAATGAAAGAAATTATTAAAGTCTACAGAATAATAGTAGGTGATAAGGAATAACAGGAAAATAAGACAAATCTAATGTGTCCAAATGTGTTGTTTTGTGTTCAGGCGACTTGTTTAGGGAATCAGTTTTAGTTGTAACCTCAGATCTTCAGCTCACTTTAGTCCAAAACAGTACTTTTGGTAGAACACTGAGGAAGTGAAAACCTCACACCAGTCTAATGAAACCATAAACAGTAATAAAAGAAAACCTTATGGTGTGACCAAGGAAATAAGTTAATCAATCCCACTACTGTATATTTTGTATAGTATCTTCCACAAATCACGCTACCACAACACATTACACAGCAAAAATGAGATAACATAAATTACAGGCAACCAACTTTGAAGACACTACACTGGTAAAATGATCTGGTGTAAGCAGGTGGACAATATGTGTTGATAATACAATAAAATTAGTATAATTTGAGTTTGGTACAGAAGTTTCAAATTAAAGAGTATAATTAGAGGTGAAACTGATTAAAATGCAAGAAAATAAAACATGAGTTTATTTATTAGCATAATTTCAATGTGACCACAGATGGAGCTTCTGAAACAGAACAAGGTAGCAAATTCCTGAGAGTAGTAGTAACAAAGCTAAATGATTGTTCTCTAAGGTTTACATTACATATCTTTGGAAAACTGAGAATGCCAGCATCAGAGGATTGTTTTAAGTAATAGCAGTGTTTTAAAGATAACACATTGTCGTACAGGAAGTCAGTGTGGTCAAACCAACTGACCAGTGATGTGTCTGTTAGTCTTGATCTATGCTAAAATTCTCTTAACAGCATTGTAAAGTTTTTGTAATAGTCTGATATCCCAAGTAAGAAGATATTTGAAAAATAAACTGTAGTAATACAGTACAAAATATTTGAATGTATGATAGAATAGTTCCAGCATCAAGCAAGAAGAGGTCAAGTTGGGATTTGCAGCTACCTATATGTGATAGAGAAACATCTGCGCTGCTGTAGAAACATAACTATCAACACTCAGAGTACTTTCAAGCATAACTACAAGTCTGCAAGGGCCAGGATCTAGAAAAAAAAAGTTAAGAAAATGAGATGAGCTGGAGACATCAATGGAGCTAATTCAGTTTTGTTGGTATTCCGCAAAAGCGAGTTATTGATGCTGTCAGTCAGTTTGTTGAGTCTGACATGAATCAAGGAGTTAACATTATATAAAGCTGTATACCTAAATATGATTCAAACATCTGAGTGTGATGCCAAATCAAGTCCTCTGGTAACAGCATGTAGATATTTACAAAAATAGACCAAATAGCAATCCTCGAAGTACACCTCAGGTGAAAGAGGCTGCAGAGAGTTTAGCCTGATGTATTTAGTATGGAATTAAAGGGGCGCATCCAGGAGTGGCTGATTCAAGTAAGTCCACCATTGGTAGGCACTTTAGGTTACTGGTATGGTAAACAGTATCAAGGATAACACAAATGTTAAAAGTTTGCAGTAGTGCAGAAAGATCTAACATAAACAGTAAAGATAATATTGCACACATACAGTATATACTGTACATGTATATGGAAAACAGTAAAGTTTGGTGGATGTTTTAGATGCTGAGTTATAGAATACAAACTACAGCACCTGTTACTTTATAACCTGCAGTATGAAATCAAAGTCATACGACTTGCTTTGATGGTGATATCTTTTTTCTTGGCTTGCATTGCAATTTCTTTTTACAAGATGGAGTAAAGACCTATGAGACAAATTAAGCACATGCGCACCTATACATATGTCAATTGTTTGCAGAGGAGTGTCTGTCTGTAGCAATATGGTGTATTATGTAGAATAGACCTTTTCTATGCATAAAAATTATATCTTTGTGTGTTTAAGTAGCATGTGTTTTCAGTTTCTTCGTAAGTAGGATTATAATGAAAGGGGGTACAAAAGAAATGTCAGGGTGAGAAAAAGCTGATGAGGAATTAATATTTTCACAGTAACATTCATGTAACATTAAATCCAATTATTTGCACTCTGGAAACTTTTTTGTCATCGACTGCATAATTTGTCTACTGCATTGTAATATTTTGCATAATATATGAAGCAAATACTTTATACTACATTTTCTACATCAAAATCATTTTCAAAGAAAACAATTCTAACCTGCATCTTTCGCACTTTTTTGAATCCACATACTCTAAATGAGTCCTATGTCTGTCTAGAGCTGGAGCACATTTCAACAGCATTGAGCACAAACTAAAACCGGAACTAATCACTGGGCACAAACATCCAAATAATTTAATTTTTCTAAATTGATCCGCTGTGCTTTGTAATTATCAATGGTTCACATTGGTGACTTTGGATGTATACACAAGCTCCTGCCAAAGGAACATTAAGTTACTGTCAGCACTGATTAAGCAAATGCAACAATATTCACTAGAAAGTCACCATTGAGTTAAAAAAGCGCATATATTTATTTTTTTGTGAATCTACAAGTATGTATTTTTTATACAATGAGTATATTTTCCTCATTAAAAATGATTAATGGATGGGCATAACAGTCCCATTCATGATTGGATAGGTGCCCTGAAGTCCTCCTACAATAATGGGCCAGATTATCATAATCTCAATGAATAATACATTTTTATTTAACTCTTTCATGGCAGATGTCAACTTTTGTCAGCAGGAGGGGTTGAGAGCAGTAAGCAACTGCAAACGGTGAGAAAACCTGCTGTTACGTTTTAGTTCGACTCTCTTTGCTAGAAAGAAAGTTAGCTTCGTTGGTTTGATCGAGATTTCCCAGCCCTTGTGGGAGTAGTGAAGAGCAAACAATGACAAAAATGGCATCACCGTCTGGTAAGAGATCAAAGTGAATGCACAAAGCAAAATATTATCGCTGAATTGGACTCGGACTTGTCGGACTCCGATTTTGATGCAAGTGATCTGAAGATCGAGATCAGAAATGAAAGTGAGGTACCGGCATCAGCTGATCGATCTCCAGCTAATCGTGGTGCTGAATACATTTGTGTAGATGAAGACCGCCACTCATAGTGACACAAGGTACAAAACAGATTGCGTTGTGCTGTGACCACGACTGTTGCTGCTGCCACCGTCCCTAGCCTTGTCATGCGAAGACAGCCTGGCAGCCAGCCTGCCACGCGCTCCTGCCAGCCGTCACGCCGCCCGTGAACAACTCGAGCCACAAGAGACTGTGAACTGGTGGCCGCAGCACCCAACAACTGATATTTTAGGTTGATTTATGTGGGAGACCCTTGCTTTGGGTGCAGCATTTTTTGGAAAAAATATTCAGCCCTCAAAGAGTTAATATCTATTGTAATTACAAATTATCCATTAATTTTCACCCCACTTGATTCAATTCAGGGATGGGGAGACACCTGATGGTGGCAGCACTGGGTATAAGGCTGAAGCGAACATAAAGAGAAAGTCAATCTATAACAGCAATCACTCTTGGACATGCCATCAAAATTACTACTACTATTACTACTATTTAGAGTACTAATGTAATAACAAGACTCCAAATAATTTTTAAGCGCCCTAGCCTGTCGTTAAAGTCAGAAATGGTTCAAAAAAACATTTTGTTTGGAAACTGCACTGTGCCTGGCCAATATGTTGCATTTGAGGGAAAACTGCTGTGGCGTTAACATAAAAATTATGAAACGTAATACTCTGGTACATTTTATATTCTTATTTCTTTTAAAATATTGGAATCATTATTTCTACCTGGGTCTAGGACTAGCAATTCACTTGGTATATGTTTATCAGTGGCTTGTGGCCAGTGTGCGAAAAACCCTTTGGTAACTGAACACTGAAATCTTCCTGCTGAAGTCTGAATGTAATTTCTTTTAAGCCTGACTCTGTCTCCCCTTGGCCCCTGTGCACTCTTGATGAAAGCTGAAAACTGAAGTCATCTCAGTAGAATGGCCAATGGATCATCACAATAAAAGGCTTGTTTATTAAACAACTAAATACTGCAACATTGCATTGTAGCAGCAACTAACAAGACTGATGATTTCACAATCCTATTTTTAAGGATGGCAGGTAACACCTCCAAACAGGTACAGAGTGTAAACAAGATGTGTATAGCTTATTATCACTTTATTATTCATTGCTGTTATCCTCTTCATGATCACTGAGTGATGTCCGATACAGGCAAGCACTAACACTTGTATTGGGGTTCCTTTTAATTTTGTTTCCTAAGAAAATCTCTGCTATCTTACCCCAATGCTCCTGACTTAAAGAATGTGCTCTCAGTCCTTGCTGCCACTCAAACGTCTTGCTCCACCAACTCTGTGAAGCACTCACAGACACCTGTCTTTCAGTTTCAGGTCTTCCTGAAAAAAGCTCTCTGCATATTGCTATAAAGCTTTTTTCACCATCTATGTAATTGGAACTGAGCAATTTATAACATTACGTGAGGCATCACACCAGTTTCCATTGTATTTTTACCCTAAAATATGCATGTGTTTTCAAAAATTAAAAATAGATTTTTGTGGATGACTTTGTGGAGATCTGATGATGGAGGGACTTTCAGTTTGGAGGCCCTCGACTCATGGGGGTTGTGGGTGCGTCCCCTAAGTCAGTGTACTCAGTCAATGAACTGTATGTGCTTAGGGATTTGGAGATGTCCATTCCACTTCACTACCCTGCTGCCCTGTCCTCAGTTTGATAAAAGCGGATTCATTTTTTTGCCAGCATGAAACAAAGCCTTGTTGAATTTTTGCGACTTTGTTAACCATTTTAAAAAATGTATTTACCAGTAGAATAAATTTAGAAACTCGAGTGAAATTATTATACTTGTGTGGCGTTAGAGTTGGTTTGTAGTACATTAATAAGTTCTGGATGAAGTGCTGTAGCTCTGTGCCTTCATTATATTTGCTAGAATTACATTGCAAGTAGCACCACGATCTAACTAAAATCTATAGCTTTTTGTCAACCTACATGACTGCATAGACAACCAGGATGAAATCAGGGTTACTACGCACCATGTTAATTCTCCCCTGCACAATACTCAGTACTTCATCCTCAATTTCCAAATCATCAGCAGCATGTACTATATTTTTCGTTGGTCCCTGTATTTTTACAAACAGCCTCAAAGTAGTTGCTTTTCCTATATAGTTCACACTTTTAACCAAAAGCCAAGTACTTTTCATTTCTCATGCTTCCTTCCACACTATCTGTACTTTATAATGCTGACCTCAGCAAGGGAGCCCTGTCATCACTTTTACTTTGGTGACCCTCTCTTAAAAGGGAGTCCCATGTCCCATATACCTTTCTGTCTGATAACACTCTATGATCTCTCCAAACTTATATGCGTCTGTAAGAGTCCTCACTTTTGTTAAATATTTGTCCACACTGTCATGCTGGCCCTGAACGTGTGTAAAAAATGTGTATTCTATTGTGTTGTTTTTCTCAGAATATACAAATTTCACTCAGTGCTGCTAGTACCTCATCTATCAATAATCCGTACATTTCTGTCCCAACTTCCAGTGTCTGGCACACTTCTCTGCCCTTTTCATCAACTAAGTAATGTAAAAGTTTTACTTGTTATTGATCTGTTTTATCTCAAATCATAAGTTCTTCATACAGGATGAATTCTTCCTTCCATCTTTTCCAAGTAAGAACTAAATTTGAATTGTCAAATGCTTCAATAGTCTTTCCATTTCTATCAGTACAATAATTGTAATCACTGCCTTCTGAAAATGTAATTTTACTCACAAATACAAGGTTTGTAAGCTTAGTGTAATTAATGTGGGATCCCGGCAGAAACTGGCTTTCAGAAACCTATGTGTCCTATGCAGCTTTCAACGGCTTATGTTTTTTTCTGTCTTAGCCTTACCAAAAATTAGTACATTAATGTACATTACATTACTATAGTATAGCATAGTAAGCAGACTAACATTTTTAATTCAGGACAAATACTAGTTAACAATCAAAAGGTTTATTTTCTGGACTACTTCAAACACCTTACAAGTACAATAACTGCAAGTGCTATCCACAAACAACTTTTTAATACACCCCACTAATTCCAGAGTCACATTCAAAAATTCGAATATGTTCCACATATTGTTACACAAATAATAGTTTCTGGTTGTGAATATCATAATAATTGTTAACATAAAAAAACATAAATCCTGTACCCCAATATAACAAACTGTAATGTAACACTTTGCTCCACAAAGTGCCCCTTCTCTACTTTTCAGCCACTGCCCACTTAAAGGTCTCTGTACATTACTGCATGCTACTGTTGTGCAATTAAAACAGATTGACTCTACAGAGTCTCCATTTACAATTTATTTTACACCTTTACATGCACACTTCCCAACATGATAAAGTTTGCTTAAGTGCTTTCATTCTACTTGGTCTCCCAGGTGCTATCTTCTGGTGCAAGTAGCACAAGAACATTTAAACAACATAGAAAGGTTTGTTTGTGCTGCTGGTGTGGTAAGATGGACCACACTGGAAAACAACCCAAGTTATCAAGTAGTCGATACTGTATATGGTTTAAGGTTTTGGAAAAGAAAATGAGAAAAACAAAATAGGACAATATGTTTGTCTAAATAGAATACATTTCTAGCTTTCTCAGAAATGGAACAATTGTTGCAAGTTTCAGACAAACAGAAACAATTAGTTTTAAAGAACAAATTAATTATATGCACAATGAGTACAGTAATATCAGCAGGGCAAGTCTTGAAAAAATGGATGAAAAGAGACTCAACAGAGTGGAACTCTAATAATGCTGTATGAAAAAATGGCTTGGCTTAAGAAAAGAGAAAACATGAAGGGGCTTACAACAGGGAAAGAAAAGGTTTGCTTCGCTCACCAGACTAATTTGGTCAGGAATGAGTGCTTGCCTACAAAGAATACTTCCCACCAAGCATGTGGGGAAAAAATGCACCAGTTGAAAAGAAATTCACCAAAGCACAAAATGGCACAAGCGGATATAAAGCACAAAAGTTGCAAACACACAAAAGATGGCAAATTGTTATAATAGTGAAATGTAACAACCTCCTCCAAATAGATTTTTCATTTTCACTCTGCTTTCCCAAATAACGGTCATAGTAGCAACACACTAAGCTGAGCTGAGCAGAATACCCTTTACTCAGAAACCTCTTCTAACATTTCATAGGGAATTCCCATTCCTGCCAAGAGATACAAGCCTTCCCGCTTGTCTTGGGGTATCCTGAAATAAGCAGATGTGAAACATTGTACCTCTGTGGCCTTTTGTACTGAAATTAATAATAATAATAATAATTCATTACATTTATATAGCGCTTTTCTCAGTACTCAAAGTGCTATCCACACAGGGAGGAACCGGGACGCGAACCCACAATCTTCCACAGTCTCCTTACTGCAAAGCAGCAGCACTACTGACCACTGTAACATTATACAGCCATGTCTGGATCCTCAAAACAACAGAATGTGTAAACGCACAATTTGCATTTATAATGATATGACATCTTGAAACCTTAAAGACTGTAAAAAATATATAAACGGGAGATCCAAAATAAGAAATTGCAGAAAATACAGGCACATGTTGTGGAAATACACTTAAATTATTGTTACACATTACAGGGTGAAGTTGATTGGTCTGGAGCAAGAAAGGTCAGAGAGATTTAATGTTAAAATAAGTCAGAAGGTAGTACCAGATACAGGAGAAGTAGGGGTGTTCAAGATGATGAAGACTTAGAAGAGGTGAGACAGTAGAAAGAGTATTGATCTTACTTGAATGAAGGAGGCAATAATACGGTGAATTGAAGAAGATCAAATATTGAGTGATGGTAGTGTCGGTAGAGATGGAGGGAGAAGGTGATAGACAAGAAGCTCAGACCAGGTAAGGAAATGAAGGAAATCAGTAGATGTTATTAGAAACAGTTTTTCATGATATAAGGAGAGTTGGAACATGAATTGATGTCAAAGCAGCAGAAACGTAGTCAGTATGGATAATTAAATAATTGTTATCTGTGTTTGTACACAGTACTGAAACTATTTCTGCAAACTCCCAGATAAAGGCACAGTTGTACCTAATACAAAAAATATTAGTGTTGCAAGAAATAAATGACCAGGAGCAAAAAATGTTGCATACATCCATTTCCATGCTCACTTTGAGATGTATAAAAACTAATTTTTTCATAAAGTTACACACATTTTCACAGCAGCCTTACACCATACATATGCACTTTTCTGGTTGATTTTGCAAACAGGCGGCACCCAGAGTTAAGTCAGTGCTACTGTTTCTATGTCATTTCCCTTCGTTTTTTTGATTCACATCCATGATGCGAACTTTACCAAATACACCAAATTAATTGCATATCATTTACAAATTTAAAGGACTTGATTGTAACCTTTCTGTAACAATATAATGGTGCACTGAATGGCCAAATTATTCCAAATACCATAGCTGCTTTAGCATTGTTACTCTTAGTGCACCAAAGAGAGTATTTTAACCTGTTTATTGTATTTGTGTGTGGTATCACAGCTACACAGGTTGTGTCAAGAGTGCAGAGTATTACAGCTTACAGCAGAGGATACGGCTTCCAGCCCTGCAAGATATTTATAGCCTCAGGAAAGCCACTAGCATCTGCTTGGATTCCACTCAGCCATGCCACAGTCTATCTGAACTTCTCACATCTGGCAAATGCTTAAGACCCTTTCCGGCATGGACATCAAGGCTCCAAAACAGTTTCATTCCAAAAGTTATAAGCGCACTTAATCAGTCCATCAAGTGCTACCAGCAGAACTGTTTGTACTAATAATTGCAATTACCTCACTGCAAACTTACACTACAACTGTAATATTGCACAACCTGAACCACTTCATGAACAATTTGCACTACCTGCACTATATGTATATGTAAATTGTACTTATGCTTTTATATTGTATATTTTTCATTTGTTATTGTATTATTATTTTTTATCATTTCATAGGAAAATAAATTTATGGAAGAGTTGCATATTGAATCTCATTGTACCATACAATAACAATAAAGGAATTCAATTCTGTTCAATAGAAGAGAGAATGGAGATAATTATAACATGGTGGCGCAGCAGTATTGATGAGCTGGCACCCCATCCAGGGGTTGTTCCTGTCTTGCACTCTATGCTTGCTGGGACTGGTGCGACCCTGGATGGATGGTTTTTCAGTGTACCTTAGAAGTTTTCAATAATCGATGTTCTAAGCTTACAGCTGGTTTTACATTTATTACAGACACTTATTGAGTGGCAAATGGTTACATGGAGAAAGAAAATGGAAGGACAGGAATTGGGGGTTGGTACATTTGACAGAGACAGTACTGCTGCAATAAATTATTCCATCCAAGGCCACACATGCCCCAGTAAGCATCATGTGGTATGTAAGAACAATCCCTGGGTGGGGCCCCAGCTCATTGCTATCACTTCGCCACGGTTAAGAAATGCTTTATTGCATGATATCAAGTATACATCTTAGTATTCTAAATTGTTCAGAGAGCTGTAATATCGTGAATGTAATGAATTGTGTATGGCAATCACTGCCTGCACGCTCCTGCCTGCAAAGCCTGTTTAAGAAGCACATAGTGATTAATTACTAGGTCAGGGAAGACACAGAATATGAAGCATTTAGCATGCTACTTTAGTTATGATGGGAATTGAGATGAAGTTTACAAAGTTCTACTTTAATAACAAAATAAACTTCAAGATTAAAGTAGAAATTTCTAGATAAAAGTCGACATTATCACATAGACCCTTTTTTTGTATTTTTTTCTTCTTCTCTGTGGCCCTAATACGCTTCTGTATGACACTCAGACACTCACCTTTTCACATCGACTTTGACATCTGACCACTTCATTTATTATTTCATGCTTTGTGTGACTTTCTGAACTTGAACTTTTGAGTGCCACTCTGTCAGTTTCATTTTGCTGCTTATACCATTGCCTAAGCCACCAAATAGTACTTTTTTCCGTGCCTCCACTTCACTGAGTCAGACTTCCACTTTGCATTCTGTGAAACTGTTCTTTTTCACATGTGCCTTATGAAGACCATTGTCTTTTAACAAAACACTGAACAGAAGGGGCCATTTATATTGATTTGCATATTCAAATATATGAAATTCTTGGAGGAGTTGGGATGGAGCTGTAGCTGTGTGCATGTGCATCAAAATTCACATTGGTTGGGATTTATAAAGCAGAGGTTTGTGTAACTTTGCTTACACACTGTTTTATAAATCTGAAATTTTTTGTGCATACACACATTTCTGTTTTGGTCTCTATGCCATGTTTTAGTGAGAATTCTATGCACGGCGTTATACATGAGGCCTCAGGAGTTGAGGTAACCAAAAGTGAGTAAGCAAACATCATTCACAATATGTTCTTCTTAGAAGGAAGGAATCCAAAACTAGGACAAATTAAATGACTGCACCCCCACCTTAAACTGCACACCCATCTGACATCATGTGTCTCAATCATGTGACCAGCAACAGATGTTATTACTTGTAAAGAAGTTGGCAGTGGCTATGCATTTGTATCTGTAAATGCCAGTGCCCAGACAAGAAAGATCTCACAAAATGGCAGTGTGACATAATCATAATAATGTGCCAAAATAGCAAAACCACAATTTATACATCAAGAAACCTACAGTAGATATACGTCAGTACAAACGAGGAATTTGGAATATTTTTTGGAATATAAAATAGCATGTTGAGCAAGATAGTTAAAAACAATATTGGAAGAATGAAATAAGCAATTGCTTGCAAAAAGGAATATGATGAGAAAGTGGTACAAGTAGTTATCATACGTGGCAAAGTGAAGTGAGGGATTAGAATGCCAGATTTCTGCTAGATAAATTAAATTAAAAAAAAGTTTGAAATGAATTAATTAAATAAAAAAAAAGTTTGAATATTAAAAAATCATTTTCTAAATCTTATATACACTCGCTGAGCAAATTATTAGGAACAATATACTAATATTGGTTAGGGACTCTTTTTTCACTTAAAACAGCTTCAATTCATCAGGGCAGATTTCACAAGATTCCTTTGGTCCATGTTGACATGATTGAATCACATAGAGATTTGTCAGCTACATGTTCATGTTATAAATCTCCCATTCTGCCATATTCTCAATGTGTTCTACTGGATTCAGATCTGATGACAAGGAACCCCTTTGAGGAACACTGAACTCACTGTCATGTTTATGAAACCTGTCTGACCTTCTGAACTTGAGTTCTATCATTGGGAGTTGATCCCACATCCTGTCTAGCTCTGGATGTGTCCAATATCTAATCCAGCTTTATGGCTCCATATGGAATCTAATTTGGATGTCCCTTGCTCATTGCAAGAACTACTGTGAATCTTGCTAAAGCTAAAAACATTAAGGTTGTCTTTAGGACTTGTGCTGTCTTATACTATTGACCTATGGTATCCTTCTGAGAATCTGTTAGATGTGTGTGTGTAAATCTCAGGGGCCTTACTTATAAAACGTTGTGTAGATTCAAGCATGAAAATATGTGCACAGTAAAAAAATAGGAAATGCATATGCCAAAGAATATTAAATGTATAAAGCCTAGCATATGCACATTTCTATGCAAGTTATTGTTCATAAATCACAGTCACCTTGTAAATATGTGTACGCAAGTGTGTGTCTAACACCACCCTGAAACATTCATATTCAGAGCATGCTAATCAACTATGCATATGCAGTCACGATGCTGCAGAGCTTCATTGGCTGGTAGAGCAGCTTTCTCCTGATGCATTGAGACCCCGCCTCCTGCATTCATGAGTATCTGGCTGTCCTCTGCCACTGAAAGTGCAAGGTCATACGTTTCATTATAGTGGAGCCTCTGGCGTAAAGCACAATCATCTGAGCAGGTAGCCACTATCACCTGGCACATATAAGGATGTGATTGCTGTTACAATGAATAATAAAGCACATGTGAAACACTGAGGATTTGGCCAGTTACTTTACCAACAAGTCAGCTCCACGTATAGCACCACCACATCTATCCACGTTACTTCAAACTTTTACTTCCAAATAAATGAATCATGGTTTGACCCAGGCCTTCAAGACACAATGTTTGCCAGTCACATCTTAGATGACTTGTGCTTTAATAAATTGTAACGGCTTAGAGTTAACAAAATCAGCTTAATTCTTGCTAAAAGTGGTTCAATTATGCACAGCAGGAATGAAGAAGGAAAGCTTGGCTGAGATATTCATGACCTGTCAGCCACTTCCCGGAGAAGTAACAACAGGTAGCTGATATAAATTGACAAAAAATCTAAAATGTTATTCTGTGCAAATACATAGCATTGGTCTTCTTAATGGAACTAAAATACAGTGTGTATAAAATTCATTTTTTTTGAGATGTAATATATTTTTCACATCAACACAAATTATAATAACGGCTCAGTGATATGAATTATTACATGTGTGAGCCTTCGTACCGCACGTTTGGCTGCATTTCCCTGCTTGATTAAGAGTGTCCTCATTTCCCAGTTTCTCTGAAAAGTTTCATATGCATTGGTCAGAGCTGCTGTAAATATACACGTTCCCCCATGAAATCTTCTTTTATATATCCCAACATTTTCATGGGAAATTGTATTTGACTGTTACAAGCCTCTTTTTGTGCATACGCAAACTTTATTAATAAGGCCCCAGGAGATCAGCAATTACAGAAATACTCAAACCAACCCTGTCTGGTACCAACAATCATGACACGATCAAAATCACTGAGATCACATTTTTTTGATTGGCTGATTAGATAATTGCACGGGAAAGCAGGTGCACATGTGTTTCTGATAATTTGCTCAGTGAGTATATGTGTTCAGCTCTGTGCTCCAGTCAGCATTAATTATTGTCAATTTACCAACAACCCAAAGGATCACAAGTTACTAAAGATATGGAACCAATGTAGGACATATTGTAAGGAAGAGAGGCTCCTATCTATTGGTTCTATACATGATAATTACCTTCATTAACCTATACAACATTCAATCTATGGAAGACTCTAATGAATGTGACATTTAGAGATCTCTACAATGATAATGATTTATATCTTTTGGACTAGTATGTTCCAAGTTTAATCTTCCAACTTCCAAGTTTAATCTTTTCCTTCTATATTCAAATGAGAAACTTCAGTTAAAGAAACCTGCTGAGTTTCTCTCATTGTTTACCCTATATCTATCACTGAAGTGACACTGGCTAGTATGGGTGAAAATTCACACAGCATCTCCAGGGCATTCAGTATCTAAAAATAAATAATTGCGTTTCACCAGGTGGTGTGTTTTCCTTTTGCATTACAAAGATATACTTGTTAGGTTGTCTGGTGATTCATTCTGGACTCATACCCTCCTTGGAATAGTTAATGGCTCCTCCACTTCATGTAATGAACTAAAAGAATATGTGCATCAGAAAATGAATGTTTTTTTAGAAAATATTTTCTTTCAAAGATAAAAGTGCCCATCCATAAACAGATGCAATTCTTCTTTTTATAATCAGAACACACATCAGCCAACAGAAGGCTACATTCAGAACCTTTATTTTAATCAAATTATCTTTTTCCTCTTTCATATTTCATCAAATAAATAGTGACATCTGTCCATATTTTAAGGCTTCTGTTCAAATGTGAAATATTGAATTATGCTTACAGCAAAAGCATTTCCTTCATTTATTGTAAAGTGTGCAATATCACTTTACTCCCCTGACATTCTTAATTTAATCAGTCTGAGAGCTTTTCAAATCTACTTTGGTTTCCTCATAAATCTATCAAAATGTAGCCAGTGTATATTACTATAAAACTAACTGCACCATAACTTTGTCTTCTCCAGGACAAATATTTTTGATTATAGTTGATTATAGGTTATACATATTTAAACACAGGGTTAACCAAAAAAAATCAGATAATTTAATTCCTTGTCAAATAACAGAATGTGTTTAAAATATCAAAGGCAAAGGAGCACTTAATTTTTTTATATATTGTTATTTGGAGGAGACACATAAAAAGCTTTGGAACTACTTTAACCATCTTTTCCTATTGTTTTTCCAATGGGCTAATTATTTCTTCTTTCTTTTTTCACACATCCTTAAGATTTAACTCCATAGAAGCAGTCTGAAAGATGTCCTTTGAAAATGACCAGTGGCATAGTGACTATTAAATGTAAATCAGTCTAATGTATCTTTAAGTTTGCATTGTCTTCCTGGCAAATGTTACTGTATTAGCATATGTAATCCAGAACTGTTGCTGTGGTACAAAGCTTTTAATGAAAGTTACACATGTGGACTGATACCACTTGAACAGAGCTTGAAAAAAATAGCACTGTGGAACAATGCAGCCGTTGTCAAATAAATTACCACAGAAGAGCAGCAGATTGTGGCATCAATGCTCTAGTAATGAGCGAGGAAAGCATTCAAGTCCCAAGAATCAACATGCCATTGACTAAACAGCACATAGCCCACCCAATTTATTGATAAACGAAGTAGAGCCAGCCTGCCCCCCAACCATCACGATGATTGTTAGATTTTTTGAGTTCTACTTCTAGCATAATACTACTACTAGAAAATGATCATGACTTTAGTTTAATTTGCTGTCTTGTGGCGTGTGTCTGCTGCATATGTTAAGGCAAGTGGTTTATGAGTACAAAGAAACATAGATCATAAAGTATTTATTAGTGCACTCCACTCCAAAATAATACCTTTTTTATATGTTATATTCCTCATGTGTTTTATGTTGACTGAGAAAAAATTATAATCTCTTGTTTTCATGGGGAATGAAGATAAAAGAAAGTTTATAATATAACACAAGCCAGTGGTGACCAATGCTGTACAATGGTAAATTATATGACAAATATAAGGAAAACAAATCTCATGTTGCATATTAATATCCAGTCATTTGCTCAAAACATGCCAAACACGTACAATTTTTGCTAAAATATTGTTACATAATTGCTCGAGGAAAAATCAGCATACGGTACATCAAAAACAGGAAACACGATTGACATGGGATTGAGCTTTTGAATTCATAATCTGCCTGTTTCCCTCAGTCAATGACTTGTATTAAAACATAGACCTTTTTATATTTATTCTCCACAGAAACATGAGATTCCAAATTTTTCTTCAGTCATCACTATAAAACTCATGGGGTATGTAACATATAAAAAAAGTATCCGTTTGATAAATGAATTTCTTTAATGTACTACTTTTGTTATGATGAGTTTTGAGAAACACTTATACATTAATGATTGACTGTTCTATCTATCTATCTATCTATCTATCTATCTATCTATCTATCTATCTATCTATCTATCTATCTATCTATCTATCTATCTATCTATCTATCTATCTAACTAAAATTGTTATGGTTATGAATGTTTGGCCTTGTAGACTCTTTTGAGTTGTTTTTCTAAGTGTTGTTTTGCATTGGGGTTTTTGGATTCATTACATTATTTTTTTTTAATTAATCTTAGAATTTGTGTTTGTTTTAAGTAAGTGAAAAAATATTTCACACCTTTTCTGTTGTCATTTTGTTATTTCTGGGGCACCACCATTTTAAGTCTGTGTTGTCATGACATGACATCAGTTTCTATGGAGTGCATTCCCAAAGGTCATGGATGTTTGGATATTATAAGCGTGATGTTTTAAAAAATGGCATTTTTCATTCTTTGTCATCTAATGTTGTGGGTAAAAAGTAAAAGAAAACCTTATGCATGTTAATTATTTAGTGCTGTTTAGAGTTTCCTGACTTTACATTTTGTTATTAAGAGCATGATTTTGGGTTTAGATTTTGACAAACGATAGGTCTGGCTTTTGGATACAGATTTTTTGGTTTGTTTTATGGTTCCCCTCCTGAGGTCTCATTTATAAAAATATATGTGCATTTGAGCATGAAAATATATGTGTGCCAAAAAAATTCCAATTTATAAAACTTGCCATTCACACACAATTTACCTTTATAAATCACATTCATCTTGCAAATGTGCGTACATAAATGTGCCTTGAACCCTGTTCGGTTGCTACCCTGAAGCAAGCATATATGGACTATGTTAATCTACCTCATACATATGCAAATACAATTCTAAAGATCTTGATTGGCTGGTAGAGCAGCTGACCAAATGACACAGTGAGAAACTACGTCATTGCATTTGTTGTATCTCTGCAGCATTGAGAGCGCAGGGTCAGGGAAAGGTGTAAGATGTCAGCATCTAAGCAGATAACCACTATCACCTGGCACATGTAATGACATGATTACTCTTGCAATTAATAGTATAGGCCATTTGATAAACTGCGGGTTCAGCCAGTTACCTTACTAACAAGCCAGCCTTTATGTACAGATGAATCATGAGCAAATCTTTTTCCAATGCTTCTTTGCCTCAAAATAAATGAGTCATGGATTGACCCAGGACAACAAGCCTTGCCGTTTGTTAGTCTCATATTGACATCGCAGATGACTTGTGTGCTAATTGAATGTCACTTTTCATGGTGAACAAAAGTGACATTCTAGCTAGGTGCCCTTAGTACTATGAGTGGTGTCATTTGCCTTGATTACTTTAGGAAAACTAAGGAAATAAATAAACTTATAAGCCAGCCATCATCATAGGCAACAAAAAAAAATCCTGCCAGTTTATAAAAACACATTCTTTCGATTATGGCCATTTGCATAGTTTTCAAAAAAGGAATATTGTGTCAAACAATTAGGCTATGAATAGGCTTTAAGGAATATTTATAGTTTTGTGTATGCAGGGAGTGAATAATGGCTGTGTTTTTACTGCAGTTTGGTTTCTAATCCTGAGAAGTGACAACAAGTGGTTTATATATCCTAGTTGCAAAAAAAAAATGTCCAAATGCAAATTCACAGCATTGGCCTCTTACAATGGAACCTAAATAAGGTTTATTTTCATCACTTTAATATGTTTGTCTTGTCAATGCACATGATAATAATGGCTTAGTGATATTAATTATTATTCTTGTGGGTCATCGTCTAGCTGGTTTTGGCTGCATTACCCAAACTGATCAAGTGTGTCATCATATCCTAGTTTCTCTAAAATGTTGCATTTGGATGGGACAGAGTCCAGTTTTCTTTTATGAATCCTGACTTTTACGTGGAAAGTTACACATGCACACTTCAAGCCTCTTTTTGAGCGTATGCAAGTTTTATAAATCTAACCCCTGGTTACCTCCATTATCTTTTCACTTTTCTCAGTGCAAGGGTATAACAAAGATGGAGGTTACAATGTTTTGATCGTTAAAAACTTCATTCTAAATAATCTTATACTTTAGAAGCAGATTCATTTTTAAATCCATGAGCAAAACAATCTGCTGAGATCTGAGGCATACATACAAAGGAAAAGGAATTCAGCCTATCGTTACCCACACTTATGACAGAATGTTCCCTTTCTGATTTTATTTGACACCTGGTGATTCCTCCTTTCTCAGATTCCTCCTAATAACTTGAGGCTGCTCTTCTCTAGCCATTCATTTCAGTCTTATACTTTATATGTGGGTCAGTACTTTTTCCTCATTCCAGAACCCACAACTAATATTGGATATTGCAGTACTACTAAGAAAATACATTAAATATTATGAACAGCTTCTGCAACAATACTTAAATAGATTGTTGACCTTTATATTAATGTATTACTAGTTTTACCTTAATGGTATTTTTTTTGGTTTGCTTCATTATTACAATTTACCATACATACCTGTACCAATGTGCCACTTATCAGCTTTAAAGCCCTTTCAAGAAAATATTTAGCTGTGTTAGAAAAATAGTTATAAAACAAATGAAATATATATGTATATATATATTTGGAAGATTTTCACATCTGTAGCTATTGCATCGTTTCAAACAAATAATTACCTTTGCTTTTTCTTTACTAAATCAACATTAAACAGGTCTTCTGCCTGTGCCAGGAGTCACGCAGTTTAAACCATACAACTAAATTTGTTTGCTTTATCATGTCATAATGTTACTAAAAGTCAGCTTAAATAAGTAGCACATTTATTAGTGCATATCAGAGTGGAAAAGAAAATACTGGAGAGGAAAAAGTTTGTAATGAGCTCCATCAACTGAATCCTGTTTTTATATAGATCATGTACACACCACAAGCCTAGTTTGCAAATGTTTGCTTTGTATAAATTTATATATCTGAGTAAATACAAATTACTCATTCCAGTACATATTTACTATTTTATTTCAAGACCAAACATAGGAGGAGTTAACTATTCCAAAACACTGAAACAAATGGACAGGTTTAATTTTCTATAGGACTGTGCAGTTTTATCTCCACTGATTGAAAATATTAAACATTATATGGAAGTACTTAACACGGCCAGTTATAATTACTGTTCTAGATTAATAAAATATTAACTGCATACTTTTATTTATAGCAATAGCTAACTTGTATCTGTTCAGCAAAATTACATGTAATTGTTCTAAAAAATAGTTTATTGCTGTTTAATTTTAAACTAGTAAGATTGCAGACTAAGTGGCAATATTTAATGTCTAAAATTGCAGGAACACAACTATCACTCCTTGCTCATGCCATTTCAGTTAATGATAAAAATATTTAACTACACATTTCTAAAATGCAACCTAGAAATATGTGCTTATGACTAATTTCCAGCAAGGTATTTTAAAACAATTATTTAAAGAATCACTTTTATTTTCCGACAGTGCCCTTTATTCCTTTGTGGCAGCCATTCTATAACATTTAGATAGATAGATAGATAGATAGATAGATAGATAGATAGATAGATAGATAGATAGATAGATAGATAGATAGATAGATAGATAGATAGATAGATAGATAGATAGATACTTTATTAATCCATTATTAATTAATTTATTAAAGAAACAACATTTAGAACTTAATATTCTTATGAATTACTGTATGTACCAATTTTATATTTACAATTTCTTACTAATGTACAACTTGAAAATTAAACACGTTTAGAAAATACACGCATGGTTTAACATTCAGGTGTGTTGGATGGCTATGCACGCACTGTAGCCCTCAATAGACTGCTAGTCCATCACAAGGACGACTCACTCACACACACACACAAACTCACACGTAAACAATAAAACTTTTATAGTTAATTCCTTCTTGTCTTGAGCATGTATGGCCATTTCAATTTTCATTAAAGGGTACTTGCAAAGCTATTCATTTATGACAAATATTAGGGAATAACAGAAGTGAAAGGCAAACTTTATTATAGCAAGTGGCCATTATAGATATCAGGTGAATGTGTCAATTTGATGGTAAATTATAGGATCACCAGATTTTCAAAATCCCAACCAGGACACTTGTGTAGCATGTAGGCCTATGCCTAAAGTCAGTCCACATTTGTTTAATGCCTGCTTTATCACATCATCATCAGAGAGGGATCATGGCACAGGGAAATAAAAAACACTCAAATGAACACTTAGGATTCCACACAGTGTCCAAAGTGGAAACACGTAAATGGCAGTTCTGTCCGTTTTTTTGACTGCTTCTTGTCGCTCACTATTCAAATTTAACACAAGTTCTTAATGAAGTTTCCCCTGTTGGAATTTTGACTGGGGTTGCCCTTTGGAGTCCAGTATGCACAGTACTAAATACATTGTGAGGATGCATGTGTCGGCACACCATTGTTTTATTAGATGGAGGGGCATGTTAAAACTGGGACATTTTGATATTCTTCAGTTATTTATCCAGACAGGTAAGCTGAAAACTTGGCTGTTTGCTGTCACCTGGATATCCGGTCACCCTGGTAAATTACAGTGTGTTATAGTATAGTAAAACGGTGAATCATTATAAACTACAGATAATGGAGCTGTGAGGTTGGTTTATTGTAAGGTAAATAACTAAGTAAATGTTTATTTGCTCATTGCACAATGGCTAACACAACATGGGGTCATTCATTCATATCTAGATAACCTTTCATTTTCCATGCTTGCATTTTATACTTTTACAGTTAGGAAAATCATATAACTGTTAAGACTGAAAGCATCCAGAGGACTGAGATGCTGATGCACTACTTCTCTTCTGTTTGAGCTCAAGCCATTGGGAAGACTTCTTAAACCAGAAACGACTTGCTGATGTAAAGGTTTCCCAGTGCGTGTCCATCTCGACTTGCTGATGCAGGATTGTTATACCGTATACATGCAGGCAGCCATTCAGAGCGATTTATTGACTTGTAATGTTCTCTCTTTGCCATCAGCAGCGGCTATCGTAGCTGAAAAACAGAAAAGAATACAAAATATACTAGTTGGTCGGCCTAAGTACAGCCAAGGTAAAATGGAAACAGTGAACTAATTTGTAGATGAAGTTCCACATAATGTATCTCTGTTTTAACATACAGAAGCCTGCAAATTTGCGAATGCTTTTCAACGGGAAATTTTGAAATTTTAAAACTGTGTACAGTGTGATTCCTTCAAGATATCTCAATGAGAAATTCCTTGGAGAATGTGCCACATGTCAACAATACTAGTCCACACGGAACAGACAGAAAGATATCGGCTATCGCAATAGGTGCTTTGCACGTAATAATATGTGAACTCACCTAAAAAACTGAATATTAACAAAATATCTTTTTTCTGGACACAGCACAGATGAATATTTTTGTCATATTTTAAAGTAAAACTGTATTATCCTCTAATATTTTTAAACATCCACCTTCTAAGCTGGAGTCCATCCCAACAAGCATCACACATAATGCAGGAAGAACTGGCGCCAGGCCATCGTAAAGTACACACACACACACACACGCACACACACACACACACACACACACACACACACAAATACACACTATGGACAATTTAGCAATTCTAATTCACCTAACCTGTATGTCTTTGGACTGTGGGAGGAAACCCATACAAGCACAGGGAGAAAATGCAAACTCCAAGCAGGGAAAACTTAGGACTATTCTATTCTGCTTTCTGCAAGGCAGCAGCACTTCTACTATGCCAACACACCACCATTTTAAAATATAAATACTGGAATTTTAGTTTCTAAAACTTTGCCATCATTTTGTTTGTAGTCGTCTTATTTCTATTTGATGTGAAGGAAGCTGAATATTGTAATGTGTAGAGGTGTTAATTATTTATTATTATTTATTTTGGATTTTCAAAAGAGAAAAACATATTATTTTTTTTGGTAGTATCAAATGCTAGTAGTGTTACGGCATGTGACATTGTTTAACAACTCTTACTTGTTTTTTTCTACATTTTTAAATACTGACCAGTAATTACTTGTATGGATAAGTATCCACTTACATCAACTAAGCATTTAAAGTGTTTTCTTTTCCTGGAAATATTTCTTTCCATTTATCACGCACAATTTTAAAATTTATATTATTTTTAATAACAATAATATTTAATAAACATAATAGATCCATCCATCCATGTTCCAACCCGCTGAATCCAAACACAGGGTCACGGGGGTCTGCTGGAGCCAATCCCAGCCAACACAGGGCACAAGGCAGGAACCAATCCCGGGCAGGGTGCCAACCCACCACAGGACACACACAAACACACCCACACACCAAGCACACACTAGGGCCAATTTAGAATCGCCAATCCACCTAACCTGCATGTCTTTGGACTGTGGGAGGAAACCGGAGCGCCCGGAGGAAACCCACGCAGACACGGGGAGAACATGCAAACTCCACGCAGGGAGGACCCGGGAAGCGAACCCAGGTCCCCCAACTGCGAGGCAGCAGCACTACCCACTGCGCCACCGTGCCGCCCAACATAATAGATATATAAGGGATGTTCAAAAAGTTTCCGCACTTTTATATTTTCGTTGGAAACGGTGAAGGCGAGAGGAGTAGTAATTGGACATGTCTGAGAGTGTCATGTGACTGGGAAAATTACATCATAAACAAAGGTGACTATGTAGAAAAATGAGGTAATTTGTTTTTGAAATTCTTAATAAAGAGAGTTAAAAAAAAGTGCGGAAACTTTTTGAACGCCCCTCGTATTTTTTTAGATATTACATTGTCAGTATAATCTGTGTATACCTCAGCTAAAAGTACCTCACCACAAACACTTTAATGATCTACTTGTCAGTATTTAGGGAGACCACAACATTCCTGGCACTTAAGCTGAAGACACATTATTTTAGCATAGCATACTTTTTTTAGAGCTGCAGCTGAAGCTGTTCATATTGCTTTTTAATAATTTTAACAATTATTTTGGCCATTACTAAGTCTCATCATTCTTTTTAAGTAATTTTACAAGGATGTTTCATGGCCTTCATAAGGCAGAGCAGTGATTTCCTAATTTTTTATCACAACTAGTCTTACTGTTTTTTTCTGTTTATGTTTTCACTAATCGTAAAACACTGGTAGAACAAAAAACTGATTTCAATCAATTTTTTATTTAATAATGCCTCTAGTTTATAAACACTTCTTGCAGTTTCCAAATTTTTTTAAATTGGTATTTAAATTGTAGTATTAATTGAAAAAGTTCATTCATATGTTTATTATTATTATTATTATTTCTTTATTTATTTAGAAGATGTCTCTGTCCAAGGAGATTTACAAATGATAAGAAGATGCAAGCAACAAAAGCAAAGGAGAACAAGATTTAAAAATAAATGATCTAACGGGAGTAGGACTACTGCTATATCATTATATCTGCAGCTAAACCAAGAAAAAAAACTTCTTATCAATACAACAGCAGCTATCCTGTAGAAGAAAAACTAAGCAGTTCCAAAGTATTTAATGAAAAGGTGCATTTTTCAAAAGAGGCCAAAACATGAGTAAATTGGCTGCAGTTTCGAACAGACAAAGGCGATCAGTCCACAACTGACTCTAATGTTACTTTCTACTATCCAGCCAGATTACAATATCCAGACCTGCCTTGACCTGAAGGTGCAAGATTTCGAGCCTTTTAATTGTCCATGGCTGTTTACTGACGTGTTGTTCCATTAGTTAATTTAGAAGAATAGTTTGAAATGTTTAACTTTAAAACTAATACCAAAACAGATACCTTCTTTATAAAATTTGAGTATTTATTAAGATACCTAAGTAGAATACAATAGGGGATCCACCATGACTGGGTGGCAAGTTAGTGTTTGTAAATATAACTGGTATGAATGAAACTGAATGCTAAGAGGGTCCAGCAGCTTTTTCAGAAACATGTCCAAGGAGTTCTGCAATTCAGGAAGCAACAGTTACATGGCGATAGTCTCGCAGCTTTTTGATTGGCCTGTGATTGTGCAGAAGGGTGATGTGATCATATTGTGTGGCCATTAAACATGTAGTTGCATTTGCCTAACTTGGACCCCAACTGTCCCCTTCACGTCATAAATCCATCCATCCATTTTCCAACCCGCTGAATCCGAACACAGGGTCACGGGGGTCTGCTGGAGCCAATCCCAGCCAACACAGGGCACAAGGCAGGAACCAATCCCGGGCAGGGTGCCAACCCACCACAGGACACACACAAACACACCCACACACCAAGCACACACTAGGGCCAATTTAGAATCACCAATCCACCTAACCAGCATGTCTTTGGACTGTGAGAGGAAACCGGAGTGCCCGGAGGAAACCCACACAGACACGGGGAGAACATGCAAACTCCACACAGGGAGGACCCAGGAAGCGAACCCAGGTCCCCAGATCTCCCAACTGTGAGGCAGCAGTGCTACACACTGTGCCATCATGCCGCCCTCACGTCATAAATGCTGCTGAAATTTCATCACTGCACTGCCCCACTCATTTCAGTTTAAATGTAATGTTTTTATATTTAGGCTACAAGTTGCAATCAACTTGCTGAATTTTTTTCGTCAATAGCAATATTTCATATCAATTAAATATTAATTTTACTGGAAGATAAATGTCGGGCAGTATTTGGAATTTGAGTAAAGAAATTAGTAACTTGATGGAAGCTGAAGGAAATGGTTTGTTTTTAATAAGACAGTTTTCAGCTTCTGCTTTATTTTTATCATGAACATGGTGTGTAGGTCAAAAAGAATTTTTATCTTAAATATATAACACAATTAAAAGAAAATACAATTATATATAGTACAGCACAATTATATACAAAACAAGAGCACAAACACCTATTGTATATAATGCCAATATATAATATGCATTTCAGAAAAATACAGTATAAACCTTGAACTTGCACTGTACTTAAAATAAATTAGAGCACAAACATGTCATTAAAGTAGTATCATTTTTTTTACGCCATGGCAGCGTTTCTCAGTCTGGAACCTCTCAGGGTTTCTAAACCAGAATCCTTCATTAAAACATGTGTTTTCTACTTGGCTATATAAAGTTGTATGAAATAAAATGGGATTTGCTGTATTAAGTTAAAATAGTTATTCAGAATTTAGAGGCAAATCAAAAATTAGTTTTTTGATGTGCCTTTTAATTTAATTTTCAGAAAATGTTTTTTCACAGATTTGCTCTGCGCAGATTGCAATATGCAAATCACTTAATATATAAAAATAAAATACAATTATAATCACATCATACACATCAAATGTTAGATATACAGTATAACAAACGCATACATTTAAGCAGATAAACAATGCCCAGACATCATATACAACCGTCCTCAACTTAGTGAGCTTTTGTGCAACTAAAAATCTAAATTTACATTTTAACATGCACTACATAATCTATAGCTGGCTGGCAACATTCGCAGCTACAGCTGTTGTGAAAAAGCTGTAGCTGAGTAGGTGGAGAGACGTGTCCTTATGATTCAGTCTTGTAAAGCCAGCTTTAGTCCCTACCATTCAAGACACTAAGCAATGTTGCAAAAATGAGAGACTAATATCCTAAGGAGCTGCAATATATATTGAAGCAGAGCTTTCACTTGCTAGATGCTTTCGTTCTGAAAATATTTACAGAACTTAGCTTTATTAAAACATCAAAGAAACCTTGGAAGGGATATTTCAGACCCAATGCTGTAGCACCAACTGAGACAGCATAATGGGGGCACAGTAAACCACCTGCTTCCTCCCTTGCAGCACCAGCAGCCAGAATGCAATAAACAAGACAGCATACAGGGGCTTAGAGGAGTAGCCAAGTTTTATTCCCTTGGAGAGCTGAGCAGCTGAACATAGAGTTTGCTGAATAGCAATGTTAGTGCAAAACAAATCGTGCCAAATTTATATGAAAGCAGAATGGTCTTTATATACTGTATGAGCTAATTACACATCATGCCGGTGTGTTTAGGTAAACATCTGAACTAACATCCAAACAATGTTTATGACTGATGACAAATGAAGTTTACAAATCAAATTGCCTAAATAAGATCATGTAACCACATACTGTAAATAATGGTATATTACTCAAAGAAGTTATAAAATACACAAAATAACATTTAGCAAAAATTGGTATAAAATGTGAAATTACTCTGTAATTCCTTTATACCTTTCAAATTTATTCTGCTGCATTATATTGTGTTATTTGGGCGTGCCACTTCTATCGTGTCCTTCTCATCTCATTCATCCACACATCAGATATCACACATGTGAGTCAGTGGATTGTCTTCCAGGCTATCTTAAGGTATGTAATACCACCCCAGAATGAGAGGGGTCACTGTTGCTATCCATGTCACCTGTTCTGCCTCTTCTGAGAGAATTTCTATAAATCCATGCTTCCCCATAGAGAGGTGTCTGACTCTGACCAGGATAACTGCAGAGACGAAGCTCAAAGAGAAAGAAGAACCCGCTCAGATGAGTTGCTGTTACTTTAAGAGAAAGGCAACCACCTACATTTTCTGTTTGCAATACCATTGCACATTATTTTATTTTGCTGTTTAAAAGAAAATACGGGACAACCTGGTTTTTGTCCCAACATTTCTGTTTTGATCCTGGGTTTCACTACTATTCGCTACTATAACACACAGGTCTGTAATTTTTTTTCCCTTCATATACTACAGATGAGGGCGGCACGGTGGCGCAGTGGATAGCACTGCTGCCTTGCAGTTGGGAGACCTGGGGACCTGGGTTCGCTTCCCGGGTCCTCCCTGCGTGGAGTTTGCATGTTCTCCCCGTGTCTGCGTGGGTTTCCTCTGGGCACTCCGGTTTCCTCCCACAGTCCAAAGACATGCAGGTTAGGTGGATTGGCGATTCTAGATTGGCCCTAGTGTGTGCTTGGTGTTTGTGTGTGTTTGTGTGTGTCCTGCGGTGGGTTGGCACCCTGCCCGGGATTGATTCCTGCCTTGTGCACTGGGATTGGCTCCAGCAGACCCCCGTGACCCTGTGTTCGGATTCAGCGGGTTGGATAATGGATGGATGGATACTACAGATGAAATTATATTTTTGTAGTATATGCAGAGTTTGAAAGGACTGTGACCATGTCTAAAGTTTGACTTAATATACAATTTGATTTATTTTTGAGTGATGATTATATGTGTGTGCACATCTGTCTTGACTTGAAGTGAAACTTGGTACAATTATCAGCATTGTTAATGGCCAGAAGCCTATTGATATTGAGAAAAGTCCATCCAGATATATATGTATTCATACTTAAGTGGAAAGTATATCATATGCTAAATAAAACACACAAGATTTTTTTGATCATGGTCATGGTCATAGGTGACCACAGTGTATCCTGTAAGCAGTGACTGAAATGTAGAGAACTGCATAGAATCGTCATGGCAGACGAGCAATGCACTTCATACACATTAGACGAGTTTAGAGAATCTTATGCACTTATCATCACATCTTTATGTTGAATAAAGAAACTACAGCCCCTGGAACTTACAAGGAACATACAATGGATTCAGAAAACATTCAAAACCCTTCACTTTCTGCATACTTTTAATGAGTTGTAGATTTAATTTTAAATAGATAAATTTGCCATTTTTCCCATCATTTACTTTTCTCATCTACACTCAATAATCTGCAATGATAAAGTAAAAACATGGTGTCAAAAAGGTTTGCAAATTTATTAAAAATCAAAAAGGGAAATCTCTCATTTATAGTATTAAGACCCTTCTTTGTGGAAGCCCCTTAGGCAGCAATTACACCTTTTAATCTTCTTCGGGTAAGTACAATACAATACAATACAATTTATTTTTTGTATAGCCCAAAATCACACAAGAAGTGCCGTAACGGGCATTAACAGGCCCTGCCTCTTGACAGCCCCCCAGCCTTGACTCTCTAAGAAGACAAGGAAAAAAAATGGAAGAAACCTTGGGAAAGGCAGTTCAAAAAGAGACCCCTTTCCAGGTAGGTTGGGCATGCAGTGGGTGTCGAAAAGAAGGGGGTCAATACAATACAATACACAGAACAAATACTCAATACAGTATAAAAATAAAAATAAGTCTCTACAAGCTTTGCTCATCTGCAGTTGGGCAGATTCTTCCTGGCAGATCCTCTCAAAATGGGAAGCGTCAGTAAAATGCCATCTTCGGGTCTCTCCACAGATGTTCTGTGGGGTTTAAGTCAGACAGTTGGAGCAGTCAGAGACTTGCTTCAAAGTCACTCCAACAATGTCTTGGTTGAGAGATGTATTGTCACCCCAGTCTGAGGTCACATGCACTCTGGAGCAGGTTTTCTTGGAGGACCTCTCTGTATTTGGCCTAATTCATCCTTCCCTCAATTCTGAGTCTCCCTGTCTCTGCCTCTGAGAAGCAAGCCCGTATAGAATGGTGCTTCCACCACTATGCTTCACCATAGGGATGCAATTAGGCTGGTGATGAGCAATGCCTACTCTTTGCCAAACAAAGTGCTCGGAGTTCTGCCCAAAGGGTAGAATTTCTACCACATCAGACCAGAGAATAATTCTCCTAATGCTCTCAGAATCCTTTAAATGCCATTTGGCAAATCCAAAGCGTGAGTTAGCCACTCTACAATAAATGTGTGATTGATGAGTTGCTGCCAAGATGGTCAAGCTTCTGACAGAGTCTGCCATTCAAGCAGAGGACGCAGAGAATTGTTAAAGTGACTGTTGAGTTGTTGTTCACCTCCCTAACCAAGATCCTTCTTGCCCAGTTACTCAGTTTGGACAGATGGACAACTGTAGGAACATTCTAGTGATTCCAAACTGCTTTCACTTCAAAATTATTTAAATCACTATGATCACGGGAATACTCCAAGCTTTAGAAATGGTTTTACACTCTTGTCCTGATTTATGCCTGACCACAATCTGATATTGGTGGTCTTTAGAGAGTTCCTTGGACTTCATGGCTTGGTTTTTTCCTGACATGCAGTGTGAGTTGTAGGACCTTAAATACACAGGTGTGTGCCTTCCTAAACAATGTCCAATCAATTCAGTTTGCCACATGTGTACACCAATCAAGCTGTAGACACAACTCTAGGACAAATAAAACAAACAAAACACATCTGACCACAATATGGCAGTTTTAATACATGTTTTATGACTGAGTGAGTGTGATTATGTGTGTGTGTGCCTTATAATGATTGCCTACCATAATGCAGTCAGGTTTGATACTGATACACCATGATCGTGAACTGGAATAAAAAAGGTTTGCTAAAACATGGATCAATAGATGAATGACTAATCCATTCAACATCTGAGAAAGGCATATATCACACTCATGTAATTTTAGTAAAAGAATTTACAATGCCAATAGCTACATTTAATTTAATCCCAATCAATAAATCTTGACTGTATTTAAATCTTTTTTGAATTTGCATAACGGTATTTATAGTAAATTACATGTATCATTTTGATGTGACACTAGAGCACTCAGAGGCGAGATTGCACCTAGAATGTATAAAAATATTCAGCCTTGCCTAATAAAAAAATAAACCACTTATGAAACTACCACCTGAAAAAGACAAATACATTTACACAAAACAATATTTGCAGCCAAAGAAAACTTATGCTTATGATGAAGTGTGGTCAATGAAAGGTGTATCATATAAAAAAATTGAGAATTAAAGTGTGTGATATTTGTTGTTTCACTTATAATGTACTAATTTCCATCCATCCATCCATCCATCCATCCATCCATTATCCAACCTGCTATATCCTAACTACAGGGACACAGGGGTCTGCTGGAGCCAATCCCAGTCAACACAGGGCCCAAGGCAGGGAACAAACCCCGGGCAGGGTGCCAGCCCACCGCAGGGCTCACACACACATTCACCCACACACCAAGCACACACTAGGGACAATTTTGGATCACCAATGCACCTAACCTGCATGTCTTTGGACTGTTGGAGGAAACCGGAGCGCCCGGAGGAAACCCATGCAGACATGGGAAGAACATGCAAACTCCACGCAGGGAGGACCCAGGTAGAGAACCCAGCTCTCCTTACTGTGAGGCAGCAGCGCTACCACTGCGCCACTGTGCCGCCCCATGTACTAATTTGTTCTAGGAAATAAATTTCAAAAGATTCTAATTTATCTGACAAAAAGCGCAAAAGAAGAGTATTATCTTTCTCTTACAAAACCTTTTTAAGTCAAGATCACCTACTGTTAAATGTCTTTTTTCAATGTAAATGACCTTTAAATTGGCATTTTGTCCAGAGTTTGCACCTGACAAATGGCCAATATTTTCAGAATATGCACTGACCCTAAACTGGATTAATTTGGGTCAGAAAATTGGATAGATCAGTGGATAGATAAATGTATATTTTTTTGTTTAAAATTTTTGTGGCTAAATTATATTTTTAAGAGCACTGCTTTTGCATCACTGCCATTATACTTTGCAATATAAATATGGCGCAGTGATCCTGGTTTGGACTAACAATTTTAAAAACACGTGGATTGCATTAAGTAAACATATAAGGAAACTTGACGTGCTGGAAGAGATTGGTTTTCTAGTCCACAGAAAAGGGCTCCACAAATTGAAGATCATGCCCTCAGCCTGGGTGAGAAGCTGTCTGGTATCGGTACTGACCTGCCCGCAGTATGTATAAGACAGGAATGTGCAATTAACTGGTCAATTTAGAGTCCACAGGGAAAAAAAAGAAATCCCTTGTCTCAAGTATATTGCATAATGTGTCCTTGGTGTTACTGGGAATTTAGAATTAATGGCACATTTACTCTTGCTTATCCACTTCCTGAGACACTTGAACATAATATGGAAGCATGTATGTATGTGTTAAGACTGATGGCACATCCAGACATCTACATTTAAATACAGTGTGGGAGATGGCCGGTCGTTCATCCCGGCCAATACCCCCAGGCCACTAGATTGAGCCCTCCCTGTAGCATGGAAGTGCCCCAAAGACCAGCAGGGAATCCTGGACAATGGAGTTTTTATTCCCGACCCTGCTGGACACCGTGGGGCCCACCAGAGGACGCTGCAGGAAGGCTCAAGGTCTTACATGTGCCCTATAACCCGGAAGTGCATCTTAATTACCGCAACAGAGGAAACAATGTGCTTCCGGGATGAAGAAGGAAAGTTTTCATCCGACCCGGAAGTGCTAATGAGTCACATGGACAAGGGTTCAGGAGCACTTCCGGGTCATGGACTATAAAAGAATGTGGGAAACCCAGACGAGTAAGCTGAGCTGGGAGGAAGGGTGGCTAAGTGTCTGGGAGTGGAGGATTGAGTATTGGATTTTGATTATCGTGTATTGTATGAGTAGTGTGAAGTAGAGGGTGCTTAGTGCACTTTATTATTATAAAATAAATAAGTCTTGGACTTTTACCTGGTGTTTGGCATGGTACCTGAGGGTTCAAGGGAGCAATAGCGCCCCCTACTGCTACAACAGGCTCAAGAAAACACTGGAAATTACACCCATCACTTGGAATGACTTTATCATTTTAGAAAATTATCTAGCCTAATGCTATGTGGGCTAGAGTGTCATTGAGAATATAACTACTGTATATACAGTATAACAGGAATACTCTTTAGTGCATCTAAATGGTTAAAATGTGAATGAGTGCATTTGTGTCCTATGATGGACTGGCATCCCAGGAAAATGTCCATATCTAAACTTTCTGGATACAATTAAAATAAATGAGAAAGATACGTGCGCTAACATACATTTTATTGAACAGACCACCAGTGACCATTATTAACACCAATGATGCTGTAAAATTTTATAAACTTTCAAATACTATAAGGTATTTTTGTATATTAATAGTAATTTAGTAAGTGACAGTTAAAGTGTAATAAAATTATACTATATTAAAGTATAATAAAATTATAAAACTAATACATCTGTTAAATTGTCGGATTTATGTGTAGTATAGCATTCACATTGTAAATTACAGTGACTAAGTATAATCACCAATATCTTTTCAGAGAAAAAATATTTACAGTATTTAAGATGAAATCATTCATTTTCTAAAACTGCTACAGTATATCCTGAGCAGGGTCACAGGGAAGCTGGAGCCAATCAAAGCAAACATTGGGCCCAAGGCAGGAACAGTACCTGGACAGGGTGCCAGTCCACTGTAGGGCAAGTACACAGACACACACACACACACCACCACCACCACCACCACCTACACACTATGGACGATTTAACATCGCCAATCCACCTAACCTGCACTTGTTTGGACTATGGAGGAAACCAGAGCACCTGAGGGAAACCCACGTGGATGCAGGGAGATCATGCACCATGTAGGGAGGAACAAGAACATTAACTCCGACTTCCTTGTTGCGAGGAAGAAGTGCTACCACTGAACCACTGTGCTGCCCTGATGACATCATACTAAAGTCTATCATAGCTCCTTTTTATATCACAGAACTCTAACTCTGTGTGATTCAAGCATTTCTAATATGACCTGACACTTTACATAGAGCTACTGCACGCTGTTTTATGTGATTACTCCATGTCTGCAGCAGACAGACCTTATTCTTGGTTTTAAAAATAGGGCCTTCCAGAAATGAGGAATAAATATTCATTGAGTTAATGATTCCTGCTGGAATTATTTAATCACCTCCTGAAATAGCAGAACAATAGAGAAGACCCATCAGGGTCTGTGGTCAGAAAAGTGTAATATCATAGCAAGCAATGTTTGTTCTCAGTGACAAAGTTATACAACAACAACATTTATTTATATAACACATTTTCATACAAAAAGGAGCTCAAAGTGCTTTACATAATGAAGAAAATAAAAATAAAAGACAAAATAAGAAATTAAAAGTAAGGTCCGATGGCCAGGGGGGACAGAAAAAACAAAAAAAAACTCTGCAGGGGTTCCAGGCCACGAGACCACCCAGTCCCCTCTGGGCATTCTACCTAACATAAATGAAATAGTCCTCTTTGTTTTTAGGGTTCTCACGGAAGGACTTGATGATGATGGTCATGCAGACTTCTGGCTTTTAATTCATCACAGTGAAGTTATGAGAAGGCCATGTTAAAATAATGTGTTTTCAGCAGTTTTTTAAAGTGCTCCACTGTATTAGCCTGGCGAATTCCTATTGGCAGGCTATTCCAGATTTTAGGTGCATAACAGCAGAAGGCCGCCTCACCACTTCTTTTAAGTTTTGCTCTTGGAATTCTAAGGAGACACTCATTTGAGGATCTGAGGTTACGATTTGGAATATAAGATGTCAGACATTCCGATATATAAGATGGGTAGAGATTATTTAAGGCTTTATAAACCATAAGCAGAATTTTAAAGTTAATCCTGAATGACACAGGTAACCAGTGTAGTGACATCAAAACTGGATAAATATGCTCGGATTTTCTTTTCCTTGTAAGGATTCTAGCAGCTGCATTCTGCACTAGTTGCAAACGGTTTATGTCTTTTTTGGGTATTCCTGAGCGGATTGCGTTACAGTAATCTAGCTGACTGAAAACAAATGCGTGAACTAATTTCTCAGCATCTTTCAATGATATAAGAGGTTTAACTTTTGCTATGTTTCTTAAGTGAAAAAATGCTGTCCTAGTGATCTGATTAATATGCGATTTAAAATTCAGATTACAGTCAACCTCCGTCTTGATTTTTAATCCTAATGCATCCAGTTTATTTCTAATAGCCTCATTGTATCCATTTTTGCCAATCACTAAGATTTCAGTTTTCTCTTTATTTATCTTGAGAAAGTTACTTTTCATCCATTCTGAAATACAAGTCAGACATTGTGTTAGTGAATCAAGAGAATCGGGGTCATCAGGTGCTATTGATAAATACAGCTGTGTGTCATCAGCATAGCTGTGGTAGCTTACATTGTGCCCTGAGATAATCTGACCTAACGGAAGCATATAGATTGAGAAAAGCAGCGGACCCAGGATAGAGCCTTGTGGAACACCATATAGGATATCATGTGTCTTTGAGTTGTAATTACCACAACTAACAAAGAATTTTCTCCCTGCCAGGTAGGATTCAAACCAATTAAGACACTGCCAGAGAGGCCCACCCATTGACTAAGGCGATTTCTAAGAATATTATGATCAATGGTGTCAAATGCGGCACTCAGATCTAAGAAGATGAGAACAGATAAATGGCCTCTGTCTGCATTTACCCGCAAGTCATTTACTACTTTAACGAGTGCAGTTTCTGTGCTGTGATTTGTTCTAAAACCTGACTGAAATTTATCAAGAATAGCATGTTTATTGAGGTGGTCATTTAACTGCATAATGACTGCCTTCTCTAGAATTTTACTTAAGAAATGCAGGTTGGATATGGGTCTAAAATTTTCAAGAGCAGAGGGGTCGAGATTATTTTTCTTAAGTAGGGGTTTAACTACAGCAGTCTTAAGATAGTCTGGGAAGACCCCCATATCTAATGACGAATTTACTATGTCAAAAACATTATCAATTAGCACGCCCGATACTTCTTCTTCTTTGTTGGTATTGGGTCAAGGGCGCAGGTGGAGGGTTTCAGTTGAGAAATTATTTTATGTAATTCAGGTAAATCTATCCTAGTGAAAGAGTATAGAAAACATTAAAAAAAAGGTGTGAAAAAAGTCACGTTTCTGTCTTGTACCTGAAAATTATGAGATTATTTTGTCAAAGATGACCTGTAACTTGATCAAAAAGTTTTAGATATTTGCTCTTTGAACATTTTGTTAGAACTCTCTAGGTTTAACAACAAAAATATAATGTCTCTAATTGCAACATGAAATACTTATTAGTATGTAGTCAACTAATAAGAGACATGCACATATTTTTGTGCTGTACACACTTTTTCTTATTAACAGTTAAACTCATTTACCAGCACCATGTCAGATTCCGTATCACTTCAATTCCTTTAATATAGGGGGCACTTTAGTCCTTTGGATGTCTTAAAAACCTCTAACCCAGCAGGTAGCACCGGAGTTGGGATATGACCCATTTGATGGTGAAGGCTTTCCTCTCCATTGTATCATACCTTGTTTCCCTATCTATTATTTTCTGGTTTAGATACAGATACAAAACTGGGTACTTTACTCCATCAACGATTGGGCTCCATAGGGTTACAAAGCTGGTCTCCATCTTGACAATAAATGGAGAAGAAAAGTTACATGAAAACGTTGCATGAGAACCATTGTGAGAGTCTGATTTATGACATGAAACACTGCAGGAGAACACTACAAAGTGTTAGGGTCTATCTTCCACATCTACTCTGTTTAAGGGGTAGTCCTATTGGAAAAATAGATGTACACACCTCTAATAGACCCTCATTAACCTGGTGCTGCGCTGACATCATGCACCAGAAGGCGTGAGCTTATTCAGTGTAAGCAGGGCACGCAGGTGGCCGGTTGCTTGTGCTATAACAAGCTTGACCTGGCAGCGATCAACGCACATGTGCTGTGCAAGGCATGTACGGGGTCCACTGAGAAAAGAAGAGCGTTCATGGCTCACCTTGCAGAGGAACATTCTTTCCTCTGCATGTCCTGGCGTTCTGTGCAGACTGGGCAAGATCGGGAGAAATAAATATGCGGTCAATGATTAGAAGCGCAAGAAGGTACACGAATGAATATGAAAAATATGAATAATGTTGCATCCGTGCCACAATGTTTTCCGAAATGTACTATACAGGTCATAAAATGAATGATTCCAAATAACATATATACCTATATCTCTGTTTTTTGTCAGTGCGGCTTTGACATCATGGACCATAAGGCGCATACTAATTCAGCGTAAGCAGGAACACTCAATAAAATTGAATAAAAAAATTCAAGTGACCATGAGATAGGAAGAAGGCAGATTCACCAGCGTTCGTGTGTCAACTTTTATCCCTCCAGATCATAGAATTTCCAGTTCCATTGTCTCAAAACACCATTCACATCTACAGTTATTCCCTGTTTCAGTTAAAAAGTAACAGCGTTAGGACCCTGGGTTGTATGTATTGTGATCATGACTGAGAGAATAAAAGTGAAAAAAAAAACTGGTAACTTTTACAAGTCCTATACATTTACAGTGGGTGTTACAGATGCAAATCAAATGTATGTGTTTATTGTAGCTATAATATTAACAATAAGAGCAGCTCACTACTCAAAACGGTGAATATACAAGGCAGTCAGGATCGAATCCGGGGACTCTTGATTATAAGTCAGGAATTTTTACTGCTGTGCCATGGAAGCTGTTGCGTCATCCTTGAACCTTTTGTGAAAGTGTTTATTTGATCTTTGTACTTCAGGCTTCATACATTATATAGTTTATTTCTACATTTTGTCATGTATTACTAAAACTAGACATTAAGACCGTTACAATAACGAGCGCTAGAACAGTAGTGCATAAAGTGTGGTGTGCAGCTGATAATCATGCCTGTGTCGTTTCTCCAGCGTGCAGCTGATTATTGTATGTGTGGTGTCTCCCCAGCAACGGATTTTATGTGTGCGAAAATAAATCTACTTTTAAAAGTCATCCTATTGTAATATCCTGAAAATTCGTATACAGTGATCCCTCGCTATATTGCGCTTCGCCTTTCACGGCTTCACTCTATCGCGGATTTTATATGTAAGCATATTTAAATATATATCACGGATTTTTTGCTGGTTTGCGGATTTCTGAGGACAATGGGTCTTTTAATTTCTGGTACATGCTTCTTCAGTTGGTTTGCCCAGTTGATTTCATACAAGGGATGCTATTGGCAGATGGCTGAGAAGCTACCCAACTTACTTTCTCTCTCTCTCTCTTGCGCTGACTTTCTCTGATCCTGACATAGGGGGTGTGAGCAGGGGGGCTGTTCGTACACCTAGACGATACGGACGCTCGTCTAAAAATGCTGAAAGATTATCTTCACGTTGCTACCTTCTGTGTGCAGCTGCTTCGTGAAGTGACATGCTGCACGGTGCTTCGCATACTTAAAAGCTCAAAGGGCACGTATTGATTTTTGACTTTGTTTCTCTCTCTCTCTCTCTCTCTCTCTCTCCCTGCTCCTGACGGAGGGGGTGTGAGCTGCCGCCTTCAGCAGCTTTGTACCGGCGGTGCTTTGCATACTTAAAAGCCAAACAGCCCTATTGATTTGTTTGCTTTCCTCTCTCTCCTGACGCGCACTTCTTTGAAGAGGAAGATATGTTTGCATTCTTTTAATTGTGAGATTGTAAATTAAATGTCTTGTCATGGAGCACAGTTTAAACTTTTGAAAAAGAGACAAATGTTTGTTTGCAGTGTTTGAATAACGTTCCTGTCTCTCTACAACCTCCTGTGTTTCTGCGCAAATCTGTGACCCAAGCATGACAATATAAAAATAACCATATAAACATATGGTTTCTACTTCGCGGATTTTCTTATTTCGCGGGTGGCTCTGGAACGCAACCCCCGCGATGGAGGAGGGATTACTGTATTTAGGAAAACCCCTTCAACGACTGAAACTTTACACTTTACTGGGCCAAGCTTCTTAATCGCAAATCTGACATTCTCAGAGTGAACACTTGCACAACAACAAACACTAATCCCACCTCTTTGGGGAAGCTGGTCTCCGCGTCTCAGTACCCAATTGTATTTTTCGTGCCTTATGCTTTACGTCTTACCTCATTTACCGAAATCCGATTGGATCTGCCACGCGATATTTTATAGGTCCCGCCCTCTCTGTCTTGTGTGACGTGTCAGGCGGCCTTTGAAGCATCTGCTTTGAAGCATCGCACCATGCCCCGCGCATGCGCACTTCACCAGAAGACACACACACACGGATACTGGACACACACAGGGGTTTTATTAAAGAGGATATGAAAAACGTTTCTGTTTTGACGATGTGTTTACACAGATTATTGTAGAAATGGAACACACATGAAATGCATGTGTTCCAAATAACGATCTATTATTTCCATTCTAAAACTCCAGCACTTCACTCCCAGATAATGAAGGCTGGAACAGGGAGTACTTTGTGGCCATTCTGCAGTGGTGGGGGGATGGAATAGTAGGCTGCTTGCTGCTTGTCTTGATCGGTACATTTACAAGACAAAAGATGCTGACGGAGAAGTGCAAAGGGATTTAAGGTGGGCCGGATTTAGTTTTTTCGTAGGCTTTGGTAATTCTAGTGTTAAGGGGCCCTGACCTCTGCTCTTACTCATACAAGAACAAAGTATACACCTACTGTATACCATTTGGGTACCCTGTGCCCTCACCTGATGATTGGGAGAATTTTACTAGGCTTTCATTTATCCCCTATAACAGTGCAGTTCAGTTCAGTAAACTTCTAGGGGATCTGCAAGAGAACAGAAAATCATTTTCAAAATGCATCAAAATATTAAAATTGCTAAAAATAAATCTATAGAAGGTGTGTCAAACTTAAGGACGCTGGGATGAATATAATTCTGGGATTGTGTTCATCAATATTCAAAACAATTTACATATGGCCCACAGTGGCTCCGTTTTCTCAAAGACCCCCTTTAAAAATGTGCTTCATGTATTGTATCCATATATAGTTTAGCTGGATTACAGTTACATCTGCCATTAAAATGTGTTTCCAGTGTCTGTATCATACCACATGGAGACTGGATAGATGCCTCTCATACTATATAGCAATTCGGGGTTTAGTGGTCACTGGCGATTTTCTTTGCAGCACAGTACAGCACAGCTACTAACCTGTAGTTAGTATGGAAACGTGATCCTCTAAACAAACATACAAGAAAAAGCGAAAAGTGTGACGTACCTCAGTGTCATTACGAACCTTAGTGTTTAAGCCTGATTGCAAAGATTTGACATTCTCATGAAGGAGAAGGTAAGTCAGCTTTCCACACGCTGCTGCTGCCGCAATTCCTATTACTTTATTACTTTCTGGCCACCTTTCCTCAGTTTACCTGACTGCTGTCATGCACTGCTATTGTCTTTTCTGCTGACTTGATTGTTGTGTGAGGAGAGAAAATGTATTTGCATTTTCACTAGTGGTAAAAGTGGCTATCACTGATGGAGTGCAGTGCTGAATGCAGAGAATAATGAAGTAGCTTCTACAATTAAATTATGAAAACAATCTCTGCAGTATCCAATTCTGTATTTTTAAAATTACTTTTGATTTTTTTAATTTTCATACATACTCATCGGGGAAGAACGGTGGCGCAGTAGGTAGCACTGCTGCCTTGCAGTTAGGAGACCTGGGTTTGCTTCCCGGGTCCTCCCTGCATGGAGTTTGCATGTTCTCTCCGTGTCTGTATGGGTTTCCTCCGGGTGTCTCCGGTTTCCTCCCACAGTCCCTAGTGTGTGCTTGGTGTGTGCGTGTGCATCCTGCGGTGGGCTGGCGCCCTGCCTGGGGTTTGTTTCCTGCCTTGCACCCTGTGTTGGCTGGGATTGGCTCCAGCAGACCCCCGTGAGTTAGGATAAAGTGGGTTGGATAATGGATGGATGGATAAATACTCATCATTTTATGATAAATTTAAAAAGTAATTCTTAAGCCAAGTAGACAGCAGCTTTTGTTGTTACCAAAAGTATCTGCAGTGACAAATTATGTATTTTGGTAATTACTAGTAAAAGGCACACGCAAAAATAACTTGTATTTGATAAATACATAAATCTACTTTTGAAATGGCCTATTAATTTTGCTTTATGCTTTTAAAAAAAACACAGGCAGTGTAATAGCACTAGCAGAAAATATGCACTAATAGCACTAGCAATTAATAAGTAACAAAAACAAGAACTATTGCCAAGACTGCAGCACAATAAGTAGGGAGACCCTCACATAAGCTTGGAGGAATAAAGGTTGAAAACCACTGGCCTATAACCTCCCTAGTACCTCAGTGTCCTCTTCATCTGGCCCACTCATTGAAACCAAATTGCAAATTTGTGGTGATTTTTAAATTATTTTTTGCTTTTTTATTTTTATGTATTTTTTAGCAGGGTTTCTGTAAGGTTTTGCATCATATGAACGTGAAAATTGCAGGACCAGGTTAGGGGGAGCTACATTATGTGGGCACTATAGCTAAAAGCGGTCCATGTGCTACACTGTTTAGTCACTCCAGGTGAATCCCACAGTTCTTTTTTACAAGACTATATATCATCAGTTAATATAAAAAAAACCCCCCAAAAAAACAGAAGACCTCTTGGGAGCCGCCCTAGTGTGTGAGAACTGAAAGTCTTTGAATTGCATCTATAAGATACCTTATGAGTACCTCGGGTTTGGTAGTTGACAGTTTAACACATTCTAGCCACATGTGAGATTTCTGCAACTGAGAGCCAGGGCATTGCAGCAAACAATAATTAATTAAAAGGCTAGATAGAAAAGAGCGGCACTGACATGGTGTTGGAAACTGAACACTGGAAACTGTGTAGCAGTGCCTAAAGAAATGTGCATCTCTAAAGTCCGAGAACAGTAAAAGAACACTTGCAGTGTGCCAATCTACCACATCGTGTACATATCAACAAAAAAAAAAAGACAAATAATCTTAAATTATCTTAGGTGGGTTTGAATTGATTAAGTCTGCAATCTGCTCTGCTTGGTTGATCTATTTTGTGTTGTAAATGCAGTAATAATTTATCAGGTACACATTTGAATCTGAGTCACACAAATAGCTCTTGGAACACTAAAGCAATCATTTTCTTTAACTTAAACTAATGCAATGTATTTACAGTATTTTTACATTGTAATATCCAAAGCATTTGAATCCCTGCATAGACATCATCTCTGGGCAGCTACTAGTTCATGAACCAAGAGTGAGTCAGGAACACAGACACCTTTTGAGGAGCAAAAACAAAAGCTGTAATTTTATTGCAGTATGTTCTCATAAAAACAATAATGAAAAATCAGGGTCATGCAATTATAACATCACATTCTAATTAGCAATGACAAACAAAAAGAAATTGAAAAGGGAAATATAAAGACTGTTGACAAGGATCTACAAGACTGCACCTTCCAAGAGTTCTGCAGTGAATAAAGAAATGTTCTTCCAAAAAGAAAGTCCAGAAAGTTATTTCAATAGGAAAATTAAAATAGATAAACAGCGATTAGATAAGCAAATAAGCAGACAGCTCACCTCCCCAGTGATCACCTCCACTCCAAACAATAACTTAGAGGGTTATTCTCAAGTACCTTTCACTGTCCTCACTGCTACTCAAATCATCAGCAGCATCAGCACAGGCCTTCTAATACCACCATGGGGTTTCTTTGTAAAATCCCCTTAAACCCTTCTGGGAGTCTACCCAATTATCACACACATCGTGACATGCTATAAGCCAGGAGGAAACTACTATAACTATTAAAAATTTGGTACATACATGCATGCCAACATGTGTGCAAAGTTCCCCTGTCCACTTACTAGTGGCTTTCAAAGCTACACTTGGGCCCCTTCTCAACATGCGTGTGCCAACAACTTGTCTATGCTCACAGCTCTACAGCAACAGCCCACCATCGGTATGACAGGCTCTTTATATCCGAAGGAATGCACAAACTTGTATGCCTGTAAACAGCATGCACGTATTGTACCAGCCTTTGCCACAGCACTTCTGACTGCCAATATGGTGTCGCAAAAAGTGAAAAAGCGCAACTCCCTTGCACCAACCCTTTTTCTTCAGTAAGTGCACCTTTAACTATTTGTAAAAATCTAAATAATTACAAATTGTAAACTTTACTAAAACAGCTATTCATGTGACATTGGTCTATCACATCTTTCAGAACTGATTTAAAAGGGAATATAACATTATGCAACATACAGTTGTACATCTTCCTGCACCTGTTTTGCTCAGGATGTAGCACAGTGGTGCAGTGGTTCATTGACATCTTAAAGCTCCTGGGTTTCATTTACAGATTATCCCTGTCCTCTAAGAAGGGATTTTATATTCTCTAGGCACTCTAGTTGGACACCCTTGCCCCAAAGTCCTTAAGTTTAGGTTATTTGGCTTCGCTAACCAGGCTTGGTAATAAGTGAGTGTAGGTGTGTGCCTTACCAAAGTTGACTCTCGCACAAGATGAAATTGAGATGGACTCTAGGTCACTCCATCCTTCCAAAGGATGTGTAGACTTGCTCAGCATCAAACCGAATTATCACTGATTGAGTGGTTGGGAGTCAAATGCCATAATGTAAATTAAAAGAAAAAAAAAAAGAAAACTAATAATAGCTTAATAATAAATATTGTTTTCACGTATTAGGAAACTTTTGGATATAAAGATTGTGTTACCTCATTGAAATGATTTGGTATAGAATATTAGTTTCTTAAGATTAGAGCCTTTAAATTTGAAAAAGACTGAATATTACTTATAGTAACCTTAATATCTGTGTGTATTTCTTTAACTAATTTTCAAACTATTTCAGTTGCTTTTTTATTCAAGGGAAAAATGTATTTATTTACAGGAAATTGTTTCACAGCTCACAAGCTTCATGCTTACATCCCATTAGGGTGTCTTGGATCACTGCTTAAGAAACACCACTGCGGGAGTCTGCAGATTCTCATTATTAGCCAACATGCCGGAAGCAAATTCTGAAACAATCTAATCGGCATTCATTGCTGTTTTGTAGATCTTGAAGATGGACTTATCCCTGTTTCAAGTTAACTAGTGTGTAACTTGCTGCATGTTTACCTTTGACATCTGGGCTTTCCTGTTCTTGTCCGGAGGGTCCTACTTTGTTTTTATTCCCTTACAGCCCATAATTATTGACTAATTACTGAATTAATTGAACACCTTAATTATTTCCATGTCTACTACTAATTAAGATGCAATTAATCAATATTCAAGTGCAGTGAGCGTTGTGCATGCTGTGTCGGCAGGTTGCTTTTCTGCTTCACAGCTCTTAGGTCCCAGGTTCAAATTTACCTTCTATGTAGGGTTTGCACATGGGTTTCCTCTTACAGTCCAAAATCATTCTTTCAGGTTAATTAGTAATGTTGAATTGCTCCAGTGAGAACATGTGTGTGCCCTGTGATGGACTGGCATACTGTTCAGGGTTAGGTCCTCCAGACTATTGCTCCTGAGATAGGCTTGGCACCTTGTGACACTATATAAATTAAGTTGATGGGAAAACAGATGGAAGCTTTGCTGTGATTTGCTTTATAAGGAAATGTAGCTGTTTCTAAATTTCTAGTGCACTTGAATGTATTAATTTTTGATTTCTGTATATTATGTCTGTAATTAGCTACTGACCAGAAATTTATGTCAGATTTTTTTCTTTTTACAAATACTAATATCCATGACCTGCTTAATCCATGAGTTAGTATAAACACAGCATTCAGCACAACGTAGGAACGAAATGTGGACACATATAGTGTTAGCTATCAAAACGCAATCTCAGCCTATTTGAAATTATTTGTGCTGGTGCTTTGGAAATTTCAAAAAAGATGGAGGTTTAATTTAATTTTTTTGCTGCCATGAAGAATGGCTTTTCATTATAACGCAACATACCCTGCTTTGTGTGTGTAATGTTTGAAAACGGTTTTGACCCTGTGATTCTGCTCTGCTAAAGTCAGAATCCAATATGTACTCCATGTGTATTAAGGCTGTTACACATTTGTTGTGGTGGTTGGCTCATAGAGTACTAATAGTCTGCATCTGGGGAGAAATGTTGGGTCTCGTGATAAATTAATATAAAAATAACTGATTCTATATTTTTGTTTTTTGGCAATAGGGTATTTTTCCATTAATTTTCACTCTGACATACTCGTAGCACTGTAAATTAGTAGGCTATTTCCATTATACTGTATGCACATAATTCACATGTGAGGTATAATTTCTCTTATCAACGCCTACTCCTTGAAACATCTTCTAGTACACCTCTTAGGGACTAATTTAAAGGGGACACAGTAAGAGGATTTGGATATCATACCATGTTTTTTCCTTTGTATTCTCAGTTAAGGAACCCTGATAAAGAACAGTGACCCAACAAAGGGCACCATCCTAGTTCCTGTCACCCCGAGTTCTAGTCTTTAAATCCCCCTTGTTCACTGATCACTAATGAAGGTGAAGTTATTGCCGGACTTATTTAACACATTTTTTATCCCCTGAATTTTCCATCTTGTCAAAGGCAATTAAACAAGGTATTGTCTTGGAACTCCATCTCTCTGACTTGTTTTACAGCAAGTTAGTTGAGGTATAAAAAAGAAATGCTAATCATTCATCTGCTTATGCTATATGAACATTGTGTTAAAAATCGACTGTAATACATACAGGCACCAAAATTATTAAACATCATTTTCATAATTTCTCTAAGTGTGCATTTCATATTCCGCAAATGATCCCCTCAACTTCTGGAGAGTTTTGGAAGCCGTCCTGATTGTGCTGGCATTCTCAAAACCTGTTCTGGAAAAAACAGTGCATATCAGTGTAACCTGTCATGAGAATGCTAGCACAGACAGCAAGGTTACCATTACAAAAAGCAAGCATGCCAGCACTCAGTACTCAAAATACCATAACCTTTACTACAGAGGACTGGATAACCCCATACAACAGTGTCTGTCCTATTAGATTGTTTATTATGTATGTTACAGTATGTCTTTGCCTACGACATTGTTGGGCTAGTACATCTTGTTTTATATGACATGTTCATAAAAAGTTTTGGATAAAAGCCACTGTAGACATCTTTTTTCTCTGGTTTTGAGTGTTTGATTTCCATGTAAGATGTCATAAGTCTCATTTTGTGGGTAATGTATCATGTTTTTGGGCTATAATAAGTACTGAATAAAAACCTCACCTTGCAACTAGTTTTCTAAAATGTTATCATTATGACTATTAAATTACCACATAGAACATTCTACGTTACATTTTGGTGTTGGGATATTAGGCATGCTCACATAACTCCATAATAAAGCATAATTACTTAAGCATAGTTACTTTTCTAATGAGTTTCCAAGGAAAAAAGAACATTTGCAATTTGCAAATTGGAAGTTTTTCTAGGTGACATTATTTTGAATATGTTAATAGGAATTGATTTCAAACGAAGGACTGGATGTTGCAATCCCTAGTGTTTCTGCACCACAATTGTCTTCTGAAGGGGTTGTTTAGCGATGGCCACTATGCCACGTTGCCAACATGAGGACACATCGTCAGTTGTTCACCTCTGCATCAATTGGGTGTTTCAGCCTTTTATCACAAGACACACTCCGTTGAGGCAAGCCCACCACAGGTTGATCAGATCTGGGTGTGTGTCTCGTTGTAAGCTGGTCATCTTGGCAGTCCAAGCGGCATCTCTCCTTTTCAGCCAAAGCCAGAGGCTGCTTCTTTCAGTGGTTTTGGCCAGTTCTTTGATTGCTTTTCTATGGGCCTGCCCACTGACACTTACTTCCCTGAGGAACTTTGATGTGGAACTGGCAAAAAAGCCCCTGCACCCCACTACAACTAGGCATACTTTCACCTTCCATTCTCTGTTCTCTGCTTCCGCTGCTAGGTTGAAGTAATGCAGCTTCTTACATTCATGAGCTTTGTTGACTGCATCCTCACACGGGACTGTTAGCTCGACAATGTAGATATTTTTACTGGAATGGGACCACAGGACCAGATCTGGTTGCAAGGTGGTTGTTGCAGTCTCCAATGGGAAAATGAGTATTTTGTCTAGGTCCACTCACATTTCCCAGTCCCTGGCTGAATTCAGTGGTCCCAACTCTTGAGGTGAACGGTTAATCCTTTCTTTTTCCGCTTCCCGGATGAAGGATTGAAGTTGTCGGGGTGTCTGCCTGGTTGTTGAGATGTATGGCATTGATGGATACTCGTTTGCACTCTAGTTCAGATGCCAAACACTTTAATACTTGATTGTGTTAGACTGTTCTTGCATCTGACCAAGATGTGTTTGAGGATTGCTAGAACTGTACACAAAGGACAAGCCGGATCCTCTCCCAGCCAGAGATGTAACTTTGTGGGAAAGGGCAGAATGTCGTATGTGGCCTTGATGATAAAACTCAGCCTTCTGACTCCATGCTCCACAGTTCTTTCCATGATTTTCCTCTTCTCAACGCCCTCCCATCTCGTCCAGCAGCTTTGTGTCCCTTGACCTATGGCTTTGGACCACCTGGCTGCTTCTTCCTATTGGTGCACTTCCTCTAATACCATGGCCCGGAGTTCATTCAGGGTTGCCTTCTGCCAGGTATGTTTTTTGTTCCCAGGCCAAAGCGTCATCTGCCTTGTTGGACATGGCCTACTATATCATGGTGCCATAGGGCAGATTTAGCATCCAGCACAGTTGCGGTTGGAGTCCATTTCTTCCACGTTGGCAGGGTTGGTGCAACCCCTCTCACCACCAGGCCCCATAATTCTGTGAGAGACATTTCCAGCCTTGCCTTGGCGCGTTTGAATTCCTCCACTAGGCTAGAGATTGGCAAAGAGAGGGTTCCATTCCCATAGATTCTGATGCTGCTGAGACACCTTGGTAGTCCAAGCCATTTCCTCACATGTGAGCTCACCAGCCTCACCAGTCATTTGGCTTACAATAGTGTGACCTCGTACATGGTTATTGGCCACATGCCAGGGAATCAACCCAAACTGAAAGCACCACAGCAGTTTCAACTTCCCTGGTAGAGCAGTGTTGTTAATTTGGTTGAGGCCAGTGACTGTATCGTGCCTGAATTATTCCAGTTGCTGGGTGTCTTTAAGGTCTGCGTTATACCACCTTCCAAGGCTCTTGAGGGGCTTCTCCAGAATTATTGGAATTGGTTCCTTATTGATGTAGATAATATAGGTTGGGCTAAATTTCCGTTGCTCGTTAAAACATCTTTTTCATGGTTTTGCTACAAGGTTAGAAAGTGAACCAGACCATTCACCACAGTGACGTCTTAGGCTCAGGTGAAACACTGAGAATAAATCCTTGGTAACAATGTGTGAGATATGAAGAGTTGGGGAAGAAACCATCATTTAGAATTATATTTGCAAAAAAGACAGCACTGACACACTGACTCCATCTTACAAATCTGTTAGTAGTTTGGACTTTGGATAGTTCGTGGATACAGCTGACTCGAATTGTATGGATTTGGCTTATATTTACAGATTTTATGGACTTTACTTTAACTGGGAACAGCTGAGTCTGTGGATCACGGGACGAGAACCTACAAGCATTTCTTTGTGCCTGGCAATCTAGGACCTTGAGATGATCTGTCTCCGTGATTATATTAAATTCGCTTTGCTGATCTGCTCCCGTTTCATCTTACAATACTCTACGACTGGGAACTGATCTGATATTCATACTAATCTGGCTTTTGGCTCCGGGGCGATCACGCCTGAAATTACCAAGCGTTACAGTTTGTGGCTGTGTATTGGAACCTCCAACTCCTGCTACCTCCTCATGCTATGCTTTCTGCTGCTTTGCTATCGCCGCTCACCTACTCTACCACACCCGCCTGTCCTACCGGTTCCACTGTGCTGTGCTGCTTCTCCACTGCTATTCAGATAAGTATTGCCCAGTATCATGCTAAAATACTCTCATGACAAACTCCTTCTTATTAAACAGTTTGTCCAGAGCAAATGGTCTGACTGCAACATCCTAAAGGACGCCGGTATTTTGCAGCGCCCGAAATATATACATCGCGGGTCAGGTCGCCGCCACCGCCGGGCCTGCGAATGAAAAGACCACCGGCAGCATTTGCTCAGGAATACGCCGTCCTTCTCATGACCCTGGAAATAGAATTGTCGGTGTGCCAAATTTGCATTATGTGGAAATAAACCCTGATTGCGGCTCTGTGCAGAAGAAGCCTCATTATGTAATGTTGCACTGTTTAACTCGAGGTCTCTTAATGGCAAAGCATTGGTGCTGTCAGAACTCATCACTGACACCAAAACTTGATATTCTGTGTTTAACGGAGACTTGGCAAAAAACCAAACGAATTTGCGTCTCTCACAGAGGCGACTCCAGTTGGTTTCACTTTCCACTCAGAGCCTCACAGCTCAAGACAAGGAGGCGGGGCTGGCAGTAATTATCAGAGAAGACTTAAACATTAAAAGAATCCCAATTGACTGCCCATTGTCTTTTGAGTGCCTGGCTCTTAAACTAATAACGGAATCAGGTCCTGTCTCACTCATTGTTCTCTATCGTCCCCCAAAATACAATGCATCCTTCTTATCCGATCTGATTGAACTTTTGACCCACCTAAGCTCTTACTCTCAGAGAATTATGCTTCTTGGTGATTTCAACATCCATATTGACACCCCCACATCTAAACTGAGAAATGAATTCCTGTCCTTACTGGACTGTTTTGACTTGACACAACATGTTGATTTTCCAACCCATTCTGGCGGTCATATATTGGACCTGATCTGCACTTCTGGACTATCTGTTGCCAACATTTACAGCACTGATTTGGGACTCTCTGACCATAAAGCAGTATTTTTCACTGTCTCATTACCTATCCCACCTCTTACCTGTAAACGACAAATTTCTTACAGAAACCTTAAAAATATCTGTCCCTCTATCCTTTCTGGATCCATTTCTGATCTTTTACTGTCTGCACCTACTGTATTCCACCAACACTAGATAGTTTTGTTGACCATTATAACACAGCCCTTCATTCAGCATTAGATAAAACAGCTCCTTTAAAACATAAGGAGGTTTCCTTTAAGCGCTCAGCTCCTTGGTATAACTCAGAATTGTGATCTATGAAAGCAGCTGGCCGACGCCTTGAGAGAATGTCACGTAAGACTGGCCTCACCGTGCACATCCAGGCTTTCTCTGACCACCAAAGAGCTTACAGAGAAGCACTAACTTCTGCCAAGAACACCCATTATGGCAGAATAATAGAAAGTGGCCATGATAACCCAAGGGTTTTGTTCTCTGTAGTTAATAAACTACTCAAACCCGCATCTGGTCCAACTACCTCTTCTACTGAAGTCTGTGAGGAATTCCTCCACTTTTTCCGTAACAAATTTAAAGATCTAAATAATTCAACTAACATAAATATATCATCTGTTTATATCTCTCCCTGTTTTCCCACTCCATCCAGCTCCTTCTCTAAGTTCTCACCAGTCACTTCTGCGTTTGTTAATAACCTGCTTTGTAAGATGAGGCCGACTACTTGTGTACTGGACCCCATCCCCACCACACTACTTAAATCCTGCCTTCATGCCATAATCCCGACTGTTACAACAATAATAAACTCATCCCTTGACACTGGCTCCGTGCCGCTCACTTTTAAAATTGCTTCTGTAACCCCAATGTTAAAAAAGTCTGGCCTTGATGCTGACAATCTTAACAATTTCCGGCCTATTTCCCACTTACCTTTCCTGTCAAAAGTTCTTGAGCATGTTGTAGCTTCCCAACTCACCAATTACCTAACCTCTAATAATTTGATGGAACCCTTTCAGTCTGGATTCAGGGCGCGGCACAGCTGTGAAACTGCTCTGCTACGGGTGACCAATGATTTGCTTATGGCAGCAGACTCTGGACAAACTAGCATATTAATTCTGTTAGACCTCAGTGCAGCATTTGACACAGTCAGACATGACATCCTACTGTGCAGAATGGAGAACATGCTGGGTATCTCTGGCACTGCCCTCCAGTGGTTCAAGTCCTATCTGACTGATAGGCAAGAGTTTGTTAGTCTTGGCAACAGCAGATCCAACTCCGTGCCAGTCACACAAGGAGTCCCTCAGGGCTCTGTCCTTGGTCCTCTGCTTTTCTGTATTTATATGCTTCCCCTTGGCCATATTATCCGTAGTTATGGATTGGGTTATCATTTTTATGCAGATGATACTCAACTCTACTTCAATGTTAAAAGTGGAACTTCATCAGAGCTTTCTCAGCTCACAACCTGCCTTAGTGAAATTAAAACCTGGATGGAGCAGAACTCTTTAATATTAAATTACAATAAAACTGAACTCCTGCAAATTGGGACTAAAATGCAACTTAATAAAATGAGCTCCTTCCCAGTCCATCTTGGCAGTGATCTCATCAGACCTGCCTCTACTGTAAAAAATCTTGGTGTCATTTTTGATTCCTCCCTCACTTATTCCACCCACATAAATCACATTAAGAAACTTTCTTACTTTCACCTCCGTAACATATCCCGTGTTCGCTCCTTCCTCTCCTTCTCTAATGCTGAGAAACTTGTCCATGCTTTTATCACATCCCGCATCGATTATTGTAATTCCCTACTGGCAGGTGCCCCTTCTAATCTTATATCACAGCTCCAGCTTATTCAAAACTCAGCTGCAAGAGTCCTTACTCGAACCAGCAGCAGCGAGCACATCACACCCATCCTGCTCCGTCTTCACTGGCTCCCTGTGTCCTACAGAATCGAATATAAAATCCTACTAATAACCTACAAAGCTTTAAATAACCTCGCACCAAACTACATCAGCACCTTCTCCATCACTATGTGCCTGCCCGCCCACTAAGGTCCTCTGATTCTGGTAATCTTGTTGTGCCCCTCACTAATCTACACTCTATGGGTGACAGGGCCTTCAGCTGTATAGCGCCCAGACTCTGGAATGACCTACCAAAATTAATCAGGTCAGCTGACTCCATGAATTCTTTTAAAAAACAACTCAAAACTCATCTGTTCAGGAAGGCTTTTAGCTCTATTTGACTTTATTACCTTTCTCTCACTTTACTTCTCTGTCAAGATGCCAATGTAACCTGTATGTGTGTGCTAGACCATCAATTATGTTGTCTGTTTTTTTCAGAATTTACTGTCTTAATCTTCTTTATTTATTTATCTGGTTTGTACAATGCTATATACTGTATATTCTGCCATTCTTTATTATATTCTGTAAGTGCCTTGAGCATGGGAAAGGCGCTATATAAATAAAATGTATTATTATTATTATTATAGTTCTTATAGAGCAGTGTTCCCCAATCTTTGTGGTGTCATGACCTGGTTTTTTAAATGCCAGTGTGTTCTGTGAATTTAACATGATTGTCTGAGCAGGGGTAGTCCCCCTTGGTGAATCAAATGCAATCATCAAAAAGGGTTTAGGGTGGGTGCCCACACAATCACCAAAGCATCAGAGCGTTAGATGAATCAAGCATGATTGTTAATGTTTTTCCTGCTTGGTGTACCAGGCACAATCATCACAGAGGGTTTGGGGAAGTTGTCCAAGATCAGCTGCAATCTACCTGCAATACTGACACTGTGAATCGGGCACAATTGTCAGAGTGTTTTTTGTCTGGGGTTGGCTATGGCCCACCTGCAATGCTGCCACAGCCCATAGGTTGACAAAGACTGTTATAGAGCATAGGCATGGAACAAGCCACAAAGCAAATCAGGCCTACACTGATTGTGCCAACAATCATTAAAAAAATCTCTTGTAACGACTCCTTGCAGCTTCACAGAAAAGTTTCACTAAAGATGTTGGCAACAGACATTTGACAGTCGAAGATGATGCCAAGATGGGAACAAAATGTTTAAGGATTCTGTGTTCTGCACTGCCAAAAGCTACATTGCCAGGTCAAGATGTCAATTTAATCGCTGACAGAGAGCCAGGCTGCACCCTTGTTACAGAGCCTCAGGTGACAGAGAGGGAGGAAAGGAGGAATATGACAGCTGAGAGTAAGTGAGGCAGTGATCCTCATGTAGGCCAGAAGAGCTAAGACTGGCAACAACCAAGTCTACAAACAACAGTAATAAAGAAATACAGTGGGCATCAAGAAAAGATGCATCTTTCGATAGAAGATGCCCCTGCCAGAAGTGGAAGCAGAGAGCAAATCATATGTTGTGATGACATTACCTTCAGGGAGTAAACTCATGGGTGTGCTCAGAAGTACATATTAGCATGCTGCAACAAATAAAACCAGGTTGATGGTGTCAGAGAGATGTTTTGATGGTCATTCAAGATGATGACTGAACTTCAGGGAAAGCTGGAATGTTAGAAAAGTCATGTAGTACTGCTTCGTACAGAACAAATACTGAAGTTTCATGAAAAGAAAAAGTTTGTCCAAATGATCTAGATGCAAAGACTTTGTGATGGCTGGCAATCATGAAGGGGAACAGTAACAGAGACGTACTGTATTATTACAGGCCTGGCAGCTGCATATGTTACATCATGTAGATTAGGAAGGTTACAGGAAATACAAGGTGTGGAATGGTTTCCATGTCTGACAGCAGCAGATCTCTCACCATAACTGATTATAATAGATTCCTCTTTCTATAGGCGCTTTCCCACTACAGGAACTAAGGCCATTTATAGTTCCTGGTAGGTAGTTACTGGTACTTTTTTTAGCTTCTTCTCTGGGGTATGTAGCTGCAGGCTCCATTAATCAAAGATAATACATCAGGATGACCCAAAGTCTGGCAGTTTCTTGTTGCTGTAGTGTCTATGTGTGGTTAGGAGTTTTGTGAGGTTTTGCATATCTTATATGAATTATGTGGAAATCAATCTGAAATTAAAATTCATTTTGTGTGCATTATCTCTGTATTATTTTTGTTCTATCTAATCAGCAATATGTACATTTTTCCTCTGGCAGTATGGCCTTAACAACTTTCTCATGAATTAATCATTTTATTAGTATGTGGTTTCATAAATAAGACATTATCAGGTGCCCATCAGGAGCACTGAATTGATTGCATGAGTGTTAAAACTGATATTTGACCCCAGAGTATTTCATAGAGCTTGTGGTCTGTCAATTTGATTTCAGATTCAGTAGAATTTACAATTAATTCTTTTAGAAGCCCAATTTTATTAGAATCATTTTTTTCTCCACTAGTGCAATATGGTAAAAAAAAAGTTGACAGCTTGGAAGGTGAAAGAACACACTTGATTTATTTTATTTATAAACAAGGGTACTGTATGATATTGATGAGCATTTCAGTCCTTACAGCTTCATTACATTAAAGGCAAGAAACACTTACTGAGAGATGGCTAATTATCAATTGAATTCAAAAAATCCCCAGAAGGCCGTTCCAAATACAGAGCCTGCTAATTTAAGGTAATGTGCTAGAAAACAGGCTTTTGTTATTTTTGCAAATGATGAGTTTTGCTTAAAGTCATTTTTATTAGAAATGCAAAGTTATTAAATTTGGAAGGTGGGACAAATGGGACATGCATATGGTATTGAGCATGAACTACAAATCCCAGCAGGTGCTGTTCTACAGTTACACCAGATGTCCATGATTTGTAGATCAGATCCCTGGGATGCACCATTTGTAAAATGACAGGCTAAACTGGTTAAAAAATGAATTAAGAGAAACAGAGGAGGAGACAAAAAACCTGGCATTATGAATTTTCTTATACTGTACCAACAATGTGCAGATGTTTTTCATTTTATATGAACTGTGATTTGTAAGTGATTTCGCAGTCTTATAATTTTTTTTTCATTATTGTAGAGCACACATAAAAAATATAATTTAACGTCTGAATTTTTATTTTCTGAAAGTGCTTTATCTACTGCAAGCTTGTGAAGGAATATTTTTTAATGAATATTGTGAAAGCAGGATTACAGGGAAAAATCAGTCTTAAATTTTCATGTAACAGTATCTTATTCAAAGCCGTTTTGTTTTCAGGTGTTACTTGACGGCAATCTCTAAAATAAATTAAACAGCATCATTTGCTTTCAGGATGCCAAATAATGATGGAACCACCCCTGTTCCTCTATAAAGACATAACAACAAATGTTCATTATTCCTCAGTAAAAATGTTCAATTCACATCAGCAGACATTATTTATAAGAATGCATTTTCTTTCTTAATTATCTGGTGTAAATTTGAATATCGTAATAGTTCAGTGATTTGTGCATTTACAACTGAATTGAGATATTTTTCCCTGCAGTTGAAAAACAATATATAATGCATTTATTTATAATATTTCGAAGTAAAGTATATGGAATTCACTTGCTGCTTTCTATATCATGACTTCACCTACAAAAATACCAAAAGGGTACTCTTCTTTTGTATACAAGAGACAAGAGATTTCTGTTTCTGATGTGCTTTATGTGAAGTGTGTTCCTCTTACCTGCCTTACCCTTAAAGAAAGCTACACCTTAGCCTATAAATGTGGAAGCATTTTCAACCTATCCACCTTATTCAAAAAATTCTTGAAATACAAATATGTAATTAAGTCAAATTTAAATGTATGTCCTTAGCATTTTCTATAGGAAGAATCCAAAGCTTAAAAAATTATGTGGAAGTGTAGTGTGCCTATTTTAATATTTTCACCTAATCAGTTTACTTGTTCATTGACTTCGATGCTTGTGGATCTTGACTAATTTCCAGTTTTCCCTGCTTTCTTTCCCAGTTCCTCTGACCGAGGTACCAACTACATCAAATCCTCTCAGACAAAGCCTGGAAACAATGAGGAATTATTTAAGCATAAGTCGCTCTGGATAAGAGCGTCTGCTAAATGTTGTAAATGTAAATGTAAATGTAAATGTTAACTAGAATTCCTAAAGGGGACTGGGAGGTGTTTTGCCGTGGAACTCCTGCAGATTTTTTTTTTCCCCAATTTTTTTTTCTCCCAGCCATCTGACCTTATAACCAGATTCATCTTTAGAGATTTACAATATGATACTGTACTGTATATAAAGACGCTCCTCTTCTACTAATTATATATGTTATTTCATTGTATGAATGTATTTATTTTTATTTATTTATTTTTCATTGTTCTTATTCATTATTATTCTTACCTAATATTATATGACTGACTGAATACCATTAAATCACACTGTGTGAACTTTCACGGAGGACAGCTCTTCAATCAAATATTACGGAATCATGTTAAGCCACAGCTTCCAGTTTCAAACTTTGATTGAACGTCAGTGTTGCACTGTTGCACTGTTTTTGAGTTTGCCAGTTTTCAACTTGCATGGTAAAAATGATTGTACACTGTGTGAATGGTTTAAGTGTATGTGTGTGCCTTGTTCAGGGCTGTTTCCTGCACTGCACCCGGAGCTACCTTTAAAGGCATTCCCCCAGCACTGGGAGAAGGTGGGTGGAAAATGTATGTATGTACTGCCAGATTCCAGATGTGAAATGCAAGAAAAAAAGTAAAGGTTTAGGTGAGCACATAATTATACATACATAGTTACAAAATGTTCACTAGTTGCTTCAGAGTGATATATACAGTGTGTGTTTGTGTGTGTATGTGTATATATATTTTTTCACCAAACATGAGTGGTGCCAAACAGTATAACTTTTCATGCTATGGGATATGACATCTAAATGATAGCTGACAGATTGGGGCACAAAATCAAATTGATTCTGAGGTAGTGCACCATAAAGTGACTTGGATACAGTATGTACTGTAAAATCCAGTTTTTTTAGAGAGAAATTCTTTCGTCTTCTTCTTTCGGCTGCTTCTGATCATCTGTTTCCATATCTTCCTGTCCTCTGCTCTGTCACACCCATCACCTGCATGTCTTCTCTCACCACATCCATAAACCTTCTCTTAGGCCTTCCTCTTTTCCTCTTCTCTGGCAGCTCTATCTTTAGCATCCTTCTCGCAATATACCCAGCATCTCTCCTCTGCACAATTCCAAACCCACACAATTTCGCCTCTCTGGCTTTGTCTCCAAACCGTCCAACCTGCGCTGACCCTCTAATATACTAGTTCCTAATCCTGTGTATCCTTGTCACTCCCAATGCAAATCTTAACATCTTTAATTCTGCCACCTCCAGCTCTGTCTCCTGTTTGTTTTTTTCAGTCTCCAACCAATATAATATAGCTGGTCTCACTACCATCTTGTAGACCTTCCCTTTCACGCTTGCTGGTACCCGCCTGTCACAAATCACTCCTGACACTCTTTTCCACCCACTCCACTTTGCCTGCACTTGAATTGGATTATGTGGCCTGATAAAACACACTACATAACAAGAGCTTCACTAAAACAGTGACAGACAATGAGACTTCATGTGAAGTTAGAATTTATATGCCTGATGTACAACAATGTAAACAAGTAAAGATTTGAATGATCCCCTAAAGCATTGATTGAGAAGGAAGTGCCAATAAAGTGAATGCAGTGCCCCTTGCAATGACACTGTTGGACAGCTTCAGACACCAGGTACCTGGAGCCATGACCGAACCACAAGTGGATGGGAGAATTTAAACACAGATAATGATTGTTCCAAAAAATAAAATTCTGGTTTATTATTAATGAAAACAAGAAAAATAAGTGCAGGTGCAATATACAATAATTATAGTGACTCCAAAGCAAAAATTGATGAGAAAAAATCCAATAAAAATAAACAAAAAACCTTTTCTTTCTCCTTCTTAAGACAGTTCACAAAGGACTGACAGAAAATTAATCATAAACAAGAATTGAAAAACTTATGTATAAAGACAAAAATGAAAAAACAAGCACCCACAAATACAGATTACTTCAACCTTGTCACATACACGTGTTTAGGAGACAACTAAAGGGCCTGAGTACAAGTAATTCCACGCCAGACCAGGGGGTGGCGAAATGCACTAATTCTCTTTCTTGATCTCTTACAGACCATTCTAGGGAAATCCCGCCTGGCTCTGGGGCAGCCAACAACATCACTTCAGGTTCCAGTCCTGATGACATCACTTCCCTTACTGGTCTTTAAAGCCGCCATCTTGTATATACTAAATCAGTTCTGTTTTGGACTCAGTCGTGTGAACATGTCTGTTCTCTTGGATCAGTTTTGCAGCCGGGAAAAATTATACGGGTGGCTGCCCCAAACCTTCTCAATGTCTTATGATCATTCTTGTTACAACGATTATATATAAACGTAAATGCTCTTCTTGATGCTCTACTTGCTCAGCAGTAAAAACATGTCTGCAAGCCCAAAGACTGGTCAAAAAATGACCTCTGCAGGTTTGGACTACTACCCCTACAGTTTTATACTACTAGCATGTTGGCCTAGCCAATCATTATTTACATCTTCTCAGGGTTCCCCAATAGCAAACGACATTGAGTCATGCACCCTACATCCTCTTCTGAGCAGGTGCAATGTCACAATTTTAAAACTTGTAATAGCCCGGCTTATCTTCCCAAACAGAGCTGCTGCTACACTCTAACATTAAACCATACATTGGTTATAATAGCATATATTAGTCATATTATTATACTTCCCATTACAAAAAAGGTCAGCATTGATAAGACACAACAAAAAGTTAAAATGAATTGTATGTATGTTAAATGAAAAATGATTCCCACTTTACAATTACCATTGTCCAAACAAAAATGATTCCTACTTTACTTACCATTGTCCAGACACAACAGAGTTATGATCGACTGGTAGAGTTGTCAAAGAGCAATGGAAGTAATAACAAAAGATGGAAGAATGTTAAAGGGACTACTGAACTGTGGTTAGGGTACAAGCCAGAGTCAATTGATCCAATAACTAAAAAGGTGCAGCACGATTACAAACCAGCAACAGGCACAGAAACTGTAGATATATTGGTTGCAAAAATAGTTACAAAATAGCGGCACAAATACAAAAAACAAAACACAAAATAGTGTAATAAAAATAAAATGAATAAGCAAGTTGAAATAAACATACAAAAATTACTGAAATAACTAATTAAATCAAGAATGCTATTTATAAATAAATACTTCTTAGTTGCCACTTGCAAACATTCACATACTACACAGCCAAATGAAAATATCATGTCATAAATACAAAGTTAAATAAACAAGTAAACACAAAGACTGAACTAAAAACAGGTCACTTTTCTGAACGAATGGTGAAAGTGAATGAGAAATCTCAATGTGCAACCTTGTGAACTCTGTGTCTGTGTGTTTGCAAAAAAAAAAAAGGATGGAAGGAGGAAGACGACTCCAAAGAATAAGCAAACATGTTCTCACTGTTTTATGTAGGTGGATTCACAGTTTGACAAGGGTGAGTCTTTGATTTAAATTCCTTAGTGATGATAGAAACTGTCTTTAATGCTGAAGTCATGCAAATAAAGAAAAGGTGAGTGTTGTCCTAAAGAAAGGGAGGTAATGATGCTGATGAAAGAAACCCGTTACTGTCGCAGACCATCTGTTTATATATACATGACCAACAAATAGTTCTACATAAAACCAGAAGTTCTCCCCCAGAGGGAAAATGGTGATTGTCACTATTTTCCCATCATTTTGCATTACAATGTGGTAGACCTTTACACATATATTTTACAATTTGGATAAGTGTAAAAGGGCAGCAACAAACATATCTATCTATCTATCTATCTATCTATCTACCAAATTACAACCAGAACACAGCAACGGAATGTACAGTATATGTAGTCCCACTACAACCTTCTGATAATACGATCATGCTTTTCATTTGACAATAGGAAGCATCATGCCATAGTGGTTATTGAAAATGCTAAAGGAAACAGGGAAAAATGTTGAGTTTGGAAGTTCACTCCAGAGCCACATGTCCAGTTTCCTTCTATATAATCTGGTTAGGTTGATTTAAAACAGTGTGGCCATATGTGCGTAACAGTGTCCTGTGTCGGACTAGTACTTTATCAAGGGTGAATTTTGAGACTGCTGGCATGAGATCTGGACCCCTTCTGCACTAGTTTGGTTGAGAAAATGGATAGAGAGATAAATGGGTAATATTTGGTGCCGTTTTAGTTGTCACTCTATTTCCTAAAATGTGTGCTAGTAAATAGACAGCAACTGATTCACATTGGTTTAGTTTTAACTCTGTTTTAGAATCGATTTTAAAGTATTTTTTTATTAGTCATAAAAGTTTGAACACTCTTGTTCACTTATATATATTGAGTGGTATCCCCTTATATTCCCAGTGTAATCTTAGATCCTCAAACACTGGTTTGCGTATTATTCCAAAAGCTGAGCATAAAAAGATGTGATGAGGTGGCCTTTGGCTGGCATTTTTCAAAAACCTGGAATACTTTACCAATAGTTAACTACCAGGCTAACACCATGGAACATATTATAAAACTCATTAAAACCCACTTTTGTAAGTGGTCTATTTCACATTTCCTCTTTTTCTTGTACCAGTTCTAGTAGAATGTAATATATGTTGCCATTCCATACATTTCAAAGATTTGCAATTGTTACTGCCCCTGCTAATCTGATTTTCTGATCAAAGTGTTCTGTGGCCACAAATCTAACAATGTATATCACATCGATAATGAATTCCTTTGCCACATTTATATTTGGTAGAATGCCCAGTGTGAAGTCTTACACCTTGTGGGATTATTTTCTCCAACATCCTTTTACCTGGAGCTTTTATTTTTCTCTCCTCCCTGACCACTGCTTGAGCTTTAACTTTAAAATCATTAGAGATGAGTTTAGTTAACAGTAATTTAAGTTTAAGGATTGTGTCATTTCTATTATTATTTGTTTATCCACTATGAGGGATGGCCAGCAGCTCAACCTGGCCGGGATACCCAAAGGATGGAAGGATGGGGGAAGGCAGATACTTTTGGCTACTGCCTCCCCCAAAACGGTAGATGGCAGCTTCCCTGGAATGTAGCGGTGCCCCTGATTCCCGCAGGGCATCCTGGGACTTGGTATTCGGTTGCTCAGCCCTGTTGGGTGCCATGGGTCCCACCAGGGGGAGCTGCAAAAGGACAGGAGGAGTTGTGCCTCTATAGCCCAGAAGTACTCCCAAGTCACGAGGATGGAAGCTCCAAAGTACTTTCGGGCTGAAGAAAAGACCGGTTCTCCATCTGACCTGGAAGTGCTAGCAAGTCACATGGGTAGAAGGACAGAAGCACTTCCGGGTCAAGGACTATAAAAAGGACTACAGGACGGAGCTTGCAAGGAGAGGAGTAGAGGTGGCAGAAGAATTGAGAGAGTAAAGGAAAGAAGAGACTGTGAGCAATTTGTGGCTGTTGAGTACATGCGTGTTGTTGTAAAACCAGAACGGAATATTAAACAAGTGTGTTTTGGACATCTGGTGTCGTGTCTGTCTGTGTTAAGTGGATGAACTTCCATACCACATTGTATAGGTTTGGTTTTATTTTTCACTGTTTAATTATTTCATTTATATTTCATAATTTTCTTTCTAAATGTATTTTTTAACTTCTTGTAAAGTACTTGGAGCTACAACTTTGTATGAAAATATGACATACTATAAATTAATGCTTTTGTTGTTACTCCTAAAAATACACATTTTTACAAAGGAGCTGGGACTTTTCTTTATCTCTTTCAAAGGATTGGCAAACAAGCAATGTGAAAGCAATACTTTTGTGACATAACTATAGCAATAACATAGTTGTCTATACTACATTTGTGTTATGTTTTTATTGATTTATATTCATTTATAGTGTACAAATCCATTTATAAAGCTCCAAAACTGAATAACCCAGAATACCTGTTAATTCTAGGCCAGAAATTCGCTTATATGCTTTTCCTTCCAAAAATTATATTCCAGTCAATTTGAGTCAACTAAATTTTTTTCATTCCACTTAAATGTTTTTTTTTTTAAATTTAGCTGACTACTTCACTTTTAATATCTACAGCTATCTATATTAATTGTTTAATTCACTTTGCATTGTAATGCTAATTGATTTGTAAGTAGTTCTCTAATAGCACTTATTATCCAATATGTTATATGAACTAATGACTGAGTAATCAGGAACATTTTGATAGTGTCCTCAATCATCTTATTAAATTTCTATGTAATTTTATAACTATCTCAAAAGTTTTGATTGTTATTACAATGCAATTTGTAATTATTCTTAAATAATGTGGTTGAAGCTTTCATTCACCTATAGAAAGTGAAAAATACAATCTGAAAATACCTTTTACAGTAAGGTACAAATCCTTTAATGGGCTGCTAACCTACTGCAGAGCACACACCGGTTATTTAATCATGTACATCTTTGGGATCTTTAAACCCAAATGTACACAAGCAGATTGTGCAAACTCTCCTAAAAATAGGACAGGACAAAAATTCAGCCCAGATTTGTTCATTTGGTAATGCGTGTGCGCTAGGCATAGTGCTGCTACAAATCCATGCCTTTTTATTATAAAGTGTAAAGAACATACCAGCAATTACTTCATATTAACACAATCCTGAATTTACAGTATTTTTAGATAATATTTAGGCTGTTTATTTAATCTACCAAAGATTTCAGTGAAGTTATCATACTTAGACATAAGCTCCTTTACTGTGTAACATCCATCCATCCATCCATTTTCCAACCCGCTGAATCCAAACACAGGGTCACGGGGGTCTGCTGGAGCCAATCCCAGCCAACACAGGGCACAAGGCAGGAACCAATCCTGGGCAGGGTGCCAACCCACCGCAGGACACACACAAACACACCCACAAACCAAGCACACACTAGGGCCAATTTAGAATCGCCAATCCACCTAACCTGCATGTCTTTGGACTGTGGGAGGAAACCGGAGCGCCCGGAGGAAACCCATGCAGACACGGGGAGAACATGGAAACTCCACGCAGGGAGGACCCGGGAAGCGAACCCAGGTCTCCCAACTGCGAGGCAACAGCGCTACCCACTGCGCCACCGTGCCGCCCCACTGTGTAACAAAATACAATATATATATATATATATATATATATATATATATATATATATATATATATATATATATATATATATATATATATATATATATATTATATATATATATATATATATATATATATATATATATATATATATATATATATATATATATATATGTCTACAAACAGATTACAGTGTAAGGTTTAACTAAGAAATCAAGAAGCTATGTTGAAGTCTGTGTTAAAATGAGCTTGTATTTTTTAAGCAGGCATCCATAGAAGTTTCATAAAAAAAAATTACTGTACAGAGTAAAGCATAATGACTAAGCACAGTAAGAGTAATACAGCAGACATCTACAAATAAAAATATACCCACATTCCACATTAGAAATTATGAACATTTTCACATTGTTGTTTTCATGGTGTTCTGTTATATACAAAGCAGACATTTTACAGATTAGAAATCAATGTTAATGCATTACTTCTCATATGTAGGAAAAATCAAAAGGATAAGAAGTGGGGCTGTTATGACAGTGTGGAGCACACACATCCCTTCTTGGCACACATTGATTTACTTTGTGGTGCATGAAGTAGCTCTTGATGGCCTAATGGTTTGCAAACCTTGAGTGTAATGTAAAAATCTGGTCAAAAGAATGCAAACAGGTGCTGGACACATCAAAGTGCCTATGAAGAGTCATCCAACTGCTTGCTAATGGAAAGATAATGACTTTAAGGCATGGGGGTAGGGTGGAAAACACGAAACAAGGCCTCCATTTGCTCAAACACAGTGCTAAATATTTCAAAGAATTGAACTTGTTTTGTAACTGTAAATAATGTATGATTGGTTTGTTAGCCATTATTTTCACTAGCTGTTTTTAAATGAATTATAATAGTTTATATATTCAAAAAAATATTACAATGTATTAATGTATTCAGTCAATTTCTTACTTGGATCAGCCATACCCCTAGGACAGTAACATTTTCATTTCTACAAGATTAAAAATAGAGAATGCTGTCTAAAGCAAATAGATGCAAATTCTACTATATCAATCAAACATGCTCAACTAATAAATAGGAATGCATTAACCTAATTTAAGTAGCTCCGGAAAGCATAAGAAGAGTACTGTTATTTATTATAACTTTAATTTCACTAGAGCATGCTGCAATGACCTTTCCTAGTTAGCTTTTGAAAAAACAAGAAAATTGTTGCTTTCATATCATATGTTTTTATTGTTTTTGTTTTAGCATATTCTGCCTAAATGTGCATTTAATTAAAATATGTACAATGAAGACTGACAAATTACTTTTTTTTAATGTATTCATATTTTTAATAACTATGAGATAATTACATTTTTATTGTTCTTACATAGAGCCATAGCATGTTCAATGAGTAATGTTTTTCATAGTAACTTACTAATACTGTAATTGATACATGATACATGTTAGCGTTCACAGTGGTTGGGACAGTTGCTTCCTGTAGATCAACTCCTGGCCCTTGCATGCACAAACTAAGTGAGAAATGCAATTACCAGGGAGGCTCATTTTTTCTGTTTATTGGAGCATTGCTGTCACTGCGCTGTAGCAGGCATTCATTAATACAATTCTGTACAGGACTGTGTTTAAAACATGCTGTATTAGGCTGTAGTTTAAATTCTTAAGTGAAAGTCTTTGAAAATGTATTTTTCCTGCTGTTAATGACAAGAGTAAACATCAAAGGCCATTAACGTTAAGACACCCACAACCGTACAATAGGTTATATAACTGTCTAATTACACAATAGGGGGTGGCACAATGGCACGGTGGTGCAGCGGTAGCACTGCTGGCTCACAGTAAGGAGACCAGGGTTCGTATCCCGGGTCATCTCTGCCTGGAGTTTGCATGTTTTCCCTGTGTCTGTGTGGGTTTCTGCTGGGTGCTCCATTTTCCTCCCACTACAGGTTAGGTGGCCTGGCGATACTATATTGACCCTAGTGTGTTGTTGGGTGATGGAGTGGTATGCTGCCCAGGGTATGTTTCTGCCTTGTACCCTATTCTAGCTGGGATAGGCTCCAACACCCCCACGTCCCAGTTCATAACTAAGTGGGTTAGAAAATGACTAGAAATTAAATTACACAGTAGATGAGATTAATAATACAATCTGAAAACCTTTGTTTGATTTTCTTTTGAAATGTTTTAAGCAGTATCTAAGGGGATTTCATTCATTCATTTTCCATCACTTTTCCGAGGTCCATGTGTTCCTTTCCCCAGCCACACCTGCCAATTTATACTGTGGGATCCCAAGGGCATTCCTAGGCCATCTAGGGGATATAATCCTCCCAGCGAGTCCTGAGCTTTCCCTGTGGTCTTTTCCCTGCTGGTCATGTCTATGAATCATTCACAAGGAGACATCCAGATGACATCCATATCAGATGCCTGAACCACCTCAATTGACTGCTCTTAATGCGGAAGGTACTCTGAGCCTGTCCCAGGTGTCTGTGCTTCTCCCTCTAATCTCTAAGGGAGTGCCCATCCACCCTGCGGAGAATGCTCATTTCAGGAACTTGTACCCTCATTCTTGGATTAATAAAGTATCTATCTATCTATCTATCTATCTATTCATTCGGTCATTACCCAAAGTTCATGACTTTAGGTGTGGGTAGGGATGATCAACTTGTAAACTGAGAGCTTTGCCTTCTAACTCAAATCCTTGTTCACCACTAAAGATCAGTATAGAGACCACATAAATGTTGTTCTCACTCTAACTTTCCCGCTCACTCGTGAATAAGACCTCAAGGTACTAAAACTACTCCAGCTGAGGCAGTGACTTATCTCCCAATAGAAGAGGACAGTCCACTTTTTCCTACTGAAGACCATGGCCTCAGATTTGGAGGTGCTGATCCTCATCCCTGCTTCTTCACACTTGGTTGCAAAGCATCCCAATGTGTGCTAGAATTCACAGCCCGATGAAGCCAACAGAACCATGTTGTCTGCAAAACACAGAGATGCAATTCTAAGGCCACCTTCCCAGCTGCACCTTGATATTCTATTCATGAAAATCACAAACAGGATAGGAGACAAAGCACAGCCTTGGCGGAGTCTCACACTCAATGGAAATGGTGCTGATCTTTTTACGAGTATGTGCACATAGCTCTCGCTGTGACTATACAGAGACAAGGGAATTTGAGAAACATTTAAATGGTAAACCATAATTGTTAGAGACACTCACTATAATACATCTACTGTAATGGCTTTGTCTGCCCCCAACTTTCAATGACAGAACCCCATCAACTAGCCACCTCCTTTGTGTATGTATAAAAATGATTTTCTTCTTCCTTCACAATTGAACTAGGACATCAACTTGAGAATTGTGGGAAAGAGAGAGAGTGAGAGACAGAAAGAGGAGAGGAAGAGGAGGACCACAAAGATCAATTAAATTTACTGAAAATCTGCTGCATATCAACAGTCATTACAAGAGTAGTAGAGTCAATAAAGTGCCTGTCAGTGTGGTTCTTACTCTTCTAAGGTTTCCTGCAATCTTCGGCCATTTCTTAATATGTTCTTACCACATCTTCTTCTAAAATAATTTTTACCCTCATATTTTAACGCATTTTTCTTTGATATAGGTGTTCGTTGGTGGGAGTATTGCAAGTAAATATTTATCAGTCGATCATATCCCTTCATATAAAGTTTAATTTGTTGATTGTTTGTGACTCTATTTATTTGTTACAAGACTGCAGCATGAACATCCAGTTTCTCGTCCCACATCCCAAGGATGTAATCATCAATAATCTATGATCCATAATTTTTTTAATTAATTAATAACTCTAATCTAGCACTGCATGAATGAATGTGGAAGTGTGCCCTGTGATGGACTAGTGTATAATCTAGGACTCATTCTTACCAGTGCTACCGATATAAGGCAACAGGCCCTCTATACCCTATAACAGAATCTTAAAAGTGTAAATACTCAGTACTAGAATCGTTATTCATAAATTTACACTGTTTGTAGCTCCTGATTTAGTCTTGGTGAGGAGACTGAATGAGACTCAGTTGATTTTGCCTAACCTAAGGCATATGAAGTACACTGGTATAACAAACAATTCACAGTGAAACTTTCACTTTCATTCTTAATATGAAGACTATTAGGTCACATTATCTCAAGGCATAACAGTTATGATGATGACACACAACTGTATTTATCAATAGCGCCTGATGACCCTGACTCTCACAGTGTCTCACTGACAAAATGTCTTACTTGTGTTTCTGAATGGATGAGTAGTAATTTTCTCAAACTAAACAAGGAGAAATCGGAAATTTTAGAGATTGGCAAAAATGGATATGAGGATATTAGAAATAAACTCAATCCATTAGGCTTAAATATTAAGACAGAAGTAAACAATGTAGGGGTAATTATTGACTCTGACCTAAATTTTAAATCACATATTAATCAGATTACTATGACAGCATTTTTTCACTTAAGAAATGTTAGACCCCTTATAACTTTGTAAGATGATAAAAAATTACTTCACGCTTTTGTTTTTAGTTGACTAGATTACTGCAATGCACTCCTCTCAGGACTACCCAAAAAAGACATCAATCGAATGCAACCTGTGCAGAATGCAGCTGCCAGAATCTTAATTAGGAAAAGAAAATCCGAGCACATCTGTCCAGTTTTGATGTCACTACATTGGTTACCCGTGCCATTTAGAACTGACTTTAAAATATTGCTGATGGTTTACAAAGCCTTAAATAATCTTGTTCCATCCTATATCTCGGAATGCCTCTCACCTTGCACTCCAACTCGTAACCTTAGATCTTCAAAGGAGTGTCTACTTATTATTCCAAGAGCTAAACTTAAAAGAAGTGGTGAAGCAGCCTTCTGCTGTTATGCACCTAAAATCTGAAATAGCTTAGATTTAGATCATTGATGTTAGGTAGAATGCCTAGTGGGGGTTGGGTGGTCTCATGGTCTCCGAGCCCCTGCAGATTTTGGTTTTTTTTTCTCCATCCCTCTGGAGTACTTTTTTTGTTTTTTCTGTTCTCCTTGGCCATCAGACTTTACTTTATTCTTTGTCAATTAGTATTGCCTAATTTTCATATTTTTTCTTTTTTCTTTCTTCATCTTATAAAGTACTTCCATCCATCCATCCATTTTCCAACCCGCTGAATCCGAACACAGGGTCACGGGGGTCTGCTGGAGCCAATCCCAGTCAACACAGGGCACAAGGCAGGGAACCAATCCTGGGCAGGGTGCCAACCCACCACAGTGTAAAGTACTTTGAGCTACATAATTTGTAGGAAAATGTGCTACATAAATAAATGTTGTTGTTGACTCAGAAGATGATTATGAAAAATTATAATTATATATTAAATGCTACTTTACAGAACTAATCTACAAATGTAAGTGAAATGTCTTAGACTGCCTTGATGTTTTATCAAGGACCATAACTTGTTTGAACATTAATATTTGAGACAACATTTATTTTCTTCTGGGAATCACACTATTCCAAAACTGACTATTTTTTACTAGTACGAACTTGTTTTCCTCTGTGAGGTCTTGCCATTATGATGCTCTTATTAATTCAAATAATGTATTTCTTGCCCTGCAGCCTAAATTTTTAAATGGCACTATTCCAAATAACAACTGACAACTCATTCTTTTATTAACAGCAGATGAAGAATGTATTACATTTACTTCCAAAGCTATTCTTTTATTGTTGAAACTAATGGTTCTTTGGTTATATCAGCCAGAACACATTGGGAAACAGTTAACGTTTACTTAAAGAGACAATCTCAAACTTTGTGCACTAATACTGTAAATTATAAGCCAGACAGGCATCTGAATTAGTTGATGATGAATATGCAGTTTCTTGCAATATTGAAATGTACAGTAAGAGATCAACAATGCAAACAGAATTCAACTTATTAAACACAAGAGAAACACAGGAACTAATAATCAAGTCACAACAATTTTATAATAAGTATGGGAAAAAGGCCAATATGATTCTGGCCCAGTAAGAACATAGGAAGGCAATGTAATATATTGAAAAAATTGTATAAAGTAATACTATAAGATTATATAATACATTTTATACACATCTGCATAAGTAAGTATCTTTGAAAGTATTTACCCTCCTTTAAAACTGTTCTCCTACAGGCATTGAGCTTCTGAAAGTCATGCTATCTCTTGACTCAGAAGAAGGTTTTTATAGGGTCAAACAGAATATCTACAGTACTATGTAAGTTTGCATTTGGCACTAAACTATTAACCTCTAGACCAGAAAGGTTTGTTCATGTGAAAAAATATTATTATATTCATTATTAGATGAATAGTGAGTCACAAGAATGAAAATAAGCAAAACATTTAGGAAATGAAAATGCAGAAATAGGGTTTTTAATAACTGGGAACTAGCTAAGAAGTAAACTGGGTAACAAGAGGAATATCTAGAGAAAGTCAGAAAATCATCTGTCATAGGCAGTAAACGTTTTAGCCAATATTAAAGTTCAAAAACAGAGCAAGAAACTCAGAACCAAAATAAACATCTTTATTTTTTCTTTTCAAAACAAACTGCTGAGCACACAGGAATCTCTAAACTAGGACGACAGGCTCTGTGTGTTGCCATCTTTTAAGGATTGGTGACATCACAGGTCGCGAATCACTTGGTTAGCAGCAAGGTAGTTTCTATAAGCAATCTATCTGTACTACCCACGTATCTTTACTACAAAATGTCGATGTCCACGCCAGAAGTTCTCCATAAAATGTTGGGATGCTAATGTCACTATTATAATTTTAAAAATAACAAATGTATCAAAAACAAAAGAGTAACATGCATGATTTTTTAACCATATCTGTCCTTATATAAAAGACTTTTGCTGCATATAAAATTTGAATACTTTGTGGTGATGTGCAGAATTATCTAGGGCTACCCTATATTTGCAAAGATGTTTAGCATTGCTTTTGAACATCTCTCCATCGTTTCAGATGCAAGCAGATTTTCAGGTTTTTTATGTCTTTTTATGCAGATATCATGGTGTTTCAATTAAAAATCCAAATTTATCATTACCAAATGATACCAAATATTAGGTATATTGGTGGAACTCCATAAAATTTCAAGGTTTAAGATTTACTTGAATAAGAGAATATTGTGACGTGTCTTGCCATTGCATGGACTATAGGGAAGGGAAGCAGTGTTGGGGTGGAGTCTTGAGGGAACCCTGTTTGTAAGGGCTTGGGGCACCTCCCTAGAGAGAGATGAGTGACAGGGATATGGGTTAATTAATGGGGCGTGATAAAAAGGTGTGTGTGGCCAGAAGTTGGAGTTGGAGGGGGAGAACAGTATAAGGTGTAAGGAAGGGAAGTAACTGTTTAGAGAGTAAGAGAGGTAGATAGGACGAAGGTGATTAGTCTTTGTTATTTTAGAGGTGTCCCCGTGACCCAGACAACGGGCGGCTGTAGGGCACCGTTTATATCGCGGCTGATTGAATAAAAAGCCAGTCAGCATTTTTGGAAGACTTCCCCGGACAAGCGGCTCCTGAGTGTGTTATTCGACGGGACGTCCCATTTGGTGTCAGGAGTGGGATTTGGTTATTAGACAAACGGAGTCGCGACAGTGTGGAAATGAAACGAAGTAGCAGTCAAAGTCCGAGTGAGAGTGTATTTAAAGAAGCGTTCACGCCGCATATAAGTTCGCCTAGGCAGTTAGCACTCATGGAGGAGGGCGGGTTTTCAGCCCGCGTGAAGCAAGAGGGTGACTTAGAGCCTCCGTCGGAGCAGTTTGCATTTATGAGGCTGAATGCTGTTGAGCCTGCAGCGCGACCCCATTTTATGGAAGACGCTCAATTTAATGCGATGCCGGATGGAGCGATAGAAACGAAAGAATTGCAGCGCTTCCCGAGTGTGTTGGGGTGGACCGAATTTAAACAGCGCTTCCTTTATTTAGCAAATAAGTACGGATGGACGGAGGATTATGGAGCAGGGCAGTTATTGGCACATGTAGATGGAGAGGCAATAAACGTGTTGGCTGAAGGACTGCGCGAAGGGCGCCGTGGCTACACAGAACTGTTATGCTGCATGGACAACACGTGGCTGAGGGCAGCTAGGGAGGCGGTGCATGTGAGTGATGAAATAAAGACACAACGGATGGGTGGGACTGTATTGAAGATTGGCAGATTTGATGGAACTGGGTCTTGGGAAGCATACAACACTCGTTTTCACATGATTGCCAGGGCAAATGGCTGGAGTTTGGAGGACCAAGCTGTACAGCTGGCTGCAGCATTAGATGGTGATGCATTGGTGGTTCTGACGGATGTGCCAGAAGATGAGCTGTTAAATGCCCATGCTTTGGAAATTGCATTGGAGCGACGGTTTGGCCATATAGAAGCTGTGACTACAATAAGACAACAGCTGGAGCAGAGGGTTCGCAGGACAACTGAGGCCCTGGGGGCATTTGCAGCAGATGTACAGTCTCTGGTGCGACGGGGTTATCCCCATTTTGACAGATCCGTGCAGGCAGAGTTGGCTAAGGAGGCATTTCTGCGGGGTTTGAGCCCACCATATCTCCGACAGCAGGTCCGTTTCGCTAAGCCTGAGACCTTGGAACAAGCTTTGTCTGCAGCCCAGGAGGCAGAACAAATACTTAAAGAGGGTTACAGCCAAGCACCTCTCGCATCAGCAGAGTCGACCAAGGGGAGGAGACCGGAAGCTATCCACCAAACTAAGGCCATAGATGTAGAACAAGAGTATGAGGCAGTGGCTCCAGTGACTACCGTACAGAAATTCAGGAATCCTTCACGCCTAATGCGCCCACCCCGCTGCTGGTACTGTGGACAACATGGACACTTACAACGTGACTGCCCCAGCAGGGCTAAACAAGAGGACTCCCAACTAAGCATTGTACCGGGAAACGACATGGGACCAGTGTAGGAGGGACAACGCTGGCCCCAAGAACAGTCCCTGTTGGTCAGTTGGGTGAGGGAGATTACTGTCACCTTTCAGTTTTGGTTGGCGGCCATGTATGCAAGGCACTGGTGGATACAGGGTCAACTGCATCTATTATCCATCCTGACATGTTGGATGTGGCGGTCCTATGTGCAGCCGATTCTACTAAGTTGATGACAGCGACAGGTGAGATGACCCCCATGTTAGGCAGAGCACAAATAGACATTTGTATTGCTAAGAAGCAGTGGGTGCAGGATGTCTGGGTGGCTAATATCAACAACTCCTGTATCTTGGGACTTGATTTCTTACAAGCAGTTGGAGCGCGAATAGATCTTCAGATGGGGACTCTGTATCTTCAAGGCATTGGGACACTCCCCTTGTTAGGGCACCAGCAAGGAAGGAGGGAACCACCAGTGGTGGCTCCCCAAGAAGAACATGTGCCTATTTTCACTAACATCACTCAAACCGTACCAGTAATGAAGGTTGTCCGCACTGTTTGGAATGCCAACAGGGAAGGTTTAACACACAAGCAACAGCGCCAGCTCTGGCAGTTGTTACATGACTTTAGGGACCGTTTTGCTACCTCTGCAGATGATGTTGGCCAGACTTCTCTTGTGCAGCATGACATCAATACTGGGAGTGCTTTCCCTATCAAACAGCGCCCCTGCCGTATGCCACTAGCTAAAGAGACAGCAGCTGAGAACATTCTACAGGAAATGAGACAGGCCGGAATTATCGAACCCTCTGAGTCTCCCTGGGTCTCTCCTGTGGTCCTTGTCCCTAAGAAGGATGGCAAGTGGCGATTTTGTGTTGATTATCGGCAGGTAAATGCTGTAACCATCAAGGACTCCTATCCGTTGCCTCGCATTGATGAATCCCTGGACTTGGTGGCAGGATCAGCCTGGTTTTCATCACTAGACCTGCGCAGTGGCTACTGGCAGGTGCCGCTAACACCTGAAGCTCGACCTAAGACTGCATTCTCCACAGGAAAGGGGCTCTGGCAGTTCCGAGTTATGCCTTTTGGTCTTTGCAATGCTCCAGCTACCTTTGAATGGTTAATGGATAAATTATTGGCAGGTATGTCTGGTACTCAATGCCTTGTCTACTTGGATGATTTACTGGTTCATGGCAAGACATTCCAGGAAGCTCTGGAGTCCTTGAGGGAAGTTCTGCAGAAGCTTCGTGTGGCCAACCTTAAACTTCATCCTGATAAGTGCCACCTTCTCCGGAGAGAAGTGTCATTTCTGGGTCACCGTGTGAGTCAAAGAGGTGTCACCACAGAGAAAGATAAGGTGTCTGTTGTGCAAGAGTGGCCAGAGCCACAGGATCGAAGGCAGATTCGTGAATTTCTTGGACTGGCCTCTTACTATAGGCGATTTGTACCTGAATTTGCCACTATTGCTGCACCCTTGCATCGTTTATTGAGCCCAGATTAAGCATTCCAGTGGGGGGGGGGACCAACAAACCGCCTTTTGTAAATTGAAAGAAGCCCTTTGCGGTGCACCGATCTTAGCTCCACCCAATATTGACCTGCCATTCCTCCTTGACACCAATGCCAGTGATGTGGGCTTAGGGGCTGTGCTGTCACAGCGGCACCCAGAGGGAGAGCGTGTGGTGGCTTACTATAGCCGTGCTCTCAGAAAAGCTGAGAAGAATTATTGTGTGACTCGGAGGGAGCTCCTCGCCCTGGTGGAATCTGTTCGTCACTTCAAGCACTACCTGTGTGGCCTCTCTTTTGTGGTCCGCACTGATCATGCTGCTCTTCAGTGGTTACTGTCTTTTCGAGAACCTGAGGGTCAGATTGCTCGTTGGTTGGAGGAACTTCAGACTTACACTTTCAAGTAGAGCATCGACCTGGTGAGCAACACAAAAATGCAGATGCTCTGTCTCGACGACCCTGCGCAGATCAGGGATGTGCCTATTGTGAAAAAAGGGAGCGTCAAGATCAAAGCTGTGAGGATCTTGATACGGTTCAGTGCCAAGCTCTTTCAGTGCCAGGTTGTACCCAAGAATGGCGAGTTAGTCAGGAATGTGATCCTGAGGTCAAGAAGGTTCTCCAGTGGAAAGAGGAACAGCATCGTCCCTGCTGGGAGGAAGTGGCACTTGAATCACCTGCAGTTAAGGGTCTTTGGTCCCAGTGGGACAGCTTGGTTGTGGAAGAGGGGGTATTGAAGCGACAATGGAGGGACCCTGCAACTGGAGAAGGGAGGTGGCAGATCGTTGTACCACGACAGCTGCGTGAAGAGATCCTGAGGAACATGCATGGAATGCTTGGAGTTGGTCATTTTGGAGTCACCAAGACCTTAAGGCGGGTGAGGCAGGCGTTTTATTGGGGACAGTGCAGGCGCGATGTAGAGGACTACTGCCGCAGGTGTGATTTATGCACAGCCAGGAAAGGACCCCAAGGAAGGTCTACTGCCCCACTACAACAGTATCAGGTAGGGGCTCCAATGGAACGGGTGGCAATTGACATTCTTGGGCCATTTCCCTGCTCAGCTATGGGGAATCGGTTTGTTTTAGTCGCAATGGACTATTTTACCAAGTGGCCCGAGGCCTATGCACTACCTAATCAAGAAGCTGAGACTGTTGCTGAAGCCCTAATTACAGGATTCTTTAGTCGGTTTGGGATGCCTGTCGAACTGCATTCAGACCAAGGGAGAAACTTTGAAAGCCAGGTCTTTCAAAAAGTATGTGAGAGACTTGGCATCCAGAAAACCCGAACCACCCCTCTACACCCCCAGAGTGATGGGCTAGCCGAGCGGTTTATCCAGACTCTGACCACACAGCTGGCTCTTACCACCTCTAAGGATCAAAAGGACTGGGACCAACAGCTGGCTCTGGTTCTGATGGCCTGCCGATCTGCTGTGCAGGAATCCTCTGGATGCACCCCTGCTTTATTAATGCTAGGACGAGAGCTGCGAACACCGTCTGCACTTGTATATGGTGTTCCCCCTGACACCCCAGCTGAACCTCCAGGCCCTGACTATGCTCGCAAGTTGCAGGATCGATTGGAGGTGGCACATAACTTTGCAAGGGGCCGGATAAGAGTAGCAGCAGAGAAACAGAAGCGCCACTATGACATTAGGGTTCGGGGGCAGCCTTTTCAAGCAGGTGATCAAGTTTGGGTGTATGGGCCAAAAAGACAGAAGGGACGCTCTCCAAAGCTGGACAGTCCTTGGGTGGGACCCTGTCAAGTATTGGAACGGGTGGGGGAGGTTGTGTACTGGGTCCAGTTACCACCTCCGGGCAGGAGAGTGTTTTTGCATCAGGACCGTCTGGCCAGTTACAGAGGTTGTGCTCCTTCACAACCTGCACCCATGACTGCCACAACACCTTCCACAAATCCTGGCTCAGACGTTATACCACTTGCCCGGCCTGACTCCACTAACAAACGCCCACGCCGGCGAAGACAGCTGCCAAGACATCTGCATGATTATGTGCTTCCTCGGGGACGAGGAGCTGAGGAGGGGGCAGTGTGACGTGTCTTGCCATTGCATGGACTATAGGGAAGGGAAGCAGTGTTGGGGTGGAGTCTTGAGGGAACCCTGTTTGTAAGGGCTTGGGGCACCTCCCTAGAGAGAGATGAGTGACAGGGATATGGGTTAATTAATGGGGCGTGATAAAAAGGTGTGTGTGGCCAGAAGTTGGAGTTGGAGGGGGAGAACAGTATAAGGTGTAAGGAAGGGAAGTAACTGTTTAGAGAGTAAGAGAGGTAGATAGGACGAAGGTGATTAGTCTTTGTTATTTTGGAGGTGTCCCCGTGACCCAGACAACGGGCGGCTGTAGGGCACCGTTTATATCGCGGCTGATTGAATAAAAAGCCAGTCGGCATTTTTGGAAGACTTCCCCGGACAAGCGGCTCCTGAGTGTGTTATTCGACGGGACGTCACAATATTTTTTCCAATCAATACTTTTGTACCTTAGATTGATTTCAGTTATTTTTCTTTTACTGTCTTTGTATTACAGCTATAAAAATGTAAATGATGTAACCTAGTTAACTGTTAGGTTAGACATTTCTTCCAATTACATTAACAGGGAGAATTAATATTGTGAAAACGAACATCCTCCCAAAGTATTTTTTTTTAATTTTATTGATTTTATTGTAGTCATTCCATACAAATAGATCAATTTTTACATAAAATAGGATTGAAAACAAATCAACCCCCACCCCTGAGAAAGAGAACAAGGCCAACGGAGTAAAACTTAAACTTAAGTTAAACTTAAAACTTAAACTTAAAGCTAGTAAACTTAAAGCTAATAAAAATAAATAAACTGATGAGTTTAATAAACGGATAAAGATAAATGGAGAAGAAAAAGAACAAAGAATTTTTTCCATACAGACGGTGAAATTTTGTTGATAGTTTTATATTTGTGATGTTTACCCCTAGGTATTTAAACTGATCTGCAATGATAAAAGGGAAGGTGTCCAATCTAATATTGTATGCTTGAGAATTCACTGGAAAGAGCGCACTTTTATTCAAATTAATTCTGAGACCAGAAATCTTTTGAAATTCAGTAAGTGCTGTTAGGACAGCAGGCACAGTATTTTGTGGGTCTGATATATACAGTACCATATCATCTGCATATAGAGAAATTTCTTTTCAAGTCCTTCTGTGATAATCCCCTTTATCTGATAAGTTTTTTGACAGTGAACTGCCAGTGGTTCAATGGCGATTGCAAAAAGTAGTGTTGACAGGGGGCATCCTCATCTGGTACCACATTCTAGTTTAAAGTAGTTTGAATTAATGTTGTTAATACAAACTGAAGCTTCTGGATTGGTATACAGTAGTTTGATCCATGCACAAATGTTCAGGCCAAATGTATCTAATGTAGTGAAAAGGTAGTTCCATTCAATCATATCAAATGCTTTTTCTGCATCCAACGATAATAATATCCCTGGGATGTTTTACTTTGCAGGTGAATATATTACATTAAACAGGCGTTGAAGATTGGAAGCTAAGTGTCGACCTTTAATAAATCCAGTTTGATCTTGTGATATTACCGAAGGCAGCACTTTCTCCATCCTTCTAGCTAGGACTTTGGAGAGTATCTTAACATCATTATTTAGAAGTGAAATTGGTCTGTATGATGCACATTGTAATAAGTCCTTATTTTGTTTAGGAAAGACGGTGATTAATGCTTGGCGAAGAGTTTGAGGTAGAATTTGATTGTCTCTAGCTTCTGTAAATGTTGCTAATAAGAGGGGAGCTAGCTGAGTGGAGAATTTCTTATAAAATTCGACAGAGTAGCCATCAGGGCCTGCTGCTTTCCCACTCTGAAGTGACTTTATAGCATCTAGTAATTCTGATAGCACGAAAGGTTTATCCAATTCCTCTGCACTAAGGGTATCTATTTGTGGTATCTGTAATGCATCCAGAAATGCATTAGATTGTGTGTTGTCTTCTTTAAACTCTGTAGAATATAAGGATTTATAGTAGTCTCTAAATGTGTGCATTATATTTTTATGGTCAATGATTTTATCTCCATTTGTGTTGGTGATTGCTTGGATTGCATTACGAACTTCTTACTTGTGGATTTGTTGAGCTAAGAGCTTATTAGCTTTCTCTCTGTGTTCATAGTAATGATGTCTTGATTTAAAAATGAGTTGTTCAGTTTCTTTAGTTGTTAAGAGATTGAGCTCTGAATGCAGAGCCTGCCTTTTCCTATGAAGAGCCTCACTTGGACACCTGGCATGTTCTTGATCTATTTTAGTAATTTCGCTGGTTAACTCTGATACCTTCTTGGTTTCTAATTTATTTTTGTGGGAAAGATATGAAATAATCTGTCTTCTTAAGAAGGCCTTCAGAGTTTCCCAGAGCATTCCTGCAGAGACCTCTGAGGATGTATTTGTCTCTAGAAAGAAACTGATTTGTTTTGATATAAATTCTGTACAGTTCTCGTCTGCTGATAGAAGTTGGTTAAGACGTAATCTGCAAGATGAGTATGTGGGGTATAATGATTTTAGCTCCAAGATCAGAGGGACATGGTCAGAAATAACAATAGCGTCGTACTTGCAAAATTTAATCGTAGGTAAGAAATTATTATCTATAAAGAAATAATCAGTTCTTGAGTAGCAATGATGCACTGGTGAGTAGATGGAATATGTTCTTGAGTTTGTGTTTAGAAACCTCCAGGGGTCTGATAAGTTGTGGTCAGTTAAAAAAAGTGTAATTGTCTTTGCAGTGTTGGATGTCATCACCCCTGTGACAGGAGACCTATCTAAGAGTGGATTTAAAACACAATTAAAGTCCCCAGCCATTATAATTTTATGAGTTTTCATATTGGGAATGGATGCAAATACATTTTGCATGAATTCCCTATCATCGACACTGGGTGCATAAACATTTATCAGAATCACTTTACAGTTAAATAAATTGTCTGTGACAATCACATATCTCCCTTAAGGATCAGAAACTACATCTGATGCTACAAATGAGACTGTTCTATGTATGAGAATTCCCACACCTCTAGTTTTCTTTGTAAAGCTGGAATGGAACATTTGGGCAGTCCAGTCTTTTTGCAGCCGGAACTGATCCTTGCTTAGTAAGTGGGTCTCCAGTAAAAATACTATTTTAGCATTTTGACCTGTTAGGTGAGAGAATACTTTCTTTTTCTTTAATTCATGATTCAGGCCTTTAACATTCCAGCTCACAAAGTTAACTGTCCCATCGTGGAGACATTGATTCTGAATTTTTTGATGTCATTTTGTAGTCTTAACCTTAAGTGAGACAGCTTTAACCTTAATTTCCAATTTTCCCGCAAGTTATTGCCATGCAGCCTATTGTTACGTTGATAATTATAAGGATTAAAAGGATAGATTAGATATAGCTTGCACTCTTTCTCCACCCCCTTATCCCCCCACCCCCCAATTTTGCCTCCCCACATGAGGCTGGACCCCACTTCACAAAGTCCCAGTCTTCTGACATGCCTAGAGACAGAGCACGTCCAAAACAAAACAAGCCCCCCAAGTCTAAATACTATAAGCATAAAATATAATCTTCAATGGTCTTGAAATATTAAGATAGTAACCCCAGGGAATGGTGTTAAAAAGTGGCCCTGGATAAGCATAGTAAACCCTAATGAAATAATAACAATAACAATAAACCAAGGGTACAATGTTAAACAGTCTCCTTAAGAATATTAAAAAAAAACAAAAAAAAAAACCTACTTTAATTTCTTCCACACATACGCGTGTAATTGTAATTAAAACATAAACAAAAAGTGGCTGAGAAGAGCAAAGGATGTAAAATTATGGTGCCAGTATCATTGCAAGCAGATCAGACAGCAGGTAATATCTTCTTGTCATGCCATGACAGGATGCAACTCACGATCGTATTTCAAAAAAGTGTCGGGATCAGCCTTCTCAACTCCTTTTCTGCTTCATCCATGGTGGAGTAGATGTAATATTTGTCTTTAATATCCACTTTCAGTTTGGCAGGATACAAGAGACTGTATCTGATATCAATAACCGCTGTTTAACACAAGAATTACCAGAGCCTACGAAAAAACTCGTAGATCCGTCCCACCTTAAATCGCTTCACACTTCTCCATCAGCGTCTTTTGTCCTGTAAATGTGTTGATAAGCAGCAAGCAGCCTACTATCACATCCCCCACTGCTGCACAGTTTTCTCAGCTCAAATCTGTTTACCTGCGCGTCAGTTGCTTGGAGTTGTATAGAGTGAGAAGTCAAGCAAAATGACACCTTTTATAAATACTATATCGTTATTTGGAACACATGCATTTCGTGTGTGTTCCGTGTCTACAACAATCTATGTAAACACATCGTTAAAACAGAAACATTTTTCGTGTTTTAGTAGTAATTGACAAAATGTAGACATGAAGTGTATAATGTGTGAAGCCTAAAGTCCAAATATCAAAGAAACACTTTCACAACAGGTACAAATAGAACAAATGCGCTCAGTCAGTCTATAACAGCTGATGTAAATGTGTGATACTTGTAAAGGTTAGCTTTGTTTTGTTTTTTTTATTCAGTTTCATTCTCTGTCACATTCACGATTCCAACCTACTCCCCATCTGACACTGCTGTTTTCACATAAAGATGCGCTATAGCTCAAATGTTATTTATTTGGATCACATAAAGACGCGCTATAGCTCAAATGTTATTTATTTGGATCACATAAAGATGCGCTATAGCTCGCATGTTATTTATTTGGATCACATAAAGACGCGCTATAGCTCGCATGTTATTTATTTCGCCACGCCACACCTTCCAGATGGTGTATGTGACCAAAAAAAGTCTAACTGCATTCTCGTACCATTGCTTGTGTACTAAAGTGTCAGCAGGTATTTTTTGTGACATTACACGTGTAATTTGTGAGCATGCCTTTGATGATCAAACAAAGGAAGCTCTGCAGTTCACTTGTGACTTTATGCTGTAGATCTGACGTCCTTTGTATGTAAAAGCCAGATCTACAGCATAAAGTCACGAGTGCAGAGCTTCCCATGTGCATATACAAAGTGCAGTGATGACAAAAGTGCATTCTTAATCCAATGTAGAATCGTCGGCATGAGTTGAGTGTACCTCTGTTATAGCGTGTCTATGTGAAAACAGCAGTGTCAAATGCGTGTTTTGCGGGGAGTTGGGAACATTAACGCGGCTGAGAGAATAACAGAATAGAAAAAAACAAAGCTAACCTTTACAAGTATCATAAATTACACTGGCTGTTACAGACTGGAATCAAATGTATGTTTTTATTCTAAAATAGTAAGAATACGAGCAGCTTAGTTCTCAAAACGGACTTGCCCGGGATCGAACCCGCAAAGCTTTAAGTATAAGGCAGCAGCTGATACCGTTGCGCCACCAAATCTCTCATTCCAATTGTGTGTCAATGTCGCAGGTAAACGCGGGTTGTTTTTCTGCAGTTATATTTTTGAATAAAAGCGCATTTGTTCTGTTATATTTGTACCTTTTGTGAAAGTGTTTCTTTGATATTTGGAATTCAGGCTTCACACATTATACACTTCATGTCTACATTTTGTCAATTCTTACTAAAACATGAAAAACGTTTCTGTTTTAACGATGTGTTTACATAGATCATTGTAGCCACAGAACACACATGAAATGCATGTGTTCCAAATAACGATATAGTATATATAAAAGGTGTCATTTTGCTTGACTTCTCACTCTATATAACTCCAAGCTACTGACACGCAGGTAAACAGATTTGAGCTGAGAAAACTGTGCGCCAGTGGGGGATGTGATAGCAGACTACTTGCTGTTTGCTGCTTATTGACACATTTACAAGACAAAAGACACTGATGGAGAAGTGTGAAGCGATTTAAGGTGGGACAGATCTACGAGTTTTTTCGTAGGCTCTGGTAATTCTAGGGTTAATTCTGTAAAAAACAGCACGTTTAGCAGCTGTTGAGGGTGAGAAATCAGGGAAAATACGAATGTGGTTATTTTCAAGTATAATCTCTTGTTTCTGTCTGAGAAGTGACATTACATTAAGCTTAAATTGTAATCTCTCGAAGCAAACAATTAGAGTCCTAGGTTTAGAGGTATTTGATCCAAGTATGTGATAAGCTGCTGCTATCTCGGTATCTGATTTAAAGTCCTCTCCAATTATTTTTGAGAATTCTCAGGTAAACCTTCAATTCTAATATTATTCCTTCTGCATCCATCTTCCAGAGCAGCAAGTCTGTCTCAAGAGTTTTTTGCATTCGGAATTCATAGCTCTAGCTTTTCCATCAGTGGTAGATGCCAAATGTTCAGTCATGAATGTCTGCTTAATCTCTTCCAGCTGATCGGCAAGTGCTGTCAGTTTGGACGCATTTTCCTGAATGTGTTCCTCAATTTTTCCCAGCATACCTTTAAAGGCTGCATCAAAGCGATTTATGTATACGTTTTTCCAAGCCATTATTATCCTGCTGCAGCTCCTGCATCTCCAGCCGCAGCTTCTCACTTTGTTTATGTTTTTCTGAATGTCTTTCTTGAGCTTATTTATGGCCGTGGCCATTGTTGCAATCATTACCTTCAGTTCAGACAGATCGTTTCGGCTTTCATGCTCTGCGGGTGAAGTGGCAATCCCCATTACAGCCGATGCTTCCGGCTCATGAGGTGTAGATGAAAGCGTGGACTGCAAGGCCATTTCCAATTTCAAGTGATCTTCTGGAATTGTCGCTCTCGACAGGAGATGATGCCACGAAGCAGGGTCCTGGGAAGTCTGCGCTTTCGCCTGTCTGTTCCAGGTCATTCTCTGAAAGGCCATAACCTTGCACTTGGACTTAATGCCTGTCTAGACTTGGATGTAGCTTTAGGTTTCTGTTCTGTTTCTTTCTGACCCCCTTTCTTGTTGCTTATGTTTATATAGTGTAGTAGAAACTCCTCGGGTTGGGTAAATACAGGATACCTCGGGATAATAAGAAAGAGAAGAAAAAATAAAGCCGCTGCTTTTTGAGTTTTCAGGAGTATTTAATAATGGTTTTCTCAATTATTTAAATAAGTTTCTGGACAAAACAATAAACACATATCCAAAGTCAGCCTTCAGCAGTAAAGTAAATTAAATACTTTGCTCACACATCTCAATAAAGGCCAAAGAATTTCATCAGCATCACAGTAAATATTATTCCTGTCCAGGCAGTTTGGGATTATTCCCTGGAATGATAAATCCAGGTTTTACAGAACTCTTCTTAACTATACCCTCATGCTTGCTCCACAGTTTGCTTCAAGGAGGCATGGTCATTGGGTTTGTGTTAATAATCATTACTTCGCCACACAAAAATTCTTCTATTGTGTTTATGAAGGGGGAATATTAATGGAGACACAAAGATATATGATGGATACTTCTACCAAACAGTTTTGAATTTGAGCAGCTGATGGGTAAAGCTACATTTTCTCAAATAATAACATGTAGGACTCTCCAGTCTATTATGAAAATACTAGTCATTTAGCCCTTTACAATAACGGGCACTAGAACAGTAGTGCATAAACATTAGTAGGAACAGTCTATATTAAATGGCAAGGGACTTTGACCTCATTCTTTTTGTTGGTCGTATTTTTCTTTCTTTCAGCCTTTCTTTTGTTGATGTTTACTTGCTGAGATGACCGTTCTGCGTGGGCTGCTGCCGTGTATTGTGTGTCTTTAATTTTCTGTGACAGTAATACTGTCTTGTACGTCCGCTGGCTTGTACGTCCGTAATATACCTTTAATTTTCTCTGGCGGTAATACAGGCGTGCGCGTCAGTAATATGCCTTTAATTTCCTCTGACAGTAATACTGGCTTGTATGTGGCTGTAATATGAGTCACTGTATTGTGTACCTTTAATTTCCTCTCGCAGTAATACTGGTTTGTATTTCTGTAAAACGCTTGTAACTTTCTCTGACAGTAATATCGCGCATCGCACCGTGCCCCGCGCATGCGCACTTCACCAGAAGACACATACACACGGACACCTGGACGCACACAGGGATTTTATTAACGAGGATGATATCTCAGACATGCATTGCTAAGGACATACATCCCAGCAGGTTGCCATTCATGTTTCTTGTGCTGATGGGTTGTTGATTTATTGTGTAATTCACTCCTTTCAGTAAAGTAAAATCTTATTTGTCAAATATTTGACTCTACTGCAGTTCTTTAGGTAAAGACTTTTTTTTTCTTTTGGGAAGTAAGAGTATACAGTTGTTAAATGAAAATTCATTACAGCACTTTTTTAGTTGTGATTCAGGTTTTTACTCTTTCAGAATTTCTCTCAAAAAGCACACATTATGCTTCGTTCACTACATGGTTAATTGTTTATATGCTCACTCTGTCAATTCCTGGGAGATTGGTATTGTCTTAAGTGGTGTAGCTAGTACAACATGGGCTTGTGGGAAAAATATTTAGGGGCCCCCCAACATAACATTATGGAAAAAAATATAAAGACATCAAGAAAAAAGTTTAATAAAGCGTAGGTTGTAAAAGAGGACAAGACAAATATAAAGATTTGGGACAACACTGCAACCCCATATATTGTAAAGGTAAAAAAATAATAATAACGCTTTTCAGCAAAAGAACATCTTTAAGGATCTGAGTCTCAAATTAGACTATCCAAGATGGCAACATTTCTGGTTAAGTACAGGCCATGTTGGATGAGGCGCGTCCAGGTGGCTGGACACCAGCAGTGATGACATACGTAGTGAGATTGTCAATCACCCTGTCTGCAGAGGGAGAAAGAGAAGAGGTTTTAGAATACAGTGCCACCCTGTGGATCGGCGAGGGATTACTTAAGCTTTCCCCACAGTGCATGTGTGTGAAAACGTATATAGAGTATACAAGTTTTTAAATGTAAAATAATTAATTTTTGTATATGAAGATGACACTGTAAATAAATAATTTCAGAAAGATTAATAGGCCACTTACAAATAAAATAGTGGGTAAAATATTTGTGAATTATTTACTTATTTTAATTTGTATGTTATTTATTTATTTAATTAAACTGACATTTAATGCAAAGTAATTTAAAACTACTGCTGCACGCTTTTTTTTGTCGAGTGGGCACCTCAGGACACTATTGTTTTATATGCTAGTTTCATTAATATGTATTATAATATTGAGGGCAGAAAGCATTCACTGAAAGGTATTATATCAGGTCAAATGATTTTTTCTTTATTTCACATGGTGTTATTTACAGTTTTTAAAAATGTTATAAAAATGTTACTGTAATATTAAAGAATAAAAATAGAAAATCCTTGTTAATCGTGTTTTCGTGTTAATGTTCACAATATTTTCAATATTGTACATATTATATTTACTGCACTACTGACCACCTCATGTAATTACATAGTCAGTGAATAATTCACTTCAATTAAAGTAAAACATAATAAATACTTAACACATTGCTTGCTGGGTGGCATAAATACACAAACAGAATTTATCGTATCTTGCATATACAGTTTCATTTGCTAGAAGTTGCTACCGCTGCTACCCAGCTACCCTCCATTTTTTTCAAGGACAGGATTGTGAACAGTGACTTAAACCAGGGTGGATTAACAAACTTGGCAGCCCACTACCTTCAACTGGTGTGACCCACAAACATGAAATGCAGATCACTGTGTGGCACTTGATGCACACAACATTGCTTCTAACATAGCAATATATTATTATGGGCCATAGACATGTGTACTATGAAACACTAATCTGGCTTTTAGACCAATAATATGATATCAGCATCAGTGACTGAAAGAATAAGCAGTTAGAATCCATTCCACACAGCACAGTACAAGCAACAAGGTCACTTCCAACAGTCTCCAGAGTGGCCAACTGCTGTCTGGTTAGTCAACCCACAAGACCCCCAAAACCTTAGGTGATTGCACAACTTAAAACAGAAAAATGCCAAAATAGTCTATGTCTCTACCTTCATGGTTTTTTTTCTGGTGTTCTTAGTAGATGTGTTCTCCTTAGTAGATGGTGTTCTCCTTTGTAGATGGTGTTCTCCTTTATGATTTGTGTGAAACTGAGTTGTTGATGGGCTCACTTTCAGAAGGCATCAGTGTTAGACTGTTGAGTCTTTCCTGTTGGACTACAGACTTGAAGTCTATTTCTTTCCATAGCCCAGTTTAATGAACCATGTTACTCATTGGCATTAGTGACATGTAATCAGTGATGGACTGGCATCAGAAATTGACTCTGAAATTTTGCCCAGACTGGCATGACACAATTTGCTGGGCATCAGCTTATTCTTGAAACCATCAATGCACATGCACATTTAGTATTGATCCCTGTTGAATTAAAACTAAAGTAGTGTAGTGCCCTCAGGTTCACTCAGGTTCTCAAGTTCTATCATGCACAACCATGCTGCATGTTTTCGTCTCAACCAGTTTCACAATCAATGAATTATTTTTATGGTTTATTGATCTCATTGTCTGAATTATCAGGCCTTTATTTGTTTTCTTCTTTGCATTAACAAAAGTACAATAATGTCATACTCATATGTACTGTATGAGCAAATAAGAAACATTTTTATGTTTGCTGTATCTTTAAATGTTTAACTTTGTTTTGTCATTTTTTTAACTATATGGGTTTGCTCCCTTAATTGTATCCAAATACTAAGCACTGAAGATAAGCAAGCAGAACCCAGGGTCAACAATAATGAATGGCAAAGGACTATTTCAGTGCTATCCACTTGTGCCCTTGCTAGCAGATGCTGGTTTAAATAGCCAGAACATTAAAAACAACAAAATATTATAAACAAAAAAAATATGATTTTTAATGCATCTAACACACAAATGATTGCTTCATTCAATACAAATAGCAGAACCAACTTGTAATTTTTGAATTAATACCAAAAAAGATAGAAATTTGGAAATAACAACTTACTTAGAAGTATGAATCCAATTTAAATAAGCTGATTTGGAGGAAATCCTAGGCCACAGGGTCCCCCTTTCAGGACTAACTTGAGAGCCTCTGGTATGGAGGACTCATTGGCATAAAGGCACAGGGTGTGTCCCTCTGCCTCTCTGACGCTCCAGCAACTGCTTTGTCCTCATTCATCTCACCAGTTCTGCTCTGCTCCATTGTAGATACTGTACTTGGACTACTAAAAAAAATGGATGAGGATCTAACATGGACAAAGTGAGGTTTTACTCCAAACTAAACGTCTGTTTATTGCTTGACAGCTAATGTTACTCCAACTGCTCACAAATTGCTGCATGGATTGGTAAACATGAAACAGTGGGATTTTTTTTAAGGAAAGGAAGGCGCTGAGAGCTTATGGAGCCCTGCTGGTCTACAGGACAGCCCAGTCTCCACATGGTTGCTATTCCACTGGTGCAAGCCCATTGTAGGATGAACACACACACACACACACACATATTACAATACAATTTATCATTGCCAAACCAGTTAACATGCATTTTTTTGGACTGAGGGAGGAAACAAGAGAATATTCATGGGGACCCATGTGCAAACTCCACGCAGAAAGCACCTTGGGTGCAACCTCCAGACTTCTTACTACGAGACAGAAGCACCACAACCACATCACTTTGTTTGCTGATAAACATTTAATTGTGTCCTTGAAAAACTGAGGAAAACAATAGCCTTTCTTTGAGATTTTAGTAATATATTGCATTGGTTGGGATTCACATCCCTCCAGTCACTCCTTAAACTCTACCAAATGTCAGCAATGCCTCAACTTCATATTCACTGAAGTTTCATTTCCTGTCTTCTCTAATGAAGACAGGAAATGAAAGTAAAGACATTAATAAGAAACGTGGCCTAATTTACATGGTGATTGGGTCATGAATATTAAAAAAAGGCATCTCTTAAGCCATACAGGATTATTGGTGGGAGGTGACAAAGAGTAGCTAGATGCGTGTGAACAAAATACATAATTTTAAGTTGATTTGATATTCGTAAAGGAACTTGGCATGATTCTTGATTTATAAACCTAACTTTTATGTGTGCATGCCGTTTTTGCCCTTCCAGTGTGAGCAAAATTAATATATGAAATCTAAGCAAAGTTTTATTCGTGATGTCAGAGTTTCAAAGTCAGAATTCTTCACTTTTGTAGAAGAGAAGCTCTCACATGTCACATTAGCTTGCTTCAGACGGCTAAGGGTTGAGACAGACCATTAATTGGAATGACTAAAATTATGTATGATGTTTAAATAATTAGTCATTAGGCAGACTTACTGCTGAAACCTTTGCTTTTAATAGAAAGTTCAGAGCAGTTATATGCGGTAAAGCAGACCTCACATAAGCATGAATCGTTGAGTTTCATAGCAACAAACTTCTTTAAGAGCTACAAAATTGCTTGTCAGTCATAGTACATTTGAAGCAAATGGAAACTACCTTGGATTAATATTATGTTACGACAAACTGAATTTTAATTGACAGCAATCCAAAATATGTGGAAAAGAACACAATCAGTATTATTATGTTGGATCCTGATAAGAAGACAATTAACACTATTTGAAAGAATCTGAGAATCTGAGAAAGGAGAACTAAATGTCTCATAGCTCACCATGCTGGTAGTTAGGAAATGCACTCATTGTATTTTATTAATTTTGATGTTGCTTTTCTTCATTCCCACAGTGGAATATGACATATTTACTATAAATCTTTATTTATTATATCAAAGAAAAAATGGTTGTGTTTTGTAACTGTTTCTGAAGATACTTTAAATGACAACAGGTGCATGGGGATGTTTTGCACAATCTTTAGGGCGAAGCACAAACTGCCATAATTGTGTTTTTCTTCCTGGTATTGGGTTCAGGGTGTGGATGGTTAGGAAAGTATTTACAGTAAATTCTTCAGTGAATGTGTACTGATATCTTTGTGACGAACAGATGGACCAGTTTTCTCCATCCTATATGTTAAACTCCTTAAACGCTTCACTCTTCTCTTGTTTCAGGCTCACTTCCATCAAAGTGTAAAATGCCTCTAGCCACTAAACTGGTAAAAATATTTATTTATAATATAGCAGTACCATTATTTTTAACTGACCGTTGGTAAAATTAGTTTCAAGTAAATAACCAACTGAACATTTAAATTGCTGACTCGCTCATAAACTTTTTTTTAGCAAGCTGACAATGTTAATGCAAAACCAATGGCAGAGTGTGACCTGGCTTTCCGCCAGTTTCTGCACCTGCATCAATATAAGCCAAGTTCTCCTGCTCTGCTGTCACTTTCTCTCTCTCTCTTTTTTTTTTAGCAACATACTTTTTCGATGACTCGAGGCATAATATTAAAAATGTTTTTTAAAATGAGGTTTATCAGTGCTAATTGCACACGCCCCTACAGAGGATCAGAGAATCAGCGCAACAGACCCGTTTGGAAGCGCAGTGCTGAGTTTCAAGGATGACACCACAAGGAGCTGCTTACACCTGGTCTGCCTGAAGGGCAACCTAAAGATTTTCTCAGCTCCTTTCTTCATCAACAAACAGCTGCTTTCTTGGCTCAGCAGCACAATGCTCCCACCATACCAGTAAAAGCCGTGCTATCAATCATCATGGAAGATCAGTTAAAAAGAGAAGGGAAAAAATGATCTTCTCCCTGTTCCGCACTGCGATGCAAATGGGCGCCATCATTCTGTAGAAATATTCCCTGTCAGGTGTGTTTACACAGAAAAGATTCACTTGGAGGGCAAAGCAGCGTGTCATAAAGGATAGATGCAAGTCAAAAATGAACACTCCAGGGCACATTCACCACCTGTCCGGAAGGCGGGTGAATTCACCCTGGTGAGAGACATTAACAAAGGAGTGTATTACTGTAGAGCCTTGAGTGTACTGCTTTGCAGATTTTTCTCAAAAAAAAAAAACAAAAAAAAAACTAAGGACTATTACCACAAATGCAACATGCTAAAGTAGACAGATAAGCATTTTTAATCTTTTGAATTAACAAAGCGAGAAATAATCACTTAAGTGGAGAGTGTGTTGCTCATAACACGATAGCATAGATTACTCAACATGGTGCTTGTAAAACATCTTGCATGTTCTGTAAGCACACTAATGAAACTATTCAAGCATCATCTTTACTTTTTTTTTCCTTGGATATGCTAGACTTTGAATTGCTACAGTTTATTAGGAATCTGGGGGGAGGAGGTATCGTTATGTCCCCTTAATAATTATCCAGCACTTGAGGAATAAATTTTAGTAACTAGAATGACAGTTGAACCACTGGGCAGATGGCTAACAGTACAGTAGGGCATTAGTTCTAAATGGATTGCTTTATTGTAGCACACCAATATGCAGAGAAGAATACAGAAAACAATGGCGCGGCCCCAGAAGAATTTGAATGTTTTGATATCTTTCTTGTCCTTGACTTATTATAAATATTATTTCTTTTCAATTTTTGCTTTAAAGAATAAAAATCCTTCATTCATTTTTCTGTTATCCACAAAAGGTCTTTTTTCTTGAACCTCATGCATGTTGAAAAATAGCAATACATATTTAAATACATGTAGTATACTGTAAATTTGAAATAAAACTTCTGCTTTAAAACTTTTGTAGAAATATGTCTGTCATTTACAGTTTCAAGGCAGACTGAAACCTAATTCAGCCACACTGAATGGAAGGCAGCATCACTGGGCATATTGATACACATGCCACCATACATTAATATAACATGTCAGACACAGGGAGAACATACAAAATCTACACATAGAGTAAGTGATCAGGCTAAAAATGGATTAAGCAGATTCAATAAATGAAGGGATGGATGAAGAGAAAATAACATACTATGTGTGGAATTTGTGTCTCCCAGTAATACAATATATTGCCATAGTTTAAAGAAAAAAATCAGATGTGAGCATCAGTAGGCTTTGCACCTTAGGAAACAAGTTACCTGAACTATTCTATAACATTTCAGTAATGCTGATCTTTCTGATCATAAAATATGTCATTACAATAGCAATTGATGAGAAGAATTCATAATTAATTGCAGAATTACAGTATTTGAGGGTTCCTCCAGAGTGCCACTTTCTCTTGCACAATTTGGCTCAAAAACTACTCAGCATATCATCATCTTATAACAGGCTTAAGTTTTGAGTTTGGTATTTTTCCGTCCAGCTGTTTCAGCTTTAGACTGTCCTCAAGAAACGGTGACACACAGACACACACCCCCATATTCGAGATATCAATGTTTTCGGTATCAGGGGACCCTAAAACATCAAGATCCATCAAAAATTGGAGATTGAAATTTTTGACAAATCTAAAGCTTTCGCTCCTCCCTCATAGATAATAGATAGATAGATAGATAGATAGATAGATAGATAGATAGATAGATAGATAGATAGATAGATAGATAGATAGATAGATAGATAGATAGATAGATACTTTATTAATCGGTTATGGTGGTGGAGGGCACAAAGCAAAAAAGTGCAATTACCATTAAGCCATTTCAGTCATAAGGTACTGTTACATCAGCTCTACAATATGGGTTGTAATTGTTCATAGCATTTAAACTCATGCCTTGTGTGGGTCCCAACCTCTCTTTGTCTCTCTCTCTCTCTCATGTGGAAGAGGCATGGATTTGTAAACGCTGGAACATGATGCAAAGTGTAGGCCTTTGATGTTTCATTACACTTTTTCCCTATTTACTTTTATTATTGTCTACATTAGCAAAAACGTAAGCAGCACATGAAAAAGATTTCCTGCCAGCGGATAAATGTGACAGGCAATGGTCTCAGGATGGTGTTGTAGACTTATTAATATTATTTAATTATATGAGCCTGTTGGCATCACTACAAGAAAGGGCACCTAATAAATAAATAATTAAAAAGGCTGACTCAGCTATTGGACACAGTCTTGACCTGTTGCAGGTAGTAGTGGAGAAGAAAATGAACACAAAACTGATGGCCATTATGAGCATAGTTGCATATCCTCTTTCTGACACAACATAATTTTAGACAAGAAATGCTACTCTGGCTCTTTCACACCTACAGCATTATGCCTTTATAATGCCTTGCTGTGACTGCTGTTTTATTATTAGCCAAGGATTTTTGTAATTCCTGTGTGTGTTTGAGGGGGTTTGTTGTTGTTATTTATTTCTATATTTGTTGAGCGTTTCTAAAATCAATATTTTCTCTTTGGGCAAATAAGGTGCCTCTATCTATCTATCTATCTATCTATCTATCTATCTATCTATCTATCTATCTATCTATCTATTGTCACATATGTGCGATTGTGAGACAACTGAAAGGCCTTAAGAATAGTACTACCACGCCAGACCAGGGGGAGGCGAGCTGCACTAACTCTCTTTCTCAATCTTCTACAGACCATCCTCGGGAAATCTCACTAGGCTCCAGCACCAGGGATGACGTCACTTCTGGTTTTGAAGCCATCACTTTTGGTTCCGGCCCCAATGATGACATCACTTCCGTTCCAGAAGACATCATTTCCCACTTCCAGTTACGGTCCCAATGACGTCACTTCCGTTCTTGGGCTTTAAAGCTGCCATCTTTTCCTGTTACATGCAGTTCAGTTTTGGACTCAAACCTGTAAACATCACAAGCAATTTCAACCCTTTTTTTGTAGCTAAGGCACACTATACGGGTGGCCGCCCCAAACCTTTTCATGTATGTGGTCTGTTTTTGTGACACTATCTATCTATCTATCTATCTATCTATCTATCTATCTATCTATCTATCTATCTATCTATCTATCTATCTATCTATCTATCTATCTATCTATCTAAGCTCTGAATCAATAAGAACTCACACAGCATTTAGTGTTACATTAGAATGATCTACACATATACAATACTTGGGAAGTATTTAAAGTAAAAACAAAAGATGCAAATTTTTTAGGAAAGTAAATATCCATGCATTTATTCTGTTTTGTTACACAAATTAATTTATCATACATAAAAATAATATCAGTATGTTCTACTCCTACAGGTATAGAATTAAGCATTCATCTGGCATTCAGCAAAGACACTGCAAAGCACCAAGACAATCTGCAATCACAGTTAGAAAGAGTGATCAGAATTCTGAGTCATGACAATCAAAGTTGTAAAGACTGATCAAGATAGAGGGTGATGGCAATCAAAAATAAAAAGACTGATCAGAATTGTAAGGACAAAGTGCTAATGTCTATATGTGCCTTTAGAAAACACAACTGTGAAAATAGTTTTGTGATAATTATTCTACAAAATATCAATATTCATGACGATGCAGATGCATTGCTAAAATAGCTTTCTACCTACAGTGAATTATATTCCCTTTTTAATGTTTCCTTTCAATGAATCTTTGAGATTCCTTTCAATGATAAGAACATCTTTACATTAAATAATTTTATCACATTACATTAAGTGATTAATTTAAATTACAACTACATTTCCAAAAAAGTTAGGATGTGGTGTACATTAAAAAAACAGGAAATCATTTGAACCTATATTTAATTTAAAATAGTTCAAAGACAACATATCAAAACTGTTGAAAACTGGGAAATTATATTGTTTTATGAATAATATATGCTCATTTTGAATTTGATACATGTTTTTAAAAAGTTGGGACTAGATCAACAAAAGAGTAGGAAAGTTGTGTAAAGCTAAAAACAAAAAACACCTGGTGGGAACATCTCCCAACTAATTAGGTTAATTGGCAACAGGTCAGTAACACGATTGGATATAACAAGAGCACAGCAGAGAGGCAGAGTTTCTATTGGATGGTTGTGTTTTTCAGATCCTCAGGCGGCACTGCCAGACCAGACACAATTCTACAGTGGAAAACACTGCATGGGCTTCGAAATACTTCTGAAAACCATTATATGTAAACACAGTTTGTTGCTGTATCCACAAATGCATGATAAAACTCTACCACAGAGAGAAGAAACCATTGTCACACACACACAGTCAAAAGGCTCCATTGCACGTGAAAGAACCAAGGACAGGGGGATGAGACAAGACACTAATGTTTTTCTTTCCTTTATTCCACAGAAAAACAACAGAATAAAACAGTCCTACCGGACTTCACATCCTGTTCATACAAAAGACTCCTCGGCTGACTCCGTGGAGTCACCACACTTCTGGACTTCCCCAATGTCTTCAGTTTCTCAACTCCGCTCCTGACGTCATCTCTGGCCACTGCAATTGACGTCGGCTCCAATATCCACTGCATTTCCTCCCTGCTAATTGCAGTTCCCTTTTGTTTCAAATAAAAGAGTCAAGAAGGAACTTGAATGTTGTCAGATGTTTTACTTTACTTTTCACCTGAGTTTGGTACTGGACGCTACACCCAGTATACAGGGAGGATCCCCATCCCTTAACCTGAGTTTCTGTGTGCTTATTTCTTCACACCATACTGTATATAAACATGATCCAAAAACACTGCTGCCTTCACTGCTCCCAAGGTCTTTTACAGTACAATGGGCTGAGGTAAAGTGGAAAACTGTCCCATGATGTGAGAAATCAAAATTTGTAATTCTATTCATAAATCATGGATGCTGCATTCTCTGGCTAAACAGTGGAGAGACCATCCAGCTTGTTCTGATCACGTAGTTCAAAAGCCAGCATCTGTGATACTATGGGGGTGCATTAATACTCATGGTATGGGTATCTTGCACTTCCGGGGAAGCACTATTAATGCTGAACGATACATGCAGGTTTTGGAGCAATATATGCTTTTTCAAGGAAGGTCTTTCTTATTTCAGCAGGGTTGGACTCACTGACAATGCCAAACCTTCTTCTGCATGTATTACAACAGCATGGCTCTGTAGTAAAAGAGTCCGCTTGCTAAACAGACCATACTTGTCACCCAATAAAAAAAATTTAGCTCATTAAGAAAAGGAAAAATATGACAAAGAAGACCGCAAACTGCTGAGTAGCTGAAATCCTATATCAGACAAGAACGGGACATATATTTCACCTTCAAAATTACAACTTGTCTCCTCAGTTCCAAATGTTTACAGAGTATTTTTGAAAGAAGAGGTGATGTCAGAAAGTGGTAAACATGGTCCTGCACAACTTTAGAAACATGTTTCTGGCATCTAATTCAAAATGAGCTTGTATTTTCCAAAAAAACAATAACATTTCTCAGATTCAACATTTGATATGTTGTCTTTGTACTATTTTTCAATTTAATATAGGGTGTACATAATTTACAAATCATCGTATTCTATTGAATATTGACATTCTCTGATCCTCCATATATAACTTGAGAGTTCAATAAGAACAATTGTGGAATATTTATTGGCCTGCAGGATTTTTCTCACCCTCTGTTAACAATTTACAGATGTTTTGAGTCTACGGACTTCCATACTTTTGATTACACACTGCATGATATACTGGACCTTTATAATTGCAATAGGGTGACTGTTTCCAAAATGGCTCCAATGGTGCATCTGGAATGGATTATCATAAACCATATGTTTTTATCAAAATGTAAATCTGGATATCCACAATCGTATGCAAAATTCTACAAAGAAATATGTCTTGTTGCTTATTTTTGGTTTTATATAGTCAGAGTTTGTGCATCTAAATTCTAGCACAGATACTACACTGCATGGTTTGATAGGTTTAATCAATACGTGTGTACCCAGGTTATTGTTACATGCAGCATTTTAAAGTCTTTGCATTCTTTAAAGCAGCAGTATTACCAGATAAACAAATAAAGAAGTAAATAGGGTTTCAATGTCCATATTCCTGCGGTGGGTTGGCACCCTGCCTGGGATTGGTTCCTGCCTTGTGCCCTGTGTTGGCTGGGATTGGCTCCAGCAGACCCCCGTGACCTTGTGTTCGGAAAATGGATGGATGGATGTCCATATTCTGTTTGCTTTACATGTTTTTGTTTGTCTTTATAAACAATAGACCCACAACAATATTATAATAAATATTTAAAAGTGTACAGTAGCCTCTATTTGAATAAATTTTATTTTCCTCTACAGATGCAAATTTTGATCACACTTTATGATGAATAGTTGTTGATAACTAATAGGAAACTCCCTTTAAATAATGTTACAATGTCTTTCTCTTAAAAGGTTTTGTGTATGCACCCTGTGTGTAAGAACTTATTTTAACATTAAATTGTGTAATAAACTCTCTACATTGCTGAAAAGCACTTTATGTAGTTTTGTTCCAGAACTCATACATGTTGCTGTGCTTGGGAGATAGTGCTGTGTGCAGCGTATTAGCTTTCAGGCTTGCTGCCAGGGACACCTGCTCTGATAGCACCCATGTTCCCAGTTATTCTCAGGTAGCCTCTTGTCACAGTCAAGATGCATATCAATTTTGTCATTGACTGCAACTTGCAGTGTATGACCAAAATAATCTTCTGAGGTTGGGTGAATAAGCAGTCACAATTTGTTTTGCACACATATGCAACTACTTTGTCTTCGAGTCATCATGGCCAAAGCAAAACAGTTACATCCTAAGAGAAGTGGTCAGCTGCATGTCTGGGTAGCAAATATTATGTCTGCATAGAGGCACATTTTTGTGATATATCTCTCAGTTGTTAGTTCAGTCCAAATGTCAGTTTTTAATGAGAGTTTACTGCCAGGCCAGGCCTATTCAAATGGTGGCCCACGGGCCACATGCAGCCCAGAAGCAACCTCCGAGTGGCCCAGCCCGTGGTCCCACCAGGGCTCCAGACTGCAAATAAAATAATCGCAAATGCAACCAAAAATAGGTTTGGCAATTATCATTTCTACTTAGTTTGCCAATGGCAAGTGAAATCATGAAAACTTGAAACTATATTATTGTAACAGATGCAAAATGACATTTTTTTTTATTGTTGAGCATATTTACCATTAACTTATATGCTGGTACGGGCTCCCCTTAAATATCCCTGAGCCGCATAAAGGCTGGTTTATATCCCGCACTGGATACTACACGGTGATGCTAATGGGACGGCTGTTGAATTTCAATGAGAGGCTAGTTACACTTGTGCCGGAATAATGAACAAAGTGCTGAATATGATGTAAACGGTCATCAAAACAAAAGGTAGGCATGCAAAACATTTGAAATTCTTCTGCCCATCATATAGGTCCCCAGTTATGAATATATCTGTGCCCGGTGGAATTCAGTTGTCCCTTCTGATTTCACACAGGCACACTAAAGTGTGATCGTCACCGATCCCCTTGTGTCTGCACATCTTTGCATGCCGTTTCACTTTTGATTTAACACATACCTCATGCAAAATTCCAGCCTGTCCATCAGTAAACATGTATGAGCAGTCGCCTGCCTGCTGTTTTGTCACACACAGCAATGTGATGAAGTCTGCATTTTAAGGTTACAAGCAGTGTTGCCGCTCCTATGTTTTTCCTTATAGATCTATGTTTTTCTGTTCCTTTCTATGTTTTTATGTTTCTGTCTCCTAAATATATACTTTTTTCATCACAAAAATGTATTACTTGTAGCACAATTTCTGAACCATATTTTCTTACGTACATTATTGTTTCGTATATGCTAATGAAAAATTATCAACTCTGTGCATCTCTAAAATATAAGTGTACTAGTATGTGCATCATCAAATTAGCTTGGTGATTGTGATTGGTGGCGTATGCCTTGACATCACATCCTACATAGTGCATATGACTTAATGTGCGGATAGCAAAAGAGGCCATTAAATGTTAACCTTTGTAGAGAGCGCTTTGAGTAGTGAGAAAAGTGCTATATAAATGTAAAGAATTATTATTAAGGTGCTTGGAAAACCTCTAAATTTGTCATCAAGGGCATTAAAGGATGGTGCCATAAACTATATTGTGAGAAACTGAAAAATTACAAATTGGTAAATCAAGTTGAAGTTGTTGACTTGAGCAAGGATGAGTCCTGTTTAATGCTCTGTTCCTAAGCTTGAATTTTTCATTTACTGCTTCTCAGGAATGTGATTTAGTTTTTGACACTTTGATTTATTTGAGACATATGTACTGCTGTTGTGTTTCATTAGAAATTTACTTGTATACCTTGTTAAACTTGTCTACATTTATCTATGTTTTTTCAATTACACGGCCTGTGTTTTGCCTAAAAGTCAGAGTGGCAACACTAGTTATTTGGATGCTTGTATTTATGTGGCAGAAGTGTACTGTTATTGTATTTAGTTACAGTAGACATTTTATGTGTTTACCTTATTTAATGTGTCTATGTTTTTCTATGTTTTTTCGGTTACATGATCTAAGTTTTTGCTGAAAGTTAGGTTGGCAACACTGGTTACAAGTGTATTACTGTTGCTTTACTGGACTGCTCTGTGATTGAGGTTGGAAAGTAAACTTTGTTAAAACGGTACCGAAAAATGTTACTTTGTTATTTGTTGCTTCAGTCGTTTTGGCGTGTGCATTATATGCTCTGTTATCAATAAATTGTTCAACGGCAGCTCATCAACAAAGAAACATGGAAAACAGTTTAGTAAAAATAATAATAGTAATAATCAAAGTTAATGATTCATTATATGACACCCAAGAATCTGTATGAAGACATTATAAAATAAATGTACTAATCCAGTTTCATGACAGCCTTGCTCTTAAACATGCACTCAGGTAATTTTTTTTTTGCTGGGGGAAAAAAAATTCACGGGAAAGGCGTTGTTAGTGTAACTCAAATTTCATGCTTGTCATATGAGTGATTAAAACGGTGTGAAAAAAATAGTTTAAGTTCAATGAAAAAAAAATCCCTTGCCTTTCTTGACCACACGTTTAAATTGGGGGATGATCTCATGTTTCAAAAGGGAAACAAATGTTATTCCTAATACTGTGCACCTTTTTTGATTTCTATGCACTCTAAGATGTGCCTGGGTCAGATGTGAGCAAAATATTTTATTTTTTTTTTATTTGAAAAGTGGAAGAAAAAACGTTTTGCTACTACCTCAGATTCTGTTCAGTTCTAGCTTTGTTGTTGTTTTTTTATACATGTTTTGATGTGTCTGTGTCAGATGTGACCAAATTTAAAAGGAAAACAATGAATAAACATTACTTGTTTTTAAATACTGTACATTTATTTGTGTTGATTTAAAATTTGTCTTTACCTGCTGTTTAACGGCCACTGAATATGTCTGGCCCAGCTAAATTTCTTGGTTTGAAAATCTGGCCCAACTGAATTTGTAATTGAATTGCCCTGATCTAGGCTGTCAGATCTTACATTTTCTTGGTAAATTATACAGTATATCTGTGTAGTTGATGACAGTGCCTCAAGATGGAATATAGTACCTTAGCTCAAGATACGTGATTACCTGCTGAAGGCAACCACACTAATTGATAACATGTCGTGTTATATTACTGTACACATCCTTTGCATGATTTCCTTTGCAGGTCATTACAATTTCTTCCTGGTAGCATTAGATTACATTAGATAAACTTTACTAACTCAAAGGGGAAATTAAGATGCTTACCTTAGCATGCAATGGAGGAATGAGCCACTTGAAAACTGTTCCAAAACAGCGCCTCCTGGAGGGCATAAGGGGATTTTTAATAATGGCATCCAATTTTGCTACCACTCTCTGTTTCACAACAGTTTCCAGTGCGTCCAGTTGGAGCAGACTTTCCTGATACATGTATTCAGACAATGTGCATTTTTTGAACTCATGTTGTCTTCCCCAGGATACCACAGCGTAGAACAATACACTGGCTACTATAAACTGCTAAAACATTTCCAGCAGCTTTCTGCATGCATCAAAAGAAACAGAGCATCCTCAGGAAGTGCAGTCTGCTATGGACCTTCTTGTACAGCGCTACTGTGTTGCCAGCCCAGTCCAGTTTGTTGTTTATGTGAACCCCCAGGTACTTGTACATCTGTACCACTTCTACATCCTCCACCTGAATGGTGACTGGTCTCAGAGGCTTTGGAACGCCGGAAGTACAGCACCAGCTCTTTTGCCTTGCTGATGTTGAGCTGCAGGTGGTTCTCCCTGCACCACATGACAAAGTTGCCCAAAAGCCTCCATTATTAATGCAGCCTATGACAGAGGAGTCATCTGAAGATTTCTGTAGATAGCAAGCACTGGTATTGTACTGGAAGTCTGTTGTGTAGAGGATTAACAGGAAGGGAGACAAGACTATTCCCTTAGGTGCTTTAATATTACACACCACTGTTTGTTACCCACATCCCTAGAACCTCACAAACTACTGTCTGTTGGTCACATAGTCCATGATCCAGAAGATCGTGGGGGCATCAAGATGCATAGTCTTGGACTTTTTCCCCAGTCGTTGAGGCAGAATAGTATTAAAGGTACTGGAAAAATCAAACCACATTATATTGACTGTTCTGCCATCTTTGTCCAAGTGGGAGTAAGCTCTGTGGAGCACGTAGATCAGAGCATCCTCTACAGTTATATGTGCCTGATAGCCAAAGTGCAGAGTATCAAGATGTTCTGAAACCAGGGATTGGAGCCGTTTCAAGACCAGCCTCTGAATTGTCTTTATGATGTATGAAGTAAGAGGAACTGGTCTGAAGATTTTGAGATCACTGAAATGCACTTTCTTTGGCACTGGGATAACACGGGATATTTTCCATAGCTGGGGAACCACCTGCAAACTCATGGATGGAAAAGGGAGAACAGGTGCTGAAGGACCCCAAAGAGCTGGCTGGCACATGTTTTCAACTCCCTGGGTCTGATTCCATCCAGCCCCGCAGCCTTGTTTAAGCAGAGTTTTCCCAGCTCTCACTTACTCTCTTACTTGATTAGCAGAGACAGACAGTCCAGTAAGTGGAAGGGGACAGGAGACCACAGGTGTGATGTCACTGTACAGGAAGGTCATGCGGGATAGATGTGGCAGTTAGGATTCTGGAAACGTCTCATCTTGCACACAGAGGTTAGCAGTGTTGTATGCAGAGGTTTCAGAACATATTCTGAAAGCAGCAGGCACAAGTACTGTTATTTTAGAAAATTATGTCTTTTCTGAAATTTTTTTTTTAACTAATCGAAAGTTCAACTAGATAATGTTATTATAGAATTTTCATGAAATATCAAAGTTGAGTTTCATGAATTCATTATTAGTATTTTTTATAGTAAATAATATAATTTTTATAATAAATATATAATTTTTATAATAAAAAATTGTTTTATTATTATCATAATTAATTAATTCATTAATTGAGTTTCATTATTCTTAGTACAATTCTGCTCAAAGTCAAATAAAAATTATTTGTTTTTTATATTGGTTCTGTGATCAGTGTTACTGTCTTACAATCTCAGGGACTGGAGTTCAATTTTTGGCCTGTGTATATCCTCATAAATGTTTTTTTGAATGCTATGGTTTCCTTTCACAATTGTTAGGTTCAGTGGTATTTCTTAATTAGTCTAATATAACATGAATGTGTTCTGCAAAGGACTTTGCTTCCATTGAGTACCACTTTTTGCTTTGCACCCAGAGCTGATGCAATATGTTGCAGATCCTCATGGAATTTACACTTTCTGTAAAACATTTTCATCTTAAATGTCAGTAGCCCAGATATGTGTCTAAGAAAGTATGTCTGAATTTTCATTTATAGAAAATTAAAATTTAAGAAACAGGAAACAAAGGGAAGGCATAATAATTTGATAACGATATTACTTTTAAGCTATCTTTTAACACATATATGTATGTGTGACAACCCTGTTTGATTGAATTTATGAGTAAAATAGATTAAAAAAAAACCCAAAAACAATACAATTTGGTCAGTGAAGGAATATTTTCAAACATAAGCAGCTGCTGTGAAAAGAATGGACCATAAGGCTAGACTGGTTGCCAGGTTCTATCATCTATTATGGATTGCCTGAGAGGCACATTCCTCTGCGACCTGGGGTACGTTTTTGAATCACATGCAAAGAGCCATGTGTCATGGTAGAAACTGCTGGGAAAGCACTGAACTTCTGGTTTGGCCTCTATGCTCTGAAGAGAATTAGCATTGAAGGTCATCATGTATGACATTTCAAGTGCTGCTGTGCTTGTTTTCTTTAATGTTTTCAGCAGAACATTTTCCTGCAGGTGTAGAAGTATTTAGTTACCTATATACAGTATAACTGTTTCCTGAATGAAATTCTTTAGGAGGAACAATTCCCTCTTTTGTATCAGTTTTAGTGCAAAACAATGCCATGTCGTATAGTTTCAGCAAAAGGTGTATTTATGCCACTATTGGAGTTTTTGTTTATTACATGCAAGATGTCTTTTGACCTGTGAAATATAACCAGTTATGTTTCTGCTTAAGTTTCTTCACATGCTGAAATGTATATTAAACTAATCATGTATGGAATTTCATTATATGGAATAAGATTTTTCACTTGTGCTTTATGATGCTTTAGAGGCACACATGCACACTCACACACAAGGAGCTACCACTACACACATGAACACACAGATAGGGTCTGATGTTCCCTAATGCTGCCTATAATTCAACTTGAAACTCAGCATGCTTTGGAGAATAATGAAATCCCAAATCAACACTCCTCCCACCCCAAGGGCACAGTGCAATATGTTTCCAAGCACATTCATATGGTTCGCAATGACAAAATTGTTAAGAAACATTACATAAAAGAAGAAAAATGGGAAGAAAACAATAATGAAGGAAGTGTATGTAAATTATAGACTGTGAATATAAACTGCATTAAAAAAGAAAAGTGTAAAATCAAATCAAATGTAAGACAGCTTGAAACAGCTACAGTAAGTGGCAGACCTAATTTTCTATATTTGGCTTGTTCCTTAACTCCCTAAAAGCACAGTCTCTGTAACTACACAGTTCAGCATCCATCCAGATGTTGTCTTAATTTATACAGCTATCCCTTATTTACATAATTGTTTAAAGGACCCCCTTCTCCCAAACAGCTCTATTCATATAGCAAAAACAAAACACAATATGGCTTGACAGAAAATAGAGGAATGACTGAAGAAGACAAGATGATCTGTAAAGATTACTACAAAGGAACCCCAGCCATCTCCACATAAGATAATGATCGCCAACCCTGTTAAACGAATCAAAAATAATTAAGCAATTAAGTGTAGGAAAAATCATTACACAAGTAAGAAAACATTGGTAAAAAAGTATTGGCATACATGATAGTTACTATATCTTATTACTATAGATATATAATAAATATCCTAAGCAGAGTTTGCTGCAAAGCTGGAGCAGGAAATGGATTTTGGAAATGGATGAATAGGTGGATATAATAAATATAATATAGAATACTGGATTTATGTTGCAGTAGGCACCAATTCTGCTATAAGACTAATCAGAAAGTAATATTTCCATAGTGTTTTATGTAATGCATGTTAAAAGCATTCATTTAGTTTGATGTGACTAGGGAGGCGTAAACGCCACGGTTTATAAATGAAGGTATTCTACATTTCACCGTAGTCACGCAATGCCTCTTTATTGATTCCCACATACATTACATTTTACATTCAATTCCAAACAAAGGCTTTGAACTCTTCATAATTCACACTCTCAGCCAATGTACAATTAGCTCTTGGTCCAATTCACTGTACTTTCATGAGCTTTCTTTCAAAGGACTGCCATGACAGCTTTCTGCAACTATGATAATTTAATGCCAGGGCTGAACAGAAATATGACCTGTGAAAATCAAGCACTGTATCACCACAATTTTTATTTCCAGTGTATCACAAATAGTGTTATTAAAGCAGGGTATGATATAATGGGCAATTAATAAACAGCAAGTTTAATGTCACATAATGTCACCATACAGTATGATTAAATGTGCAGTAATAATTACACAGTAGAAGGACTTAATATTTAGCTATCATGGATTTCTATAAGTCAGCTTCATACAGAAATCCTTAAATGACTGGAGAAAAAATTATGATGAAGACAATTGTTTTTTTCAGCTCCAGTCTAAGGCACTTTCTTTGTGGGGTTTGTATGTTCCTTCATGTTTATTGCAGTTCAGTCTAGAGAATTGCTTTGAAATTTCTTACTCAGAGGGCCACATTTAGATATTACGTAGGCTGATGCACATGTGTTCATTTTTTATCTTCAGGTTTTGGTTGTTGTTACTGTTTTTGTAGGGGTGAGGGTCAATTCTAGAATTCTACTAGCAGAAAACTATTAATTTAAATTGCTTTTTCAGTAGAATTGCATGTGCTACGTTTGTTGGTGTCACATTCTGGAGTTTAAAGTTTCACAGAAGGGCATGCCACTTCTAATGGACCTTATGTTTTCCTCACACAGCCAAAAGATATGTGGTCAGGTAGGTACGTAATACTAAAGTGGCATACGGTGCTAAAGTGTGCAGAGTTACGAACAGTCTGGTGCTTAGTTTGGGTGAGTTAATGCTAAAAGTAGCTTAGGTATCCGTAACTGCAAAAAATTGGGTGCATAAAATAGTATAAGGTGGAAGTTATAATGTTTTATTTAAATCCACCCATATTGTGCAAAATTTTCTAGTAGACTTTGCAAGATCACTTTGAGATTTGTGAATCATCAGTTGTTTCTCATTTCTTTGTAGTATGGTATTTCCTCTTTAGAAGTATTGAAGTGTTACAGCTAAATATATTTTATGTAATTTATATATGTAAAATTCTTACTTTTTCAGAGATTATCTGAGCTTCTTTGCATTTAGGACTGCACATACCATCCTAATATCACCTGCCTATACTAATAGAGTAGTTGGTGAGTTTCACATCAGAATGGAGAGTTACAGTTTATATGGAAAAAGTCAAAATGTAGATGACGATTGCTTTCTTATTTTCTCTTATCTTCTTTATCTCCTTGACTCATTTGTGTTTCATACAGTATTGACATGTTGACATGGTACTGCTGCCAGTCCTAGAAACCTGGGTTTAATACTCTAACAGTTCAAAATCAGACTGAAAGTTTAATTTCTCTTGATGTTCTTCTGGGCCTTCTCACTCATTCTAAAGGTGTGCATTCTTGGGTAGCACTGGTCAGCTTTTTGCTCTCAATAAAAATGTTACATGTTCTTTATATATTTGGGGGTGCTGAATCCAAATCTGGCAACAAAATTACTCTATCACACCCCATCCTTGAAAGATGATGGTTTAAAATGAAAAACAAACATCCAGAAGAAAACAATATATTTTTAAAATTAATTATTTAGACTTTATAACTATTCATTTTGAAATATCTGCACAATATAAATGCATTTATTTATTTATTTATTGATTGATTGTATTATCTGTCCTGTGAGTCTGAATCCTTGTTTTTAATGTTTCTGCTGCTGTATGCATATGAAATTCTTTATGGCATTAACAATGTTTATCTAATCTAATCTAATCTAATCTAATCTAATCTAATCTAATCTAATCTAATCTAATCTGCTTTGATCTGATCTGATGTGATTTGATCTAATTTAACCTAATCTAATGTAACAAAAGCTAGTCACTTGGTAGTGTTTTTTTTTTCTTTTCTAGTACTGTGATGGTGTTTCACAGTGGAATGACCAACAGATGTCTGCTAACATAGACTCATTCTGTTTACCAATCTGAAGTCTCTCCATTTGAGTGATGCCTATGCTCATCAGGGACCACTCCCATGCTCTCAGGGAAAAAATACAGTGCACAGGGAAATGGGAAATTTTGGAACTAGATGGAACTTGTTTGGGACCAATGCGACCTTGTTTAGAACCCCTTGCCATTAGTTATAATGGAGCAGTGGAGTGGTACGTAATGAGCTTTCACTGTGAAAGCCTTTTGTTAAAATGGTGATAGTGTGCTGCGCAAAGAGAATTTTGGCATCTTTACCAGTTAGGACATCATGATCTTGTCCTGTCTGCTCATGCAATTGCAAAATGGGTGCGTAATTTCAAAGAAACGGGTTCAGCCTTAAAAAAGAACTCCCCAGGTGGAGCCACTTCGCATACTGCCCAACAATCTATGGCAGCTATTCAACGATTGTTTGGAAGGCACGTCATTTCATGCAACGGTGACATTCCATGGCCTCTGTGATCTCCAGATCTTACTGTTTGTGATTTTTTTTATATGGGGACATTTTAAAAGCCAAGTGTACCACACACTTCCAGCAACCATTGCTGAACTAAAAAAGGAGGATTGAAGAGGAAATCGCTGGCATTCCTCTTGACATGTTATGGTGAGCAATGCAGAATTTCCACAACAGGCTGTCAGAATGTGTATGGAGATATGAAGAACACCTTCAAAATGTTTTCTTCAAAACATAAAAATGAATATTGAATGAATATTGATTATCATCATTAATCGCATATCCTGTACAATACATTTCATCATTAAATGTATTTGTAATGTGTTTATTCGTGTATTGTACATCAATTGAAAATTTCCCATTTCCCTGCACCACCCTGTACAAATGAGAATGTAGGAAAAAGATGTTGCAACCAAGTGCTGGGTAGGAGGAGGGAATCTTCTTAACTAGAGCATCATGGCTTTCCACCTTTGTATGCCTAATAAATTTGCAGCACATGCTGTTCACTAAAGGTTGAGTGTGTATTCTTTTAATGTTTGCTCAAGACAATGGATACTTCAACCTGGCATTGAATATTTCTGTAAAAAAACATTTAAACAAGAACTTTGTCTCTTATGAACAACAACAAAAAATGCCTATTTCTATCCTTCTATGTATAAATTCCTGTCTATTTTGAAGGAATAAGAAGAAAGAATAAATGCAAAAAATGTGAGGCAGATAGGTGACTTTGAGATGTTTCTATCTCAACTAACATTAGGAACTAGGAAGTCTGACATTTTTCAGCTCAAACTGTATTTCAACCAGGGATTGCTGTATAGACATTATAATAACATGTAATCTTGGTGCTGACAGGTGGATCTGAAAATGAAGGCAAGACAGTTAGGAGAACATATCTTTTGTAATCTTTATGTACAGTAAACTTAGTAATTAAGCTGAAAGTGTTTGTATTCAAATGAAAATTAGTTTCTCAGCAAAGATATCCTATTGATGTTTTCAGTTCTCTGATTCCTTTGTGTCTATTATCCCTAATTTTTCTGTTTTATTTGTACATGTACAAAGCATAACATATTCATATAGAATACACTTTCTACTATAGGTGTATTTACTAATTTATATAATTTACAACATCAGAGTTTGGTATATTTGTTTACAGATATTTTTGGAATTGGATCCCATGTAGGTTAAGAAGCTTGCTCAGCAAAATTACACTGTGAGTTTAATACTAAGATAGAAGCCCTTGCCACTAAGCCCCACTGCTTTCTAACACTGACTTATACAGTTTATATTGTAGCATTTAAAACAAGGGGAAAGACTGCAGTAGAGTAACAGAATCACTTTTGTTTCATTTTTGGAGTTCTGTCAAATTCCCATGTTCACCATAAGGTCACCTCTACCAATAGGTAAAGCAGTTTCAGGACAAACTATTGCTTAAGTGGTAATAACGCCATGTGTACTGTTATATCTAAATATAGAATAAAGCATGAAAAAAATATGCAAATACATCTTTGAAGAATGACCTCTGGGAAAAACAAGCATACTGTTATTGTCCAAGGTCAATTAATATAAAGCTAATTACCAGAGACAGATGAAAGAATTCAGCTATGACTGGTAACAAAAATTGTTGTATTTGTATTGTAACTGAAATTAAATATGTCTTTGTGAAGAACTGCATTGTCTTAAAATACAATTTTAAAAAAGGTGTAAGGCAACTTGGGAGTGAATATCTTTTTGTCCTAATGTTAATAAACAACAAATTGGACTGGTCTGACAACACAGTGGCACTGTCCAAGAAGGGCCAGAGCAGACTGTACCTTTTAAAGATCCGTTTTTTTGATTTATGCAGAAATTTGCTGGGAATGTAGTAGCCATTGTGCTGTTCTACACTGTAGTCTCCTGGGGAAGTAACTTGAGCTCAAAAGCTCGAAGCAGTGGTACAGCTTGGAGAAACTATAGTATTTATGATAGATAGAAGTGTAATTTCTACCTAGATGTTAAGGTAAGGTTAGTAAAGATATTCCATTTTCTCTTACTTACTTACAAAATTGGATGCCATCTTGGAAAATACCCTCTAACCCCACCAGGAGGCACTCTCTTGGAGCACTTTTAGCAACAGGCTCATTCTACCACAGTGTACTAAGACACAGCTCTGGGGGTCTCTTATGCCCACTATTTCAGGCAATTCAATGCTTCTTTCCAACCTTCTCTTTAAGTTCATTTTGAAATTTCTGCACAATATTTATTTATCCACTTATTTATTTATCGATTGATTGATTGATTGGTTGTATTATCTGTCTTATGAGTCTGTATCCTTATATTATATGTTTCTGGTGCTGTATGCATCCAAATTTTCCTTTGGGATCAAAACGTTTATCCAGTCTAATCTAATAATCTCATCTAAAATGCTCAATCAACTACAAGGATCCACCACATTTCCCCTACAATGAGTGTGCCAGTGACTAATGGTAGCTAAAGGGTGAATATACTCTCCAGAGAATAAAGCTACATATATACAGTATGCAGCTTCAATTGCCCCATAACTGTCCGGAAAGGGGTTTTGTATAAGAGATTGTGCAACATACAGTTTACAAGTTTAAAAAAATGGACAAAGCAGCAGAATTACTAAATTTCATACATCGAAATGAGTGAGACTATAATATGAGAGCATGATGCACAAGACAGCACTTTGTTTTCCTTCAAACATCCTTGGATAACTTTCCTTAAAATTTTGAATTTTATTCTTGAATTCTGCATCCTGAATGGGGTTCTGTGAATTGCTACATTGTTTCAAATATATTGTATATCATACATTTTTATACCTATGGTGTCCAAACAGCCTCCAGCTTTGGAAACCCAGTCAGTGGGACATCATTATTAACTGTACAGTAAGTAAACAGCACGTAGCAGAAGCCATACTAATTCTTACCGTAATACTGACTGCAATAAACTTAAAAAAACACAAAAGTTCATGCTGAGTGATGCCAAACAGAATCCTATCTTGTATTTCTGAAAATCTATACACTCTTACATTTATTTGCCAGAAGAACACTGCTGTGTGAGTCAACATTTGTTGCCATTATTAAATAGTCATGTTGCAATTTCAATTCCTTGTATGTATCCACAGAAACATCATTCTAATAAATGATCTGAAATAATGTTTCTCCTGTTTCTTTTCAGCATTTTGTTTGGTTATACAATTGCATTAAACTTTTAAGATTCTGAACCCACACATTATTGATAAAACAGTCAAGTTGCATAACATTTTAAATAAAGCATTAGTCTTTTTGTACTGTTTACTCTTCAAGGTTGGCAGCTGCACACATAAAAGATTAAATTATTGTTTTTTCTGCTTTTATATTTTCTTCAAGGAGAGAAAAAAAAACTATACTGGAAAAAACAATGTGAATCTATTATTTGCCAGGAACCTCTAATTAAATTTTTGTTCCATCTAGAAATGTGTTATTTTATATTAAGTCTTATTCTTTTCATTTTGAAATGTTTTTTGAAATAACTTTGCAATTTTAATTCAGGACTAACCATTCGTTTATACAGCATTCTCACGAACAAAATAATGAATGCACCATATTTTACTGCATATGCTTTTCAAACTATAATACAACAGTGCAATTATTAGTATAACTAAACAAACAGAATGAGAAGAAGTAGCAGAGCCAGGTCTAGCATTCTTGGTGTTCCAGGCAAAGCTGTGAATTGGGCCCCCCACCCCACAACACCCCCTTCACTGTCAATTGTGTGACCCTTGCTATAACATGAGTCTCATAAATGTGTGATTATTGCTAATTACTACCTCAGTAATATTGTGTGTATTTATATTATAGTAGTTTAAATGGATTTACAGTATATAAGCAAGAGGTGTGTATTGTTTTTAATGAATTTCTCAGTTTTTGGTGAATGATGCTGAAGAAAATTCATAGTCTACTATACATACTAGGTAAATGAACATAAATTTGTCAAAGTATTTTACAACTGAGAATAATTTATATGCAAAATGTCTAAACACAAATATTATATATATATAAATAAATATATATATATATATATATATATATATATATATATATATATATATATATATATATAATGCTTCTCCTCCTCTATCCCTTACAGATCAGACAGCTGTAAGCACCAATGATGTCACTTCTGGGTCATGATTCCCTTGTCCCACCACTTATTTATTTATACTTTACAAATAATATAACATAATAATAAATGGGTTAATTGTTTGATGGGGGTTTCATTTGAAAAAAGAGAATAGTAATATGTGTAATATATAAATGTGTTTCGTAGAAATTGATACCTTTTAAGCAAGGTACCATGAAATTGATTTTAAAATATAGCCAAGATATTGGAAGTGGCTATTACTGCTTGAAGTAACTTATTTATCATTTATTACTCACATGTCTGCAAAGCCCCATTTTCAGAAACCATTCCATTAGTGTCCTAATGGTAAACTTGCTTCCTTAACATTAATTAATTATGTTTAAATGATAATTGTTCATTAGAGAAACATTTGTAATAGTGTTAGCACAGCTGAAATCTGTTAACTTGTTCAATAAATCAAGTCAATTGTCTTTTCCTAGTTGCTAGGTTATTGGCATTCCTAAGTTCATTTCTGGGTTCAAAAATGGCCTCAATGAAACAGCTTTATAAAGAAACACATCAATCTGTCGTTGTTTTTTCAAATGGAGGTTATTGCATGTGACAGTTTGCCAAAAAACTGAAGATTTCAGGCAAAGGTGTCTACTTCTGTCCTGAGTGAAGAGAGCAAACTGGATCTGCATAACCTGCCAATTGTCTAGTGGTGTGCTATTTCCTAAAGCAGTGGTACAGCTTGGAGAAACTACAGTATTTATAATAGATAGAAGTTTAATTTCTACCTAGATGGTAAGGTAAGGTTAGTAAAGATATTCCATTTTGTCTTACTTGCACATAGTGAAATATATTTATGACTGAAAGATCATAGTAAGGCAAAGTTGTTCAAAATAACAACAACAACATTTACTTATAAAGCACATTTTCATACAAATAATGCAGCTCAGAGTGCTTTACATGATGAAGAAAGAGAAAAAAGACAAAGTAAATAAAAATTAGAATAAGGGAACACTAATTAACATAGAAAAAAAAGTAAAGTCATGGCCAGGGAGGACAAAAAAAACAAACAAAAAAAAACTCCAGATGGCTGGAGAAAAAAATAAAATCTGCAGGGGTTCCAGGCCACAAGACCACCCAGCCCCCTCTAGGCATTCTACCTAACATAAATGACCTCAATCAGTCCTCATGGTATTCAGGGTTCTCATAGAAGAACTTGATGATAACGGTCATGTGGACTTCTGGCCTTTAACCCATGATGCCAAAATGTATTTACAGTGTAGAAATCTCTCAAGTTCCCAATAACAAGCATATTCCAAATAGTGTGTGCTTTAAGAATATCGAAAACATCAACAATATTACCTCCAGCATTGGTTGTATGTTCTAAGTGTATCTGAGCCTTAGTTGGTTGTAATTAATGGTAAGCCAATGCACAAAACAAAGCATACAGAAATGAATAAGGACAGGATTTCCTCCCCATGATTAACTAAGATAATAAAGGTTCATATGTGGGATTCCTTTTATAATATTACTAGCCATCCACCGCAGCTCCGGCCGCATAGTAGTGAAACAGGAAAGTGAGGAGGGCCCCGCCCGGCTCCACACTCCTGACATCATGCTTCCCCCTTCCCTTGACCCACAGCCTCTGTCTTGGATTAGAGCGAATAATTCGCTCCTGCAAGCGAACTATGATTCTCAGCATAATGAGAGAAGTCACAAAATCAACCGGAATGTTCAAGCAAATTATAGAAAAAAACCCAATCTAAATACGTTAAGTAGTTCTCTTGTTTGCTAGCTAACCGGAAGTAAGGAACATGCCCCGAGGCTGGTGTTTGAGTGAAGAGGGCTCTGCCCCCTCCCCGCGGCCCGCTGTGTGTCTCTCGGATTCGCGCAAATAAATTTGTACCGCAAGCAAACTATGACATTGCGCAATGAGAGAAGTCACAAAATCAGCTGGAAAGTTCAAGCAAATTAACCCGATATAAATCCGTTAAGTAGTTCTCTTGTGAAAACAGACAGACAGACAGACACTGGATTTTATGTATAGAGAGAGATAATACATACAATTCAACTAATTACAATCTCACATCTATCTGTGGCATTTTTGTTGCTCCTTGCTGCATCCTGACTGATTGCCACATATCACCCATCCCACCACTGAAGTAAATGAGTTAGGATTCAAGTTAGTCTTATTTTTCTTAAAGGCAGTTTTCATGGTTCTTGCAGTTTCTAAAAACAACAACCAGATGTTGAAACACTTCCTGTTAAAATCCAGTATGATATGTTACATAGGTTTATTGTTACCATTGTTCTTCTAAAGTGATTAATTTGTTCATCTATACTGTGGAATTTTATTCCTACCACTGATATTTTTTTAAATGCACCATTACAATTGTGATTGTCCTATGTGGGAAATCTTCTTCTTCTTTCAGCTGCTCCTGTTAGGGGTTGCCACAGCAGATCATCTTCTTCCATATCCTTCTGTCCTCTGCATCTTGTTATGTTACACCCATCACCTGCATGTCCTCTCTCACCACATCCATTAACCTTCTCTTAGGCCTTACTCTTTTTCTCTTGCCTGGCAGCTCTATCCTTAGCATCATTCTCCCAATATACTCAACATCTCTCCTCTGCACAAGTCCAAACCAACGCAATCTCGCCTCTCTGATTTTGTCTCCCAACCGTCCAACTTGAGCTGACCCTTTAATGTACTCATTTCTAAACTTATCCATCCTTGTCACATCCAGTGCAAATCTTAGCATCTTTAACTCTGCTACCTCCAGCTCTGTCTCCTGCTTTCTGGTCAGTGCCACCATTTCCAACTCATATAACATAGCTGGTCTCACTACTGTCCTGTCAACCTTCCCTTTCACTCTTGCTGATATCCGTCTGTCACAAATCACTCCTGACAGTCTTCTCCACCCATTCCACCCTGCCTGCACTTTTTTTTCACCTCTTTCTTTCACAATCCCCATTACTCTGTACTGTTGTTCCCGAGTATTTAAACTCATCCAACTTTGCCAACTCTACTCCTTGCATCCTCACCATTCCACTGACCTCCCTCTCATTTACACACATGTATTCTGTCTTGTTCCTACTGACCTTCATTCCTCTCCTCTCTAGAGCATATCTCCACCTCTCCAGGGTCTCTTCAACCTGCTCCCTACTCTCACTGCAGATCACAATGTAATCAGCAAACATCATAGTCCACGGGGACTCCTGTCTAATCTCGTCTGTCAACCAGTCCATCACCATTGCAAATAAGAAAAGGCTCAGAGCCGATCCCTGATGTAATCCCACCTCCACCTTGAATGCATCTGTCACTCCTAATGCAGACCTCACCACAGTCACACTTCCCTTATACATATCCTGTACAACTCTTACATAATTCTCTGCCACTCTTGGCTTCCTCATACAATACCACAACTCCTCTCGAGGCACCCTGTCTTATGCTTTCTCCAGGTCCACAAAGACACAATGCAACTCCTTCTGGCCTTCTCTATATTTCTCCATCAACACCCTCAGAGCAAAAATCGTATCTGTGGTGCTCTTTCTTGGCATGAAACCATACTGCTGCTCACTAATCCTCACCTCACTTCTTAACATAGCTTCCACTACTTTTTCCCATAACTTCATGCTGCGGCTCATCAATTTTATCCCCCTGTAGTTACTACAGTCCTGCACATCCCCCTTATTCTTAAATATCGGCACTAGTACACTTCTTCTCTACTCCTCAGGCATCCTCTCACTTTCCGAGATTCCATTAAACAATCTGGTTAAAAATTCCACTGCCATCTCTCCTAAACTCCTCCATGCTTCCACAGGTATGTCATCTGGACCAATGGCTTTTCCATTCTTCATCCTCTTCATAGCTGTCCTTACTTCCTCCTTGCTAACCCGTTGCACTTCCTCCACATCATCCAACCTCTTCTCTCTCTCGTTCTCTTCATTCATAAGCCTCTCAAAGTACTCTTTCCATCTGCTCAACACACTCTCGTTACTTGTGAGTATGTTTCCATCTTTATCCTTTATTACCCTAACCTGCTGCACATCTTTCCCAGCCTGTCTATGAACAATGATAAAAAAAATTGCAAATATATTGTGGACAAATCAGAAGCTGTAATCAATATACTGTATATATTTATTTAGTTTAATAGATAGTATCTGAAGCTGGATCAAATTTCTTTTCTAGCTTGATCACAGTGTTTTTAGTTGCACGAGATGACTGGTACAAATGAAACTATGTTACTGGGCTTAGCAGTATACTTGCACACCTACCTGGTTTGATTTCTGCTCTGAGCCCCATGCTGCAGGCATAGGAACTGCATATTTCCTAGTGGGATCGTGTGCATTTTCAATACTTCTCAATGGGAATATATACAGAGACAAAAGCTTACTGTATGCAAGATGCAGAATATTGAAAAAGTTCTAAATTTCATGATTTTTAATGTAATTACATGTTTATCAAATTCATATACTGTATGCAGAAATATAATTAAGCATTGTCTGCAAAAATTACAAACCAAACTGTGCACATACAAATAATGTGTATGTATAACAAGAATTGATTAATCTTTTGTACTGTACCCAGGGTGGATCTGCTATAAAACTAATAAAGCTTAAACTTCAGGGCCCCTACTCCCAGAGGTGCCCCAGAAATGACTTTAATCCACACTGGTTAAAAATTTTTGATGTCTACTGTATGAGAAGTTTTTTTTTTAAATAATATTACTTATATAGTGTAATTCAATACAAAATAATCCATGCCATAACTTACGCTCCCTCACAATGCAGGTAATGTGCCTCATTCAGGACTCCATGAGCAACCACTCATTCAACACAAAATCAAACCAATGGTACCCAAGGATTTTCTGGAGAGACACAAGTACCAACGGAGTCCAGTCTTCGTCTCAGGTCACTGGATAGCATCCATGTCTCACAACCATATAGCAAAACAGGAAGCACCAGGACTCTAAAGACTTGGACCTTCGTCCTTTTGCATAGATATCAGGAGCACCACAGCGACCTCATGGCTCCCCATGCTCTCCCAGTCCGTCTACTGACTTCATAGGAAGAGTCACTAGAGACATGAATGTCACTACCAAGGTAAGTAAACCTCTCGACAAAGTCGACACTCTCTCCGCAAACAGATACACTGCTGATGGCTGTGCCCAAGAGGTCATTAAAGGCCTGGATCTTGGTTTTTATCCAGGACACTTGCAAGCCCAGACACTCAGACTCCCTCGCTCAGTCTCTCAAGTGCCCCGATCAGAGCCTCCATTGACTCCGCGAAGATCACAGCATCATCAGCAAAGTCAAGATCTGTGAATCTTTCTTCACCAACAGATGCCCCACAGCCGCTGGTCCCCACGACCTTGCCCAACACCCAGTCCACACAAGCACTGAACAGAGTATGAGCAAGAATACACCCCTGACAAACCCCAGAAATAAATGGGAAAAAAACAGAGGTTCTGCCTCCACTCTGCACAACACTCACAGTACCAGTGTACAGGCTGCTCATGATATCCAGCAATCCTTGAGGGGATCCCGCGAACCCTCAGGAAGTTCCACAGGGTAGCTCGATCAACTGAGTCAAATGCTTTACGAAAATTGACAAAGGCTGCAAAGAAACTCTGCCAATAGTTGCGTTTGCGCTCCAGGAGAACCCTCAGTGCCAGGATGTGGTCAATGGTAGACTTCTTAGGCATAAAATAAGACTGTTCTGGACGCTGGTAGGTGAGCAAGTGATCATGGATCCTATTGAGGACGACCCTAGCAAGGACCTTACCTGGCACTGAGAGCAGTGTTATCCCCCTGTAGTTGCTGAAATCCAGGTGATCACTCTTCCCTTTCCAGATAGGGACGACAAGTCCCATTTTCCAGTCAGTTGGGATGATGCCAGTCTCGCAAATGGTAGCAAAGATTGCTTGCAATGCCAGGAGGACAGGCTTACCACCAGCCTGGAGAAGTTCACCCTGGATACCACAAATCCCTGCAGCCTTTCCTCCCCTCAGCTGGTTCACCACCTATGTAATCTCAGTGAGATTGGGTGGTTCATAGCTAATTGGAAGATCAACCTCATGAACCGTGGACCCAGAGATATCCAAGTTCCTAGCCGGAGGATCAGCTTTGAACAACTGCTCAAAGTAGCCAGCCTAGCGGGTCACAACTGCAGTTTCATCCATAAGGACCGTTCTATCAGCTGCTCTGACTGCGACCCTCCGAGGAACAGATTTGGATGTGCATAATACTTCGATTCCTCTGTAAGCAAGGCTGTGGGTCACTAGACCACAGATGGTGTGTCACTTGCTCACAGATTCCTGTAACAAACACCTCCTTATCTGCCCTCAGAGCTCTCGCATTCGTCCTTCTCAGTTCCCAGTACAGACCAGAGCTGCCATTGAGCCGTGCGCTGTGACTCCTCTCGATAATATCCAGGGTGCCCTGAGCGATGAAACACCTTCTTCTGGGATGCAAAATAGTTGTTATAATAAAAATTAAAAGGTTATTAAACTATAAAAAAATATCAAATTTGTGGTGATCTGTCATGGAACAACTCCACTGAAAAAGATAACAGTGGTTACCCAGACCTTGTTGTTGATTGTGAAGGGGTCCCAAGCCCCACAAAGATACAAATCCATGAAAGGATTATCCATCCTCCATTTCCTAACCTGTAGAGATATGCTCAATTTATCAAACCATCCCACAATAACTTTTGCTTTCATCTTAGTTGGTTACAGGACTCAGTTTTTGTTTTCCAACTAGTAGACTACCCATACTCAAACAGGTACAGTATTTACCCAAACTAATGTGTAAAATAACTCATAGATCTATGCATTGGCTACAAATGTCATGCATGCCTGGAAATTCTCTCCTCTTATTGTGTCCTGTCCACCCCATAACCTTGAACAGGGAGAATATAGCTTTGAATTTTCATTGCGTTAAAGTGAGCAAGAGAATGAAGACATTCCCATGAACACAGTGAGTGTACCTCATGATACAATGATGCACTGGACACGGTTGTTTTCTATCTTTTGCCCAGTGCCATTGATAGCATGAACAACTGCAGCTCATTTGTTTTTCTACACTTAATTGAAGATATTGAAACAGTTTTGAATGATTTCGGCGTGGCTTACTGTAGTTCCTATATATCAGATCAATTTCAGTACATACAGAAATATGTTGACAATTCTCTGACAGTTGTCAGAAACTCCACACAGAGTCATAGCAAGGTTTGGGGCAGCCACCCATATATTTGGTATCCTGGCTGCAAAGTCGTAAAATGTTATACAGCACTGATGTGCACAAAACCGAGTCCAAAACAGAACTGAGGGAATAAGGAAAAGGTGGAGGCTTTTAAAGAGGAAGACAGGCAGTGAAGTCAGATGGGCCGTGCTCATAAGGGTCTTCAGCCATAGGCTTGAGCCCGGACGTGACATCAAAGGGGCCGGAGCCGACAAGGTCTTCCTCCATAGGCTCGGACCCGGAAGTGACGTCAACAGGGCCAGGTGGAATCTCCCATGGATGGACTGCAGGAAAGTGAGAAAAAGAATCAGTGCACTCTGCCACATCCCGGTATGACTCGGAATTGCACTTACTCAAGCTCTTTAGCTGCCTCCCATGCGCACGTGTGTGACACAGTACATTCAGAAGTCAAATATGGTGGCCAAAGACTCACTACTTTAATCTAGCATTCCAAGTGTTGAGCTTCTGCTGATAAGCTTTAGGGCTCAGTACTCTGACCTTTACTGTTTGCTTTTTACATGTTTCCAGTAGGAAACATCACTTTCACTTTAATTTGTGACACTTTCTATTGTTCTTTTTTTCTGTCTTTCTAATTAAACAATGCTTCTAACTATAGTGCCCTTAATTAATTGTCTCAGAAAATTAAAACAGTGAATAGACGATAACTACTTGTCTTTAAATACAGTAGAAAAAAAACAGAAATGTTATTTACTGGGGAGAATAATGCACACTACAACATTATTCTGTCACTTTTTAACTCACTATGTTTGAATAATAGTTTTTCTGAATTGGCACACAATTTAGGTGTTATGGTTGACTTTTAAAACAAACATTTGCAGTTATTTCACTGCTGCAAGAATCATTACACAAACTAGAAAGTAAGTTCTTAAGTCATTACACTGGTTTCCAGTTAAGCTTGGGGCTGATTTCAAAATTCTCCTTATTACATGTAAAGCTTTAAACTATTTGCCTCTTTGATCTTATTACAGACTAACTAAAGTACACATTAGGATCTTATATGCTGTAATGGACAGCCTGGTCCCATATCCAGTCGGGACGCCCCCGCTGTATATGGTCCGGGGGGAGCAGCCATGGACTCCTCAGTACCTTCCCCGGGACGCTTGGTGGTGGCCTCGCCTGGTGGATGATGCCTCAGTTTCCCGCAGGGTTGGGGAGAACTCCATATCCCATGAAACCCTGCGGGGACCTGGGATGGCTGCCAGGGGGCGAGGCAGAGATTGTTAAGCCCAGCTGGTTTAATCATCTAACCTACCCGGGAGTGCGATTGGGAACAGGTGAGCAAGCACCAGGAGCACTCCTTGGAGGACCATAAAAGGAGCCGGCAACCACCGCTCAGGGCCAGAATCAGGAGGAAGAGAATGAGGTTGCCTGAGAGGAGTGGTGGTGCCAGCGGAAGGATTGCTGTGTTAAAGGTAAGGTGCTTTGGGACTGTGTTATACCTGTGAGGTTCACGGGGAAGATGTGCCCCACAGGTGAAGAAAAATTAAAGATTTCTGCCCATTTATACATGCCTCAGTGTGAATCTGTGCCGGCTCGGGGGCTTATATAGTGCCTTATTCACAATGCCCACTTACTAAAGATTCTACAGATTAACAAAATAACAATGGGAGGTTGAGATTTTAGCTACATTGGCCCAAAGTGTTTGAATAATCTTCCTGCTTGTAAATGATGTCCGTTCAGTCTCAGCTCTTAAATCCAAGCTAAAGACTCACTACTGTAATCTAGCATTCCCAGTTTTGAGCTTCTGCTGATAAGCTTTGCATATTGCATCACTGCTTGTTAGTCAATTACACAAAATGAAAAAAAATTAAAATAAGTAAGAGATTTTACTAACTCTTCTTTTCTCTTCTTGGTATCCAGAAATGGCACTTAGTGCTACTGCTGCTCTTCCAAGCTGCTTTCCAGCCCATGGAAAAGACAACAAAGATGCTGGGAGTCTTGGAATTAGATGATAAAGAGATAAAGTCATAATATTAGACAGCCCAGCACAAAATGATACTGTTGCATGTCCATCAGGGGGTGAGCATCCAGTTGGCCTCTGTCTCCAGAACTGTGCCTTTGTTTGACTTGTCCTTTCACTTTGTGTTCTTCTTGACGAGTGATGAGTGAACATTTGCTGTGAACTTTGAGAAATCATTGAAATGTTCAAAATATTCGTCAAACTCAGTGAAATTCATTAAAGTCAATGGGGGAGGATTAGAGAATCCATTCTCGGGAATTTGTGAATCCCGCAATTCATTCCAGGGAAACTCGGGCTCCCGGGGATGACACAGTGCATGGGCATCTCACATGTGAACGGTTTTAGAACGACCGACACTTATTTGTGATAAAAGTACTGCAATATGTTGACACAAATAAAAGACTAACCTTATCTACAAGCAGTTCATGCTGTCATATAAGTACGTGACAGACTGCTGTCACTGTCCTGCTCCACTGACAGACTGAGAAGATCGTTCCTCCCTGTGGAACTATCTATCTATCTATCTATCTATCTATCTATCTATCTATCTATCTATCTATCTATCTATCTATCTATCTATCTATCTATCTATCTATCTATCTATCTATCTATCTATCTATCTATCTATCTATCTATCTTTAGTTGTGGTAATAAGAGCATAGACACCACAATGTCCTCACAGGTGGCTCAGTGGTAGTGCTGCTGCTTTGCATTAAGGAGACTGTGGAAGATTGTGGGTTCGCTTCCTGGTTCCTCCCTGTGTGGACAGTGCTTTGAGTACTGAGAAAAGTGCTATATAAATGTAATTATTATTAACGTGTCCAGTGTGCGGTCGTCCAGGCAAGAGCGCACCTTCGTGCAGAAGTACGCCAGCCGCTGAGAAAGCACGCTCTGCCTCCACTGAAGTAGGCGGCACAATCATCAGATACTGATACACTTGTTCTAAACAATGCCCGGGCTTGCCATTGCTCTGAAACACCGCCATTTTAGCTTTTACTGATGCATCCAGTTTCTTGTCATCAATCTGTGATGGCAAGTTTCTTGGCACAGATAATGCGGATGCAACAGACTGCCACATTGCAATTTCAAGTTGCTGTTCAAAGCTGTTGTCTGATGAAGTGCAAGCTGCAGCAATGGCGCCACCTTAATTATTTTCAACTATAACTCTGTTATTTCTTGATCGATTTTTACACTTTTACACGCTATATATGCGAGCTTGGCCGTTCCCATTTTCCTGGGAATTACAGCGGTTTCATTCCCGGGAATGCGATTCCCTAGGGAGGATGGAGTGAACCAGTTATAAGTGGATTATATTGGTGCAATGGTGTCCCTGGGGACTTAGGAAAAGAAACACCTTGTAAATAGTAATAAATCTTTTCTTTTTATTATTTCACAGCATGTCCTGTGTTTTCTGATGGGGAGGGCTCCTTTAAGGCTTGTTTTGTATAGGAGCTACAGCACATGGCTAATTAGATATGCAAAATAGTCATGTGGAGCTGAGCTACCAGCACACAGAAATCAGTATTATACATCTAGTGGCAATACAGGCATCCATTGACGTAAGTCTTATCTAGTAATGTATGATAGTACTTACAATATGTCCATGGTCTGTAGCTGGTGTCTTATCTTATTTCTGCCCAAATGCACTGATGTGTATTCCAAACAAAACCGATTGTACTGCCAGCCCTATAAGGTGTGATAATAATACAACATAGACATCATAAAGTTTTGGGGCAGCCACCCGTATATTGTTTTCCCAGCTACAAAAGTTTAAGTTTTTTTAAGCATGATGTGCATAGAACAGAGTCCACAACAGAACTGACTACAATAGACAAAGATGGAGGCTTTAAAGGCCCATAGAAGAAATTATGTCATCAAAAGGGCCGGAACCAGAAATGACGTCAGTAAAGGGGCCGGCTTCAGAAGTGATGTCAGCAAATGGGCCGGCTTCAGAAGTGATGTCAGCAAAGGGGCCGGCTTCGGAAGTGACGTCAGCCAAGGGTCCGGCTTCGGAAGTGACATCAGCAAAGGGGCCGGCTCCAGAAGTGATGTCTTCTGAGGTGCCAGAACCTTGCAGGATTTCCCAGGAAAGGTCTGTAGGGAACTGAGAAAGACAGTCAGCGCACTCCGCCGCCCCCTGGTCCGATGTTTTATTACCATTACTCAGATCCTTTAGCTGCCTCCTACCCGCATGTGTGTGACAAAGGGTACAGTACATATCTAACTTATGATACATATATGTACTGTATTTAAAGATATGCTACAGATATTTACTGTATGTATGTGCCTTTATTATTATATGTTAATGTGTACTTTCTATATTTACTAAGAAAAAACAACACTGTACTGTATAACATTTGCTACCAGCCTCATAGTGTATCAGGCACATGCTGTTTGCATCCAAACTTATTCACTTGTGTCTTCTGTGTCTATTTCATATTTGAAAGCTCCTATATTTTCGTAAAGGCAAGTGCATCACAGCCCATAAACGCCTCAAGTTTAAAAGAGTAGCAATGAACAGTGTGGCAGATTGGCAAAGGAAAGGAGGCGGTATGTAGACTCATAAGGACGCTGGTTCCGATACACCTTGAAGACGAAGAGGATGAGCTGCATTTCTCAAGGTTAGCAGGGTCTTTTCTTAATGAAACAATGCACCGCTTCTACCCCTGCAGAGATTCGCACCTGCCACAGGCTGAGCTGCTACACAGACTTAAATGTTATCAAACAGTATGAAAGTGCAAAGCAGTGAATGTTATCGCAAATGACTTTACAATAACGACAATTTTGAAAAACAAGGAGATTTACTTAAAAATGAATAATATCATTGTATCTTATACTGTACAGGATATTTAACCACTTCCGTATAATTATTTAGATACACCTGTGTTGACTTGCATCCCCAGTGCTGAAACGTAACCCATACAAGTTGATGTACTCATAATATTCTCATTATGGTGAGCTAATGAATACGTAAAATGAAAATACTGCGTTTTCTTTTTGGTTTTTCTTTAAATGCGTGCTGTGTGGGAGGAAGGCTGGAATACTGAGAAGCATTCAGATTTTTGGGAGTTTTGAGCAGATCACGCATGCCCGAAGCAGAGTGTCAACAATCTCATAATACACGTGTGTAAAAGTTCTGCACATAGTTCATACAGCTCTGTGATGTCACACTGGCCTCATAAAGTATCACGGGATAGTAGGAAAATAATTTTCGTCTAAGCCAGCCGCATGACAAATTTCTAGGATAATATTCAAACGAACAAGGTTAACAGTGAATACAGCATATTCTCTGCAAAAAACATTTTGGCAAATTTTGTGATTAACACTATTCTTGACCAGAGTTTTGGCTGCTATAAGCATGCTGTTGACTGTTGTTTTTTTTTCCTCTCCTCCATTGTCAACTGGCCATAGCTCAACAATAACATTAATGTACATGCTATACATTTATGTGAATCAGTTTAGAATTGGTTTGTGATATTGCATATTTAAATGAATATAAATCTTTATGTATATGCATTATGTAGTTAATAGTTAGTAAAATTTGTAATTATACTTTACTCGTTGAAGAGATCTATTCTAATATAAACTAAATTTAAATGAACTGAAAAGCCCAGCCTGTCAGTATCGAACTTAAAGGAAGGATCAACTACATACTGGCACACTTACACCTGTGCACTCATATTTACTCAAATAGCACTATTTTCACAGAAAGCACCATAAATCTTCAAAATTATACCTTTAAATAAAAAAGACATTCATTTAAAACAGTGCAAAACATAGGTGGTTAATAACCCTTTTAATTCAGTACACATACTGTATACATTCTCAAACATGCTAAATCTAATTCATGATCATGGTAGGCCAGAGTCTTTCTAAGCAGTGTAAGGCGCAAGACAAGAAACAGTCTTGGACAGGGCGCCATTCTTTCTTGGGGAATAATCACACAGGGCAAACTGAAACCACCAGTTAAGCTAATGTGTACATCTGGGGATGTGAGACAAAAGCATGTAGACATAGATGGAACCTGCAAACTCCACTTGGACCACAATCTGGAGTAGGATTCAAAGCACTGGGTCCCTGAGGAAGAAGTGCTAACAAGTGTGCTTTTCTTCTCATTCCTCCCATTTTTCCCATTAGGGGCCAGGTTGCCTTTTGGCTGTTCTCTTTGTTTGTTAATCTTCTTTGATGGAATCCATCTATTTCTTCCTTGTTTTTTCTCTTTTTCTTAATCCTTCCCCTTCATGTCACCTTGCCTATTTTACTGAATTTCCCTCCCTTCATCTTTGCAGACAGCCATATCATCTCAGCCTTGATCATTGATTTTGTTTCTTCATGTTCTTATTTTTACCCCCTGTTAGATTTCTTCATTACGCCTTCTGTCCACCCCTTATACTGGTCTTATGTACTTCATTGCCATAACCTACATTTTATTATCTTTTGCACTTTTACAGCCCGTGTTTCTTCACCATACACCATACTCTTGTGTTTTTCAATTTCCAGTGTTCTGTGTATAATGCACGGGCACAGAAAAATCTTCACTGATCAATTTCATGTCACTGTAAGTCTATAATATAACACTCCATGATTAACTTATATGAATATTAAAGAAAGAAGAAAAAGTCATTAAACAGTTAACAGTAACTGGAACAAAGTAACTAAAGCATATCAGAAAAAGCAGGGAGAACATGTAGACTCCACAAAGATAAGAATCTGCCTGAGAACTCAACCCATGCCTTAATGTCAATCTTAAAATATAGAACATTTCCAATAGAAGACAAAGATGAAAAGGGCAAATGACTTTGCATCACATACTATTGTATGAAAGTTTATCAGTCTTGGGCTGAGATAATCACAGAGAGTTGTATACTATACGCAGACCAGCCACACAAGACATCATAAATGGTTTACCAAGATGGGCCTGGCAAGCAGCGCCTGTGTGGATGTGAATTATCACTTGTACCTGCACAATAAGTACATCTTCCTGTGACGATGTGGGTCTGCTCCATGCTCCCATCACTCTTTCAGGGAGCCTCTTGAACCCGACACTGTCGGTAATGTAACCGGATGAGCTGGACAATGAGGACACCAACGAAGCATGGGGAAAGGTGCAAAGTGCAGAAGTGCTTTTATTTAAAAAAATCAAAAGCAAAAAGTGTTCAAAACATGTGTAGTGCTTCTAAAAGTCAATAAATAAATAATCCATTAAAAACAATGAAAATGTGGAGGTTAAAAATCTAATAAATAAAGCTATTTCAATGAGGTTAAAACAATGGCATGAAGCTATCCTTTAAAAACAAAACCCGCTGCCTTCTTCTGCTGGTGGCTCCCCTGCTTCTCCAATCCAGGCCATGGACCAGGGGAGTCACCCTACCTTCAGCTGACCTTCTCCTTCTAGTCTGGTCGCTTTTTGGTCTCTGGCTCTGTTGGGCTCTCACCAGACCGAGACTTGGGTTCCCCAGTGACCAGGGTGCTCATGCTGGGGCTTTCACCTCCCAAGTCTCTGACTCTCGCTGCCTTCCGCAGCAAACCAACCACTTCCAGTCACTCCTGCTCCTCTAAACTACTGCTGCTGCTGCTTCACCACCTGAGGCCACAGGTCTGCCACGCCGTCGACCTTCTGCAGTTCGCATACCAGGAGAAGGTGGGAGCGGAGGTTGCCATCATCTATATACTACACCGATCCCCCTCCCACTTGGACAGAGGCAGTGGTGCTGTAAGAATTATGTTTCTGGACTTCTCTAGCGCCTTCAACACCATCCAACCTCTGCTCCTTAGGGTCAAGCTGACAGAGATGGGAGTAGATTCATGCCTAGTAGCATGGATCGTGGACTATCTTAAAGACAGACCTCAGTACAGTATGTGCGTCTCGGGAACTGCAGGTCTGACATTGTGGTCAGCAACACAGGAGCGCAGCAGGGGACTGTACTTTTTCCGGTCCTGTTCAGCCTATATACATCGGACTTCCAATACAACTCGGAGTCCTGCCGCGTGCAAAAGTTCGCTGACGACACTGCTATCATGGGCTGCATCAGGAGTGGGCAGGAGGAGGAGTATAGGAACCTAATCAAGGACTTTGTTAAATGGTGCAACTCAGACCACCTACAACTGAACACCAGCAAAACCAAGGAGCTGGTGGTGCATTTTAGGAGGCCCAGGCCCCTCATGGACCCCGTGATCATCAAAAGTGACTGTGTGCAGAGGGTGCAGACATATAAATACCTGGGAATGCAGCTGGATGATAAATTGGACTGGACTGCCAATACTGATGCTCTGTGTAAGAAAGGACAGAGCCGACAATACTTCCTTAGAATGCTGGCGTCCTTCAACATCTGCAATAAGATGCTGCAGATGTTCTACCAGACGGTTGTAGTGAGCATCCTCTTCTAAGCGGCGGTGTGCTGGGGAGGCAGCATAAAGAAGAGAGATGCCTCACGCCTGGACAAACTGGTGAGGAAGGCAGGCTCTATTGTAGGCATGAAGCTGGACAGTTTGACATCAGTGGCGGATTCGACGTGCACTGAGCAGGCTCCTGTCAATCAGGGAGAATCCACTGCATCCATTAAACAGTATCATCTTCAGACAGAGGAGCAGCTTCAGTGACAGACTGCTGTCACTGTCCTGCTCCACTGACAGACTGAGGAGATCGTTCCTCCCCCACACTATGTGACTTTTCAATCCCACCCGGCGGGGTAAACGTTAACATTATACAAAGATATTGTCTGTCTGTATACCTGCATTGTTATTACTCTTTAATTTAATATTGTCTTTATCAGTATGCTGCTGCTGGAGTATGTGAATTTCCCCCGGGATTAATAAAGTATCTATCTATCTATCTATCTATCTATCTATCTATCTATCTATCTATCTATCTATCTATCTATCTATCTATCTATCTATCTATCTATCTATCTATCTATCTATCTATCTATCTAAAGCGCTCAGCAAGAGTGACCACTTCTTGCTGCCCCCAAGTGTCGGCCTAACACTCCTGAGGGGCTCTCCTTACAGCTGCCTGCCTCGCTCACTCACTCACGCATGCACCGGCTTTTAGCTTCCAGCTTTCTCTTCTTCCTCCTCTAACCTCCATTCACTTTTTCGATCTTTCTTCTTCCTCCTCCACACTCGCGCTTCTCCTACTTATAAAGGGGACATGGCACAGGTGTGGCGATTAGCAACATCTTTAATTTCCGAAAATGAGCTGTGCTATGAAAGGAAAATATACAATTAGAAATTTCAAGTCATCCTAACACATTATTGGAATATCTCACAATATTGATTATGTTATGATTTTGAATTGAGTGCCAATGTTCCTGGTGGGGTGATATTTCTCATTTAATCCTATAGCCACAAAAAAGTGCAAATAAGCATACTGTAAATACATTTTGTGAAAAATGTGCACATAGTTCAATGAATAACAAAATCTCCATGCATTCATTTTTCACACAAATTTTTACTGATTATAAATTTATGAAGAGATGACCTTAGACAGGCAGCTACAGAGCTTCCAAGTGCACTGAACACCAGTCCACTTGTGAACACACTAAGCCAGTGGCATCTCTTACGGGAACCAATTACAATAATTAAGAAACTGGAGTGCTTTTTAAACTCATGCAAATTCCACACAAATAGTGTAACTCTTCAGGCTGTGTGACAATGCTCCGCTGAGGCACTAGAAATAAAAAAAAACACTCTTAGCAAAATTTATAAGAGGTCAGTATTTAGCAACAAGTTTTGGCACATGGTGAGCTATAAACAATATGCAAAATGATCCCAGAAGAAGTCATTAGTAAATACTAACCAAGAAATCTGCAAGGATGTTTGTGCTGTACACAACATTGTTAACTTGCTCATTGCACTTTCCATACATTCTCAGATTTCAAAAATAATTAAGTTACAATGTTTTAGTATCATTTGAAGCACATTTTTTTTAAGTGAAAGGCATTTGTGTTTTTAACTGTAATTAATTGAATATGTGACTATTCATTTACCGACCCATCCAATAATGTCAGCTTCAATTTTATCATTGCACAACCACATAGCAGCACTCAGGAGCAGACTGGGTCTCAAAACTGGCTTGGGCATCCTTCAACGAGTGAAGTGATGAGGTCGACCCACTCGGCTCATTATTCATTGTAATTTTCTTAAAATTTGTGATGAGTACTCGGCTCGCTATGATATGAACTCTATCTAAACTGTTGCCAAACTTAATCTGTACAATGTTGTTTAGACACAACTTAAAATTTGACGACATTGCTCAGAAATATAATTTAATGAAAAATAAAAATTTAGTAACACGGTTGACATGTTATTAGAGTACATGTCAAATGTCAATGTCATGTCCAAGTGCCAGTACCCTAGTAGGCTAGTAGCTTACGCAGTTTGGCTAGGATTCTTTTCTCCACCGACATCAACATGAACACCTCAAGCAAAGTAAGTGATTACAGGTATGAAACAATTATTTTCAGCTCAATAATTAAACTGCTCATTTATAATGGAATAAATTATAACAGAGGTTAGAATGAAAATTTCACATGATTTAAATGTTCCATTAACTTAACTGTAAACTATAAATGTTCCATCCTAATATGAAAAATTCCTACCCTATGGTTTATAACTTTATTTCATCATACTAATAATCGCAGCTGAAAACCACTAATTATAGCTCACGCCGACCAACAGGGAACAATAAAATGCATAATACATAATCTAAACTAATTATTAGTACCGAAGAATTTAAATACTAGATATGAGATAAAATAAATTGCAATAATGTACGTATAAGCTAACTGAAAAGTAGCGGTATCGAATCAGAAATTGGCAAAAGGCAGTTTTGACCAAATTGTTCGCTGCCAGGTTGTGTTCTGACAAATAAAACAACTTGATGATGTAATACGGTATATTATATAGGACTATAAATCACAGTACTGTACAGATAATGTTTAGTAGTTTAGAAAAATCATTTTAATGTCAAACAGTAACCAGTACATAAAATTAATTTCATGAAATGGCCGGCCCATGACCAGACCAGAGTCCGCGGCCCACTGGGCATTGCCCAAACGCCCTAATGGACAGCCTGCCCCTAGCAGCACTTAATGCAAGGCAAGGCCAACCCTGCATAGGGTGTCATTCAATTCCATAGAAAATTCACTCTCACTGGAGATATTTAAAGTTTCTTAATAACTTCACACATGCACACACACGCAGACACACACGATCGTACACATACCTGAGAGGAAAATCCATTCAGACAGGAGGTAGAATGTGCTAACTCCACACAAAATGGGACCAAACTGGGATTTGAATTCAGTCTCCCCTGAACTGTGAGGAAAACTAAATACTGTATCAATACACAGTCAATACATATGAATTAGTGAAATGGATATACATTTCTGAGACATTCTATATACAATACGACAAATACTGCATGGCACATATTTTATAAGCCTAATGGGCTTAAAAGCTTTCATTACAAAACCATATTAGGGAAGTCCTGCTAATCATGAACTTCTTTGGCAGTACTCATGTCCATATTTGTGTTATAGAATAAAAGCTACACATATAAGATGAGTCTTTATGCCCAAAACTCTTAAACATTATACTGTCTTATACAGCTGTGATCACTGATTACTACCTGCCTTATATTTGTCATTGTTTTTTAGTATTAAATGAATAAATTATTTTGCTTAGTTTTATCTCTATTAGGCATGCTTTTGAAACAACTCATAATAAAGCTCAAATGGCTGAATGCACTAGTGCAACGGCTACAGTGATATAGGTTAAAACAAACAATAATTTCACTTCATGTCAACAATAAAGATCTAAGAAATCTGAATTCAATTGGTTCTGTTTGGAACTATGGATGCCTATTTATACCTCTGAAAGTCAGTGTGCATGTGTTTTTGACATATCACACTGATTTCATGTAGTCCATCATTTAACTGTTTCTACTATATTGCACCTCACAAAAACACTTTACAATATTTATCAAAAATGTTTAAGGTTTAACCCACAATTTTGTGACCCCCCTTCATCTAAAATCAGTTTATCTAATAAGCAATGCATAAGTTACTTGCTTCCCCAGGTAAGGAGGTAACCGTATAGAACAGCAGATTGTTATTCTTTTGGGATTGTTGGCAATTAGTCAACCTCAATTTGTCACATGTAACTGAATAACCAACACCTTCTGAAGCCCTTTTCTCTTTACTCATACAGCTCTAAAAGAATATAGGTGTGGCCATTCTGTCAAGTTTACAGCTGCCAGGTTGGCATTTTAAAACATGAGAAGGTATGTTTGTTTGATTTACTTTAGATAACTCAAATATGTACTCCTAAGACAGCACCTCTTCAGAACTTGAAAGGTATGATTAGCAGCATCAACAATGAATCACTTCTTATCAAGTCAATATTAGATTCATGTTTTTGAATAGTTAACTGTCAGACTGCTGTCATGCTCCAGGTCACTCTAATTAAGCTTTGAATGAACTTCATGAATTGGGCAGTGGAAGTGAGAAAGAGAATCACGGGTGCCAGATAAGGTAACTGTAGGAGTCACATAATGACAACCAGGATGTCATCAAGGACACCTTGAAAATAAAGTTTAGGTTATTGAGTAAACTGTTAATTGACAGGATGGACTAGATGGCGTACAAGTTTTGCACTGTTTGCCTACAGTGTAGAAAAAAACTATAATGCATCAACTGAGTGCCGCTGACACGTTCAGATTTACTGATCATGGTATTACCTCTTTACTGTGATCATTCTGGTCCTTGTGGTAAAGTAAAGTGAGGTCTGTGGCTGATTGACGTTTTAAATAAATAATCACCAGTCTCGCTTCTTCAGGAGGGGGCTGTGGTAGGATGAGCTGGTGATGGGGGCCGAAGAAATGGAGACACAGCAGCAAGTGGGATAGGTATCTCACTTCTGAAAGAACCCATGTGACTCAAGCCTGAGGAGGACATTTTAAAGACTGAACTTTTTAATATTTACTGAATTGTTGTTTTATTGTCATTTTAGAGTTCATTTTCTTTTTATGTTCTGTTTTTACTGCGGTGGGTTGGCACCCTGCCCAGGATTGTTTCCTGCCTTGTGCCCTGTGTTGGCTGGGATTGGCTCCAGCAGACCCCCGTGACCCTGTGTTCGGATTCAGCGGGTTGGAAAATGGATGGATGGATGTTCTGTTTTTACAGAGGGGACTTGGGATTTTGATTTTAGTGCTTTTACTATTTATTGATTTGGTTTTAGCTCAGACATGTAGGGCCACATCACGGACCTGTGCCACCAGTTGCACCGGGTTAGTCGAGGCATGGAGCTTTCCCGTGCAACTACCGGCTTTTAGGGGGGAAGTGTGTGGTAAAGTGAGGTCCGTGACTGATTGCCATTTTAAAAAAATAATTGGCAGCCTCACGTCTTCAGAAGGGGGCATTGTAGAGTGGCGAGAGCAATTCCCGTATTCGATGCGGGAGCAGACGGCCCTGCCCTTAGTACAGAGGTGCAGGATCGCCTGCACCCTTAATTGATGCCAGGAGTTGCTGATTGCCACAGCTGTGCCATGACTCTGCGTTTAACAGGGGAAGCGCGAGTGCAAGAGAGAAGAACGAACTAAAGGAAAAAAAAAAGGAGGTTAAAGTGAGGAGGAGAGGCAGGGGTGTAAGATAGAGAGCCAGTGCAAGGAAAGGAAGCAGACGGACGGGTATGGAGCCCCAGGAAGGAGTGTGTGTGGCCAACACTAAGTCGCAGGAGCAACCATTATGCTCAATAATGTGTTCTCGCCGGGAAGAGCTGATGGACTGGCAGCGGTGGGAGGACAGGGAGCTCATGCCGGGATGAACTGATGAATGGGCAGTGATACAAGTTGGAGCAGGGCTCGGGGGTTGCTCATGGATGCCGAGGAAGTAGCGACGGGGACATGAGTCAGGGCAAAAGGTTGTCTGCGTCTGCTGGTAGACTTCTCCTCGGTCTGCAAGATCCGGGAAGGGATCGGATAAGGAGGAGTCGGTTTCAAAGGGGCACCGAAGCTAGTGTTTTTTAAAGAAGTTGTGTTTTAACTTCTGATTTTAATAGATATTTATTACCAATGTTTCAACGTCCACTTTCACTTCTTTTATGGATTATTTATTAATGGAACATTTTGAGTACTGCACTTTTTGAACACTGTTGTTTGTTTTAATAAAAGCACTTGAGAACTTTTCACCATCCCCTTGCTTGGTGTGTTTTGTCCTCATCTGCCATGCTCTTCTCGGTTATGGTACTGATGGTGTTGGGTTCAAGAGGTTTCCATTATAGAAGAGGGAGCCTGAAGCTATCCCACACCGTCACAGGCTTCTTCTACTTAAATAACCAAGGACATTTAGGATAAATAGTACCTTTTGGAAAGCACCTTTGAGTCAGAGGTTAACAAATTGAATTTCCACATGCAAAAGTCAGTAGATCACAGCACTTGAAGTTAATTTTTACACAATACTGAGCAGATAGGTAAAAATACTAAAAATAAGCAGTAACATCAATGAAGGAAGCAACATGTTCAGTTTACCACTAGATACCATGAACCTTTCTAGTTAGCTATACTCAAAGAACCACTCGATGAACATACAGTAGATTAGGTGATGCTGTGCTATTTTGGACTTCCTGCTGCATTAAGACATTATCCATTCTCACTTTATACAATTTCAGCCCCCTATAATATCCCCTGCACATTTGATTGTACACTACAATTGTGGCACTGGCATGTTTACAATAACTTTTCAATCCAGCTTCTACCAGATGTTGCTTATCAAAATAGTACAAAGTTATAAATTTTTACTTTCTCTATTCCACCGTCTCCAAGCCATATCAAGGCACAATTACATGTCCATTATATATATGCCTCCATCAGATTCTTTTTGACTGAGGCGTTTGATCTCTGCCCATTTAACGTGGACCTCCTCTAGGTTTACTTTGGACATCCTACCCTGTGGCCTCCTAGTGGGTTTCACTCCAATGATATCCCGATAATATTGTGTCTCTCTCTACTCATGAAATGACCAATCGAGCTTCTTATTTGTACAATAATAGGAAATACATAAGCAAACACATATGTGAAGAGAGAAATGTTGATATTGAAACTGCAATTGCAGGACATTCAGTCAATACTGGTTCTATCTAATGAAAATTTGCAAATGCACTTGAATCCATTGCTTAAAAAAGGCTGGAAAATGTGCTTTGAATTTAGTGTGGTGTAGTACTTACTGTTTTCAATTCTTAGCAAAATCTCTGCATTAGTTTGCACATTTTCCCCATGTTCGCATCCATTTTCTCTCCTCACCCTGGTTTCCTTCTACATCTCAATGACTGGCCTGAAAGAAGACTTCACAGATGGTAAGGCGTTATAGTTGCCCACACCATAATAGCCAAACTGCTACATTATGAGTGAAAGTGAGTGTGCCCTTCAGTGAACCGATACTACTGTACATCTAACAATCTGCTTTGCACCTGATGCTCCACAGATAAATAAAACGTAAAATTAAACAAGTGGGTCCAGAAAGGTAATTGATACTCTGTCTTAAATGAGGCAGAGAAACAAACTTGTCAAAAAAAGTGAAACAGGAAAGAGAGGCTATAGGTGGAGAAGTGAAAATCCACAACTGATCCATTTCGGATTCCATCTTGGGAGAGATGTACCTGTGTTGAGCACCAATGATAAATCACTACTGCAATATATTAATTAACTGACAACTTTATTCATGGTGACTTACAAATTCTGACATACATTTAGTTACATTTCATTTGATTTTCCAATTGGATCACCAGCAGGTGAAGTGACAGACTTATAGTCACACAATGTGAGTAGTAGGATTTGAACCCACAACTTCAGGGTCTCACATCATAAGTCCACAGCCTTAACCACTACACCATACTGCTGGCCAAGTTGGTGCATTTGGCAGTACAAAAATAGAAAAATAGAATAGAACAGAGAAGCATATGTTCAAAAAAAAAGTCTAAATACAGCAAACATTAAAAAGGAAATTACAGCGACAGTAACATGACCAATAACATAGACCATTATATAATAATATAAAGCCTGTTCTTTATTTTTTACTTAAATATTTAGTAAAATTTTGGAAATGATTATTTTTCATTAGTCCATTTTGTAACATATTGAATATTAGCATTTCTCACAACTGGTATTGTAATATCTTCATTGACTGAACCCCTTGTTTCAGTTCTTTGGCAAAATGAAAGCTAGCCAAACCTGCATGTTGGGTCTCATAAGATTATATGACTCACAAAGACATAATGTAAGGTTTGCCATTTTACCCTTTCATAATTTGTGCTTTTCTCCATTCAGAGATGTGAACATTTTTTAAAACGTAAATTAATTTTTTTTTAATATAGATGAGATTGGCTCCAGCAGACCCCTGTGGCCCTGTAGTTAGGATATAGCGGGTTGGATAATGGATGGATGGATAGATGCTAATATTGCTAGTTTTATCTGGCCAGTAAACCAAGAATAAGAAGTTTTAAATTTACAACCAGTTGGCTATTTTTTTACCATATAAGAAAACAAACATTACCATCTGGTGGCCTTTTCAGGTATTACAGTGCCTTTTCTGAAGAGCTTCATCCTAGTACAGGAATTTGAAATCTTGTATTAATTATTATTAATACTGCGTATTTGTTATCTAATAAATAGTAGTCCTTTTAATTTTATTTATTCATTTAAATACTTTTCATGAAATTGTGACTACATTTAGGCTTAAATTATACTGTTCATTTTGGCTTGGAGTGAATTATTACCTAGAACTATTTAGATTTTATATATAATGTACTTGATGCATCCAAAATAACCTTTGATTCCTTGTGATCTTATAATGGGTGAAACCTTTCAACATGGATGTTTTATATAGTGTCTGTTATGATAACTCACTATTGCAAAATACAGTATGTTACCTACACAGAAAGGCTTTGTGATTGGCACAGAAGAAGTGTGCGAGTTCAGCTTTCTCTTCAAATCTTGTTTATGATAATGAGAATCCAGTATTGATATACCAACTGTGTAACGTGTTGCTATGGTTTCTTTTCCACTTAGACCTTGAAATACAGTATGTTTCTATAGGTATACATTTTAAAGGTCTCATTCATTAGAAGCCGTGGCAAGTAAAAAGCTGCTATAGTACAACACTGTTCATGAACTAGTATTTTTCTATTATATTATTTTATTATATTACTAACTGTGATTTCCAAAAAATAACACATCAAAAATTACCTAGTCGATTAACATATTTTAAAAATTTAGTTCAGATTAATTATCCATTTGGTTTTAGTTGGTATAAGCATCTGTGCATAAAAGTTTTAAATTGAACACTGAAATGTAAGGAAGGATGAATTATAACAAATGTTTGTTATGGGTGCGGTTATGTGTTAGAATTTAAACTGTAAAAGCAAACATAAAATCTTACATGAAATCTGACAATTACTTGGGATGAGGTGTTGGCTGATCAGAAGAACTGCAGTTTTATTCCTCTGGCATAGGATCTCAGCTGCCACATATCTGAAAACACCTGCTTTTTCAATGAAGTTGTTTTTAAGGTGTTTCGAGGAGTTCAATAGTAGCACTTTAGGATTCAGCATAACTGTAAAGGTCTTGGGATACACAGTAGCTAGTACTATACATTTACTCTTTAGCCTTAAATAAGATACACAGAAGAGCAAGAGAGAAAGCTGTAAAATAGGATCGAGTGTGTCAATTAATAAGTATCATGTCGAGCACTGTTGTATTTCCTGGTTTCTACTTGTGGTTTCTGTTACATTGTATTTTTATATACAGTAATACTAGTCACCTGTCGAAGACAAGTAATAAAATAAAAAATATTTGCTCTCATTCTACATGTACCCTCAGCACCTTTCTTAACCGGTGCTTCTTCTCTTAAGCGTGTTCCAGTAAAGCCTGTTTCTCACACTCTATTGTTACTTTCGAAGCACCCTTCTCACCTCCTATCTGGTCTTATTCTTGCCATCTTTGAAGGCGACGCTCTCAGCATGCCTTATACACCTTTACTGATCCTTGTGCGTCTTACACTTGCTCTTCCCCTTCTGTCATGCCCATGAAACCCTTAGTGTTTCATTATATGGTAGAATTATATTTAGAATGTGACACTGCTGCATATTTATTACCATTTCTTTATAGAGATCTTTACCTGCTACATTATATTACTGTACCATGTACTATTTTTGCACTAGCAGCAATAGCAAATAACACTATACATTGTCCTAAAATTATAATGACAATAAATTTAACTGAAGTGAAACTGGATAATTTAAATTGTACACTTGCAAACAGTATTGAAGTGCATTGAAAGTGGAAGGAATAAGGACATTCAGAAGCAAACAAAACACACAGAAGATCAGTTGCTGCTCAATGATCATTGCTTCTGCCTTTCTTCCAACTAGTTACAGACATTTTTCTGAAACTACCTGGGGCCCGCTGGTATATCCTACGGAGTTCAGTTTTCCTGCCTTCACTAAAGTGGACCAGAGACTCTTGTTAAGATGAAGTATACTGTCTTCTGTATATTGTAGGGCTGATTGTTTTTGCATAATTAAATCAGCATTAACATTCAAGCTAATTTCAGGTTTTTTTCTGTAATGGTCAGATGCCTTCCATTGCTGATATGGAGTTGGGCAGAAGTATGTGGTTAATAGTTATAGGTTCCTAAAAAATGACTATTTTTACAGAAGTGTCTACCCTACTGAAGAATACACTCCCTAGTTAATTACAGTTTGCATTGGCCTTGTTACCACTTATCCTGGTCAGTACTGGCACTTTGGAGAAATTACACCATATAACGGTCAGACAATGCCACAAAACCCTATACCAGGGGTCGACAACGTTTCAGCGGTGTCTTGCCAAACCTACATTACAATGTTATTCTGCGTGCCGACATAATTCTACTAATTTTGTTATATATAGTATATACTTTTGAAGCCCATTATAATCAGATCTCATAATATTGGCCATTCAATATTTTATAATACATAGGATCATATGTTGAAAAGAATGTTTTGTCATTTTTTTTATAACTGCATTTGGTGGTTTTATTTTTGGTTCCAATTATTTGACTAAAATAAATAGTTTGTTTCTTAAAGCCAGAAACAGCCCTTTTTATAGCTTCACTTTTCTCATCAGAGTTTTTAAATGTGGACTGATGTTAAGTTTGATAATGTCTTTGTACACTTGATGTACGACACACAACATTTTCACAGCATAACGCACACACAGCATGATGCTTTTGTTGTACACATCCATATTCATTCATCCAAGTGTCTTGAAAAAAGTGAACATCAAGCTTTTGTTTTTATGAGTCATTTCAGGGCAGTATATTACTTAATAATAACAAGAGGTTTGTTTTAACGTACCACAACCTGCACTGAACACATGGTTTCCCTTTACATTTGAGTCACATGTGCAAAACATAGGTGGGGACGTGGATCGCGAATGCATGCACTATAATTAAAATATAATAACAAGAGGTTTGTTTTAACATACCAGGGCCTCTACTGAACACATGGTTTCCATGTACATGTGAGGCACATATGCAAAACGCAGGTAAGGGTGCGAACGCATGCGCTGTAATTAAAATATCATTTTTTACTATACAGTAATCCCTCACTTATCGCGGGAGATAGGTTCCAAGGCCGACCGCGATAACTGAATTTCCGCGAAGTAGGGACACTATATTTATTTAATTATTTAACATGTATTTGGACGTTTTTAAACCCTCCCTGTATTGTTTACAACCCACCATTTACTCTATTAAAAACAGGGACAACTGCTAAGCAATATGAAATCGGTAGATAAGTTTACATTTACTGTATAGCGAAGTACACGTAGCAGCTTGTAGGCAGTCATGACGTCGTCGACCTTGTTGCAAAGATTCCTAAAGCAGATTCCATCCAGACTACTGCCTTATCACGTCCACTTGCAACTCGTTTTGCACCCTGGTTAAAGGACACTGCGGCCGTAGATCTTATATGCTTTTCCTCCTTTTTAAATAAAGAGAATCGATGTCCTGCAGCGGTGTAGCTGTTCCCTTCCTTCAACATATCCAAAACTTTTACCTTTTCTGCAATCATTTGCATCTTCTGTTGGTGCTTGGACACGGCCCCTGAAGCATTAGCACGTTAATGATGAATGAGTGAGATGAGACTTCCTGGTTAATGCAACACTCCGTCGCTGAGCCAATCAGCAGCACACAGGAACTTAACTGCGTGCTCTGATTGGGTAGCTTCTCAGCCATCCGCCAATAGCATCTCTTGTATGAAATCAACTGGGCAAACCAACTGAGGGAGCAAGTAAACAGACCCATTGTCCGCAGAAACCCGCGAAGCAGCGAAAAATCCGCGTTATGTATTTAGATATGCTTACATATAAAATCTGCGAAGTCGTGAATCCGTGAAAAGTGAACTGCGAAGTAGCGAGGGATTACTGTATTTCAATTCAATCAGTGTACCATTGAAAATCGTTTTGTAGGTTGCTGACCCCTACCCTATACAATTTGAAGAAAGAACAATGAGTAGGTAATGAAAATAGTTGGATATCTGCGTAATATGAACACAATTGAAATTGGTACCTTTTTCAGCATTACTCCCTGAGTCAGTGTTGAATTTCAATCAGCTACCCATCAAAATCAAAAAATGTTTATTTGATCAATGTATTCATATATATGATTTATATAGTAATGAAGGTTACCTTCATTTCATACAAAATGTTTGGGAAACACACTGATGTTTCTAGTACCATATTATACACATGCTGTTTAGAAACACACTTACAGTATAATATAGATATGGGAAGAGAGTAGTGTAGTTGAGAGGATGGCTATCATGATATTAGAGTCTTCACTATTTCAGAGAGCAGCCATTAAATATGTAGTAGTCTTTGGAAGCATGTTGTTCCAGAAAATTCTCTCTGTTTCCCTTTCTGTAACACTCTGCCTCTTTCCCACTTGGGTTTATCATGAATGAAGACTCATAGATCACTGAAGACACCGGTAGAATATTGAGTGGACTGATTTAAGGGGGATGACTATGACAGGATTAATTCCCCATGTTGTTCCCTTTGTGGGGAGAGAGAAATGCAGCAATGAAAACTTTAGTCAGAGGCATCTCCCCCTTGTTTGTTCCCAATAACAGAGCCTGGCTGATTGTTCTCTATATCCATCCAATCTTTCTGATCCTACATGTCTCAATTACAGAGTCACAGGAGTTCCAGAGACTAAACAGTGCAGCATCAAGGAGAAACTAAAAAACACAACCTTTTCTTTGAAAGGTCAGGACATCTCAGGACATACTTGTGCATATACAATTTATTAAGCAAGCTATATTTCTGCCCACACACACATACAAGTAGGGAAAGTGAAAACTTCACCCAGATAGTGGCTGGTCGGTGTCTGAACTCACATCTGTGAGTCTGCCTGGTGCTTTATCTATGTTTGGCTCCTGCTTTGTTCCAGTGCTGCTGAAAGACAACCAGGCTGTCTCTTGGCCATTTATGGAACATGTGATTTTAGAAAACACTGTGATTGAGGGAAACATGTAAACATAGAAAATGTTGCATAGTCGTCCATCAGTGCGAAAACAAGGAATGAACTAGCAAATTCTTTAGTCATACTGCTTGTACCCTATCAGGAATCTAATCTGCTTCAGGGATACAGACACCTTTGTGTCACACAGAAACTTTTTCACGTGAAAATAATTAAATAAAACAAACTTTTGTTGAAGTCTATTTAATTAAGGATTTACTCTGTCAACATTTCAGCACCAAAGAAAATAAACTTACACAATGCTCTAGTGGTGCTAGGGCAGGGCAAAGAATGCTACAGTAAACTATGACATAAGAGCGGCTCTAATTATAAAGTGGAAAACAATCTTTCTGAATTGGTTAAAATGATAGGCTGTTCAGGTTGTTTTCCTTGAAACACATGATTAATTTTTTTTGAAAAGCATGAGTGCTCATTTTAAAAATGAAATGACAAAGTGTATTTAAATACATATTTAAGAGTACCACTTATTTTCCAGGTAAACAGCTGAGGTGGCACAATTGCTGGAACTCTACCTGAAAATCTTTTAGTTTAATTTGGAGTTTTAAATATCATTATCTTTAAGTAATGTCGAATTATCATTGGATGTGGATAGAGACTTGCATTTAAATAGTTTACATGGGTCTCTTTATCACCATTTCATCTTACCAGTCTGCTGAATATTCTATAGAAATCTATATTCATTATGATTTTGCTTTCTGTTTGTAATATTTCAAATATCATAGTAGATAAAGCCATATACAAGAAAGAATGTAGTACATGAAAGTTGGGCCTATTGTCCAAAGGTATTTCTGTCTTTGGAACAAAATACACTTCTTTCTACCCATTTATATATGGCTATATATGCTGTCATTGCTTTATCCCTCTTATACTCTCTTCATATTAGATGTTTTGCCTGTTATGGTTTGGAATCTAAGATTTTTCAGAATCTATTTAGGGAGTTGTTTTCCCTGTTGAAATATTCAAATACAAGTTTTTTTAACCTCCTTGGCATCAACTCCAAGCATGACTTGGGGAGGGAATTCCATGTATTTACGGTAACCATGAGTCAGACTCGGGGTGAAGTTTAATGATCTTCTTTACATTTTTAATCCAGAATATCACTTGGGACAGTCTTTTGCTTCCATCTTGTGGATGAAATAACATCATGCTGCACAAAATCATGAATATTTTGTTTTACCAAGAAACAAGAGGCAATGAAGTCAGTTTTAGAACAAACTGAAACTGAATCATTAGTTGAATCAAATGACAGCAATGACAATGTGAATCTGTGGTCAGATGTTGACACTGTTGACAACCAAAACACCGTGATATGCCTGGTGACTTCAGCCTTGTAAAGGCTATTTGAAAAAAAGGCAAAATGATAGTGATTAAGTAGAACGACAATTAAGACATTATCCCCCTAATCATTGTTCACACTCCAGCAACTGTCAATGTTTGTGTCAGGGAAATGTAGAAGTTAGTTAGCCTTGTGCTTTTGTAGACTAATTGTGCATGTGTGCAGTGACATTCTACCCTTTCTTATGCAAGCAACCGAAAAAACATTAAGAAAAATGTACAAAGAAATACACTTCTGTCCCGAATGTGATGCCAGAAACACTACTAAATCTACATACACTGTACCTTTCCTACTGTATTTATGTTCACATGTTTCTATTACATGAAAAAAAATTCAACTTCTTTTTGTCAGGTTAAACATAATGCTAAGGAGGTTAAAACGTTTCAATTATTTTACTTTTTTGAATTTTCCTAGTTCTTGTCACTTACCATTAATACTTGCAGACAAGCCCATAAGGTTGAATTTTTAACCAAAATACAAAATGTGTTATCTGCAGATAAGCTGGATGTGAAAATTTAAAATTAAATCAGTTTAGGAAAACGTAACATTACATTTTTAAAATAATGAGTAATGCTTATTTTTTTTAAGTAAAAACATCTGTGGTCCTTTAGTCATAGTCAATAGCCAAGCAGAAAAGTCTCTGCTACATGCGATCCAGCAAAGTGATAGCAATAAATAAAATATCAGTTTAATTTTAATCTGGCTATTTGCTATAGATATTTTGAAACAGCGTGTTCTGGTAGCACTGCAGCTAGTGTTCATAATGTGAATGTTTGGGTGCATGTGTTTGGGGATAGGAATAGGGGATGGATGTTATTTACTTCACTGCGCATGAAGGACTAAATGTATTTTTAAAACACACGAAAATGATTGAATCTGGCTGTGTTTCTAGTCAGTTTCATGATGGTTCCTATATGGGCTTAGGATCCAATAACAAATACTGGCCAGTGAATGTGCAGTTTTTCATACAAATGAAGAAAATGTAACACAAAAGTGACACACTGTTTTTTACCCATTACATTTTATAATAAGTAACTATATAACATATGTAATCACTTTTTTTAGTATGTATTGAGTAGTGTAATTTACTTTTAAAAGTAACATTCTCCAACACTTTTATACATAATATATCCCATGCTCATGGCACTTCACAGAGTTTAAGATAGAACGGCAGGGTATACAGTATATAGCATTGTACAAACCAGATAAATTAATAAAGAAGAAAAAAAGCCTAACAGACAACATAATTGATGGTCTAGCACACACACATAGGTTACATGAGCATCTTGACATAAAGGTAAACTGAGAGAGGGGTAATAAAGTCAAGTAGAGCTAAAAACCTTCCTGAACAGATGAGTTTTGAGTTGTTTTTTAAAAGAATTCATGGAGTCATTTTTGTAGGTCATTCCAGAGTCTGGATGCTACACAGCTGAAGGCCCTGTCAGCCATGGAGTGTAGATTAGTGTTGGGTACAACAAGATTGCCAGAATCAGAGGACTTTAGTGGGCGAACAGGCACATAGTGATGGAGAAGGTCACTAATGTAGTTTGGCGCAAGGTCGTTTAAGGCTTTGTAGGTTATTAGTAGGATTTTATATTCAATTCTGTAAGACACAGGGAGCCAGTGAAGGCGGAGCAGGATGGGTGTGATGTGCTCGCTGCTGCTGGTTCGAGTAAGGACTCTTGCAGCCGAGTTTTGAATAAGCTGGAGCGGTGATATAAGATTAGAAGGGGCACCTGCCAGCAGCGAGTTACAATAATTGATGCGGGATGTGATAAAAGCATTAGAAAAGCATTAGAAAAGGAGAGGAAGGAGCAAACACGGGATAAGTTATGGAGGTGAAAGTAAGAAAGTTTCTTAATGTGGTTTATGTGGGCAGAATAAGAAAGGGAGGAATCAAAAATGACACCAAGATTCTTTGCAGCAAAGGCAGGTCTGATGAGATCACCGCCAAGATGGACTGGGAAGGAGCTTATTTTATTAAGTTGTACTTTAGTCCCAATTTGCAGGAGTTCAGTTTTGTTGCAATTCAATTTTAAAGAGTTCTGCTCCATCCAGGTATTAATTTCACTGAGGCAGGTTGTGAGCTGAGAAAGCTCTGATGAAGCTCCACTTTTAACATTGAAATAAAGTTGAGTATCGTCTGCATAAAAATGATAACCCAGTCGATAGCTATGAATAGTATGGCCAAGGGGATCCATATAAATACAGAAGAGAAGAGGGCCGAGGACAGAGCCCTGAGGAACTCCTTGTGTGACTGGCGCTGAGCTGGATCTGCTGTTGCCAAGATTAACAAACTCTTGCCTATCAGTCAGATAGGACTTGAAGCACTGGAAGGCAGTGCCAGAGATACCCAGCATGTTCTCCATTCTGGACAGTAGGATGTCATGTCTGACAGTGTCAAATGCTGCACTGAGGTCTAATAGAATTAATATGCTGGTTTGTCCAGAGTCTGCTGCCATAAGCAAATCATTGGTTACCCAAAGAAGAGCAGTTTCACAGCTGTGCTGCACCCTGAAACCAGACTGAAAGGGTTCCATCAAATTATTAGAGGTTAGGTAATTGGTGAGTTGGGAGGCTACAACACACTCAAGAACTTTTGACAGAAAAGGTAAGTGGGAAATAGGCCGAAAGTTGCTAAGATTGTCAGCATCAAGACCAGACTTTTTTAACATTGAGGTTACAGAAGTGATTTTAAAAGTGATCAGCACAGAGCCTGTGTCAAAGGATGAGTTTATTGTTGTTGTAACAGTCAAGATTATGGCATAAAAGCAGGATTTAAGTAGTGTGCTGGGGATGGGGTCCAGTACATAAGTAGTCGGCCTCATCTTACAAAGCAGGTTATTAACAAACGCAGATGTGACTGGTGAGAACTTAGAGAAGGACCTGGATGGAGTGGGAAAACAGGAAGAGATATAAACAGATGATGTATTTATGTTAGTTGAATTATTTAGATCTTTAATTTTATTGTGGAGGAATTCCTCACAGACTTCAGTAGAAGAGGTAGTTGGGCCAGATGTGGGTTCGATTAGTTTATTAACTACAGAAAACAAAACCCTTGGGTTATCTTGGCCACTTTCTATTATTCTGCCATAATGGGTGTTCTTGGCAGCAGTTAGTGCTTCTCTGTAAGCTCTTTGGTGGTCAGAGAAAGCCTGGATATGAACAGTAAGGCCAGTCTTACGTGACATTCTCTCAAGACATCAGCCAGCTACTTTCATAGATCGCAATTCTGAATTATACCAAGGAGCTGAACGCTTAAAGGAAACCTCCTTATGTTTTAAAGGAGCTGTTTTATCTAATGCTGAATGAAGGGCTGTGTTATAGTGGTCAACAAGATTATCTAGTGTTGAATAGGTGCAGACAGTAAAAGATCAGAAATGGATCCAGAAAGGATAGAGGAACAGATATTTTTAAGGTTTCTGTAAGAAATTTGTCGTTTACAGATAAGAGGAGGGAGAGATAATGAGACAGTGAAAAGTACTGCTTTATGGTCAGAGTGTCCCAAATCAGTGCTGTTAATGTTGGCAACAACAGATAGGCCAGAAGTACAGATCAGATCCAATATATGATCACCAGAGTGGGTGGGAAAATCAACATGTTGTGTCAAGTCAAAACAGTCCAATAAGGATAGGAATTCATTTCTTTTGGCACATGACAGATATTAATACTGAAGCACCTCAGCTCTGACTACTGTGCATGCAGTGGCACAGCACTGAGACGAAGTAGGAAGGTGACAGCATGTGCTGGCTATATAAATGACAACTGGCAGCAGGAGCAATGGGCAAGATGTGAGCACCCAGCACAAATCAATGAGCAAATGGAGTAGGCTCCACAAGAAGGATGGCAGTGGTGAACCTGAAGTAGCAGCATTGTAGTGTAGTTGATTGTCTTTTCACAGAAAATTTGGCAACAGACAGAGAAACAGAAGGTTAAGCGATTTCTTGTAGATCAGAGAAAAGGCCAAAGGTCATGTTGTGAGAGAGCAGATGGGGAAAGAGACTCGGTTTTGTCCTATCTAATATGGACTAGCAACACCCAGCACAATTCAGTAGAGGTTATCCCCATAGCCAGAGCAGTGGGGAAGACTGTAAATAGCTCAATACACTATTTCTTTACGATCAGTTTGTCCAACTACATCCCTGTTTCTTCCCTTATTTTGAACCTCAGATCCTAATAAACCTTTTTTTTTCTTGTTTAACTGCACTCTCTGGCTTACATGTCACTACAACACTTTGTCATACTTTAGTTTCCCGCGGAGATTTGATCACTATGGTATATGTATATTAGATCAGAGAACTTGGGGTTTGGGGGTGCCATTCAAGGTCAGAGTTGGAGATGCCAGTACATAACCATTGTGAGGAGCAGCCGGCGTTTTTACCCGGCTGGGACATCACCTTAAAGGAAGGACAGGGGAAATGACTTTTGAAGGGCGCTATCTCCTCCGAACAGCTACTTGACAGCCACCCTGAGTACAGTGCTGTATGGGAGTTATTATTAGTTGGCATAGCCCTGTTGGGGTCCATGAATGCCACCGGGGGGCTGTGGGAGCTGTAGAAACCTATCTTGAGCCACTGCCATACCTGGGAGTAATTCCAGAAGTCCCTAATGAACCACTTGCAATGCTCCCGGGTGCGGCTTAAAAAAACGAGCCAGCTGCCTCACAGAGATGAGAAAGAGTCAGGAGGAAGAGGGATAAAGCTTGCCAGTGGAGGAGTGGAGGCAGAAAGGAAAGAAAAAGTGAGAGAAGAAGTGCTGTGTGCAAAAGTCTTTAGCTATACTATTCTTGGTGCTGGTGGGAAACGGGTGGAAAACGTTTCCCACTGAATAAAAGCCTTTCATTTTACTGCACCTGGGTTTGTGTCTGCTGTGTCGGGTGTTTGTGGAGGACACACCATTTACTACAAGTATAGTATGGCAAAATAAGAACTAAAGCCAGTACAACATACCAGTGCATAACAGTTGACTTCAAGCCTTGATCTTCACCAAAAAGACATAGAGTAGGTGTTACTAATTAAGGAATTGCTTGGATGCTGGTTTGGGTAGCGCGCACTGAAAGATGCTACCAGTTTCCTCCATGCTGTTGTAGCCACAAGGAGACGCCAGAGAGCCCCAAACCACAGACACAGCAATACAACACATAATATATGAATAAAATAAAGGAGTTTTATTCCTTACAAAGCACCTTTTCACAGACATCCTTGCAACAATCAGGCACAAATACAATTACAATCAAAATAAATCACCAATTCTTCCACCTTCTCTCCTCCACCTCCTGACTCACCTGACTTGCGGGTGTCCCAACTAGATTGTCATACAAGGACCACTGACATCTAGTGCCAGTCCATTCGTCTTTCTTCTTGGGCCTCCCTCCTCCCTGGCCAGGATGCCTGTTCTTATGCCACACTATATTACGTGTCGTGAAGATACACTATATTGCCAAAAGTATTGGGACACCCCTGCAAATCATTTAATTCAGGTGTTCCAATCACTTCCATGGCAACAGGTGTATAAAATCAAGCACCTAGGCATGCAGAATGCTTCTACAAACATTTGTGAAAGAATGGGTCACTCTCAGGAGCAAAGTGAATTCAAGCGTGGTACCATGTTAGGATGCCACCTGTGCAATAAGTCCATTCGTGAAATTTCCTCGCTACTAAATATTCCATGGTCAACTGCTAGTGGAATTATAACAAAATGGAAGGAATTGGGAACAACAGTAACTCAGCCATGAAGTGGTAGGCCACGTAAAATCACAGAGCAGGGACAGGACATGCTGAAGTGCAGAGTGTGCAGAAGTCACCAACTCTCACAGAGTCTATAGCTACAGACCTCCAAACTTCATGTGGCCTCCAGATTAGCTCAACAAGAGCTTCACAGAATGGATTTCCATGGCCAAGCAGCTGCATCCAAATCTTACATCACCAAGTGCAATTCAAAGCATCGGATGCAGTGGTGTAAAGCACACCGCCACTGGACTCTAGAGCAGTGGAGACATGTCCTCTGGAGTGACAAATCATGCTTCTCTGTCTGGCAATGCAATGGACGAGTCTGGGTTTGGCAGTTACCAGGAGAACAGTACTTGCCTGACTGCACTGTGCCAAGTGTAAAGTTTGGTGAAGGGGGGATTATGGTGTGGGGTTGGACTTGACCCCTTTGATCTAGTGAAAGGAACTTTTAATGCTTCAGCATACAAAGCCATTTTAGACAATTTCATGTTCCCAACTTTGTGGGAACAGTTTGGGGATGGCCCCTTCCTGTTTCAACATGACTACGCACCAGTGCACAAAACAAGGTCTATAAAGAAATGGATGAGCGAGTTTGGAATGGAGGAACTTGACTGGCCTGCACAGAGCCCTAACCTCAACCCGACAGAACACCTTTGGGATGAATTAGAGCAGAGACTGTGAGCGAGCCAGGCCTTCTCGTCCAACATCAGTGCCTGACCTCACAAATGCTCTCCTGGAAGAATGGTCAAAAATTCCCATAAACAAACTCCTAAACCTTGTGGAAAACCTTCCCAGAAGAGTTGAAGCTGTTTTACCTACAAAGGGTGGGCCAACTCCATATTAAAGCCATATGTATTAAGAATGGGATGTCGTTAAAGTTCATGTGTGCGTGAAGGCAGGCATGCCAATACTTTTGGCAATATAGTGTATTCTTTGTGGGTGTCTTCCAGATCTGATATGACATCTCTCACAATGTGCCTTGTCTAAAGGTTGTGGTCTACTGTATTGTGAAAGTCGTGCAGTGATGATTCATTCCAGCTTCCAACTAGGTATTTTATATGCAGTGGTGACTGTTGGATTAATTTCATTATTTGTAAAAGCAAAGTGTGTATAATGGATGACAACTAGTCTATTATCTATATTTAGAAAATGAGCCACAGTGAGAGAATAATGCTTCAGATAGGATTCTTTGATGATTTTTTTGATACAAAAAAAAAACTCTCCCAACCAGCACACACATCTCAAAACAAACACAGCTCTCCTTAATCACTAAGTGCAGGGTAATATTTAGAAATAAAGACCTGTGCAGCACAATGAAAAGGGTGCAGCACCACAGTTAACCCATCAAAGAAGAAGCAGGAGCTTAAGGAAGTTAAGAGACAGGGCTGTGATATGGCTAGAGAGGATCAGCTAAACGTAATTGTACCACATCATACAGTTTTTTGACATATTAGTTGGAAGACACTTTAATTTTCTCTGCAGTAAGTTACATAATTGTCAAGTACAAGAAAGGCTTCCAGAATGCATAGGGGCTTGGGGAGCAGAGCAGGGATCTGCAGAATTCCAGTAAGAGGCTACAGCAAATTTTGTAACAATTGTCTGTAGGACAAACAGCTTCTACAGGATGAAAGAATGATAAAGCACAGAGTGGTATATTAGAAGAAAATTTTTAGGAAATAAAGGAATATTAATAGAAAGGATGGAAACAAGACAATTAGAACATTACTCCAGAAAGCTGCAAGGGAATTCATAAGACTAGTGTAGTAAGGTGTCCTGTATTTTGAGGGAAAAAGAGTCACAGCACAGTTGAGACCCATGGCACAATATTTGTGTAGGGTAATATATAACTGAGGAAAAAATATTAAAATAGGGTCTGTTGATAATTAGGGTTTTGTAATCTAAAGAGAGATTTCATAATCAGAGCTTCATGAAATTGGAGGACAAGGGAATAATGCATAATTCAATATAAAGTTGACAGCAGTTTTCAATTGGGAGACAGTATATGAGAGATAGAATATGAAAGTATAGTGTATCACAACCCCACGCACCTAAAAACATATCTAAGATATCTCTCTATTATAAAAGAAAATCTTGAGACAAGACAAGACTATTGCCAAGAGATTTTTTCAAGTCCTGCCCTCCTCTCAACTATTTCAGGTTAACGGCTCACACCCACGGTCCTCTCACCTCTCATTTGTGTGAAGGCTTTTGTACTCTTAGCTCTTATACCTTTTTATGTTTTCCTCACTTTAAGTTCCCAATAAAAGAAGACTTATTATGTCCAAATTTTATTGAAGAATTTCATCCCGAAGGGTTATCAATGGAAGAAATGAGTACACGGGCAATCCTAGCACCGAGAAACGATGAAGTCAAACGAATTAATGCGACAATTGTCGATTGGTTACACGGCAAGTTGGTTAAATAGACTATGCTGAAACAGTAGGTGGTGACAGAGCGGAAGATGAAAACATCAAGTTACAATATCCCATAGAATATCTACAACCATTAACACAGTCTGAATTACTGTTGAAAGAAGGATGTATCTTAATGTTATTACATAATTTATGTATGAGTGATGGGCTATGCAATAGGGCAAGATTAGTTGTATTCAAAATTGGTCGAACAATTCTAACATGTAAAATTTTAACAGGTGACAAGAAAGGTAATGTAGTACATCTTCCGCGGATAAAAATAGACAACAAAGGAGATCTTGATATGCCTTTTGTATTAAAATGTTTAGTTTCCCATTAGAATAGCATTTGCTATGACAATTAACAAATCACAGAGACAAACATTCGAAAAAGTCGGTTTATTTATTAGAGAGAAAGAAACAATATTTACTCAAGGGTAGTTATACGTTGCATTATCACGATGTACTGTAACTCCAAACAAAGAATCAAAATTCAATGCGATATTGACGAAACGCTAATTTCAAACATTGTTTTTACTGAAGTTTTACAGTAAAAGTGTAAGTTTAAAAAGTATTTGCATGTTAATTTCAAAGCCAAAGAGAACGAAAACGTATAACGTAACGAAAACCTCTAACGCAACATGACACATAATTTTCTTTCAATTTATTACGTTTTACTATTTTTTACTATGGTTAATTACTCGCTGTAATGTAAAATAGTTAGGTCTATTATGCATATGTAACAATTCCCATGGAAATAACAATCTAATTAAATTGTACATCTGCTTCCCCATACGTGAGCGGCAGCGCAGAGAAGTGGCTAATGTGTAGCACCCGCACGTGGGTTGGCGAGTGAAGCAAGCTGGGGGCAGAGCCCCCTAGATATTAAAATAAAAAAGAATAAGAGGGAACAGAAAACATAGACTTTCATGGCTGGAATGTCCAAAGCCTGGAAACATCAAGAACTTCGCCAAGCATACTAATACTTTAGTATATCTATGAACGCCATTATTATATGAAAAAGATTTAGAATTAGGGTTTGTAATGTTTTACTTTGATACTTATGTCTGAGTCTACATGGGTGTATTCAGGGATATTGAAGAGTGGTGTGTTTACTTTGCTTCCTTTTCTGGTACTTTTAGAAAGTTTTACAGAGAATGTGAATTTCAAATCAGAGAAAAGTGAGAACGTGGTTTTTCATTGGTCACAAGGAAATCTTCAAATTAGTTTCTTTTTAATCCCATATGGCACACATGCTCAGTGTACCTAATCAGTTAAACAGTTTTTTTAATATAAAACAATAAAAAACAGAAAAACCCAACACTTTTTTTCTTGCATAAGTTCATACATTTGTTCGAAATATACAAAAATACAGTAGTACAGGTTTTGCATTCCCAAATGGCTAAAATATATGTTACAGAAAATTTAACAAAATAATGTGCAAGTAGCTTACAACAGAGACACGACCAAATTATTGAAGACTAAAAGGTAAACTTTGGAGGAAAAATAGTTGTATGGTATTTTTTACAACGATCTCATCTATCATTGCACAGGTATGGATCCACACTGAGACAGGGAACATTTTGAGGCCATGAAAACATTTTAACCAGAAGAATATCTTAAAACCAAATGTGATGAAGTAATGGCAGGATCTAAAATGTTATTGTAGAATACATGAGCCATGTTATGACATAACACACTGTAACATTCTCAAAACCACTTAACCCAGATGAGGAATGTGGTGTGCTGGAGTCAATTTTGGCAGTATTTGACATAAGATGAGAACCAATCTATAGCAGAGCCAAGCTCCAAATGAGTTCATTTATCTGCATAACAAATTTGGTTAATAGTGCCCATAAATAGTTCTCTCCCCTTTGTAACTTTTCACATATTTTTGATCAACATTGAATCAGATTGGATTTAATTTGACTTTCTAGACAGTGATTAAAAGAAAAAGTCTTTTTAATGTCAAAGTCCAAATCTCTGCAAAGTGGTCTAAATTAACTTACCAATTACCAATATGAAACACAAAATAATTAATCTAATAATTATTCACCCCATTTAATGTGACACACCTTAATCATCACTGGTAATGCCAATTGGCTTTAGAAGTCACATAATTGGTTAAATGGGTTTCAGCTGATTGTAGTATAAATGCACCTGTACCTGGATTAGGCTTACAGTATGGCCTAACCTACACAATAGAACACTTCAAGCAACTCTGTGAAAAGTTTATTGAAAAGTACAACTCAGAGGGTAGAAACAATCTCCAAGCCACAGAATATCCAGTTAAATCAGTCATTAAGACATGAGAAGAATATGGCACAACTGTAAATCTACCTACAGCAGGAGATCCATAGCAAGCAAGAAGATGACTGATGAGGGTGGCTACTAAGAAACCTATGAAAACTCTGAAAGAGTTACAAGCTACAGTGGTTAGACTGTGCAGACAACAACTTTTGCCTAAGCGCTTCCCAGTGGAAACTTTATGGGAGAGTGGCAAAGAGAAAGCTACTTTAAAAAAAACAAAAATCATACTTGGCATCTTGGCACAATGCACATGGGAGTCAACTGGCCAAAGGTTCAATGGTCTGATGAGAACAAAATTGAACTTTTTGTCCAGCAAATGAAATGTCCATCTTTGGCATAAGCCAGACACTGCACATTACCAAAAACCCATCATCACCCTTGTGAAGCAAGGTGGTGGCAGCATCATGCTGTTGGGATGCTTTTCTGCAATATTTCTTGGAAGATTTGTGTAGGTTGAGGGTAAAATGAATGCAGCAAAATGCAGGGAAATCTTGGAGGAAAACCTGATGCAGTCTGCAAGAAACCTCAGAAGATGTATTTTCCAGTAAGGCAACTAACCCAAGCATAAAACCAAAGCTGCATAGGAATGGCTTAAAAACAACAACAATGCAACCTGACAGAACTTGAGCACCTTTACAAAACAAGACTAGGAATGATGTGCAAAGCAGACAGAGATCTGTGCGCATGGACTCAAGGTTGGAATTGCTGCCAAATGTTTATCTACTAAATACTGATTTGAAGGAGGTGAGTACGTACTGTATGTGAGAGATCTTTTTTCACTTTGACATTAATTAGTCTTTTTTCTGTTGATCAATGTTAAAATTCCAAATGAAATCCACATGATTCAATGTTATATAATAATAAAATGTAAAAACCTCCAAGGGGTAACTGCTTTTTATAGGTAAAATAGCTGGATTGGCCATTCTGTGAAAAGAGCTTGTCCTTCAGGGTCTTAATAGAAGGTTTAAGCATAAGCCTGGCAAGGTTGTTGACACGTTAGGTAGCAACTTTTACAAAACCCACTAAATCCATTTACAGGTTCATAAGGGACAGAACAGCACTGAATGGTTATTATCCTCACAGGAGGCGCAGTGGCAGTGCTGCTGCTTTGCAGTAAGGAGATTGTGGGTTTGCTTCCCGGGTCCTCCCTGTGTGGAGAGTGCTTTGAGTAGCGAGAAAAGCGCTATATAAAATGTAAAGAATTATTACTATTATTACTGGCCATAAGGGGGTATACTCACATATACACACCCACACTTACTAACAGAGGCTGGTTTAGTTACCAGTTAAAGAAGCACAAATGTCTTTGAGAAGGAGAAGGTAAAAAGGACAATCTGGGAAAAACAAAACGCAGACATGGGGAGAATGTGTAAACTGAACACAAATGGTGAGTAGGCCAGAATTTAAACCAAATTTCCTAACCACTGCACTACCATGGCCTAACATGGTGGTTCACAGTTGAAATGTTTAGGCAATGGACACAATTCATAAAACACATGAACTAAGTAAATTTCTTCTGCATAGATATTCACCTCTAGTTGGAAAAGAGCATTTGAGACTGAAAACAGGAAACACTTCTTTAAATACGATATAAACATTTTACACAATCATTTTATTAAAATAGGAAAATGGATGGATGGATCTAGTTGGTATTTTACCTAAAGATTATATAAGATAAGTCAAAGTTATAGGATAGGATAAACAAATATATCATGTATTGAAATTACTCCTGTATTCATCATCATTAGACTAATCTACTGTCTTTATTCCATCAAGTTTATTGAAACACTATGAAAAATCATACAGTATACTGTATTCATAGACCTTAAAGAGTGGTTCATAGCACAGAAATTTTGGTGGTTTTTAAAAAGCTTCTGAGACCAAATAATGTTATTATGTTAAGCATGACAGAGCACTCCTATCTCATGTTTAAGTCCTAATTATGTGTGACTGTGTTTCTTTTCTGAATACAGACTTTAATTAATACCTGTCAAGTCTTCCTTGAGTCAGAAGTAATATATGCATTATATGAACCGTAATTCTACAGACTATGGTAAGAATTCAGACAAAATATGAAACCAAGCAAAGACAACATACATTCTTTAATCTTACATTGGCAAGAAAGTTATTTTTTATATACCTATATTTTAGCCAGAATCGAAAATGTCACAAGTCAAATTCCAAATCCCCCATTTATCTTCTTAAATTGATTACAATTACTTTTACAATTCCCCACTTTAACTTAGAATGCACGTTTCTGGATTTAAACAAAAAATTACACATGCATAATGGGGCATATTTTGTGATCCATGTTGTGATTGTCTGGGTTGGTTGCTAGGACTATGACCTTCCTTGAACCTTAAACCTTTGATAGTCATAACCGAGAAGAGACACTTAACAGGAACAGAGGACTAGGCAAAGTACAATTGTGCCCAGTGCATCTTTTGCCTTCCATCTCCCCCAGCTCACCCTTTGGGTCTTGTAGCCAGGCGGAGATACTGAGAGCTCCTTTGGCATCTGAGGGCATACTCAGAGCCTGACTCCCTCATTCCTGCTGCCTCCGTTGGCATCTGCAGAAGCTCTGTCTTGCTCTCACACTCTTCCTCAAGCATATCTGGGACCCTTAGGAAGTTAATCAATGGACCCTATTCCTCACGGCTGTTCCATGGGGGAATGACCTACCCTGGAGCACCAATCCCTTTGCTCCATTGCTCTTACAACACTGTGCTGGCTTTCTCCCGATTCTTTTTTTCCACAATCCGAGCCCCTCACTGTCCTGCTCAGGCTCCTTTTTTCCACATGTGGATGTTGTGTCCTAATTAACAACAGTGCCAATGTGGAACATCTGACCTAATTAAGCAATCAGCTTGAGTGCACAACGAAAACCCCACATCTGCCCAGCTCCTCAGCTGCAAACAACCCACAGAGCCTGAGTTGCACTGTTTCTTAAAAACTTGCCTCTATTGGACCTCTATTTCATCAAATTCCAAGGGTGCTAAAAATGTTATTGCAGTATTACTAGACTTTTAGCATATTACACTGTATAAGTTGCCCAATGTGTTTTCTGCATAAAGATTGAACTGTTTAAACTGTTGTGTTTTCCAGGAATATTGGTTTGTGCGTTCTGTGTACTTGGGACAGTTATTGGTTCCCTGGGGCCCTTTGATAAATCCTTTAATTAACTGATAAATGGATGGATAGGTGATCTTAGTATCTACAAAATTCTCAGTCAGCCTTTAATGAAGCAGCCAAGTAATTTAGTGCCAATGACAGAAAGACTGGTATAAGTTTTCATAGTTTGTTCTACCTGTAACTGATACTTGTAGAACATCAAGGAGCACAGGACAATGCCAAAAGAGAAGGGTTGAAGAGCTGTGAATACCTCAGAGTTGGTTTGTATATCTTAACGGTGAAGGCATCAGAAGGCATGACCCACTTCACAAGAGAAGTTCAGGATGCTCAACACTACCTAGGGAGTAAATTAACCACCTCTTCTGGTTACACGATGCATGGACCATACAAGCTATTATAGATGTGGAGGAGAAAGGGAAAGGAAATTCCCAAGAGTAAAACAGAAGCAAAAGCCAGAAACATTGAATTTTATTTAACATTTCTAACCTCTATTCAAAGGCTGATTGACGTCTAATATGCATAAATAGCATGACTATGTTTTAATATTTCTTTTAGTGCCATATTTTAGTTGATCAAGTATAGGGAGCGCATTATGCCTTGGTAATTGACCACATTCAGGCTGTAAGTGCTTTGTCTACCAACTTCTTTCTACTGTTGTGGTCCTGAAAGTCTACTCCTTAGACCTTTACAAGGAATAGAAGTATTTCTGCATCCATTGAGAAACATGTTAAATATTTTTTTATTTCCTGCCCAGTTCTAACTCATAATTTATGCTGGTATATCAGTACCGACTGTGCTCACATGACGTCAGCCTGTTCCTCTATGGACACATTTTACCGGGGCAGGTTCAGCTGGCAGGTTAGCAGTTCCTAAATGGTGGGCCGAAGAGCTAATCTAGCAGAGTTCACTGGTGTAAAAAAATGAGTACCATAGATGATATTGCATTTTTATTCTGTGGACCAAAAACACTTGACTAAGACTAACTTGTGTCTGTGGTTTTCACCAGAAAATGTGATATGAATGCCACAGCAGTGGTTTGATAGTCAATTCACAAAAAACATAATTAAGATGGAATTATTACCTATAATGTCAATTTATGGCAAAAATAGTCAGCTTGTATGATACATTTATTTTTAAATGTAAGTTTATAAAAAGTAAAAATATTAAAAATTGATTATTTAGTTGATAATAGAGACCACACCTCGCTAACCTCAACCTCCAAGTGATGAACTTTCACAAATGTACTTTTTAAGGATGCTCATTCATAATTCATTGGCACTGAGTCTTCCTTTGCTCCATTTTGCACCATGACATGGTGGCCCCTAGCAGTGTCATAATTTAATTAAATGATTTTAAATGTAATTTAATGAGCCTATATTTAGTGACATCATAATTTAAAGTTCTGAAAGGTAATTTTCAATGATCTGATTAATCCATAACAATAGTAAGCAAGCATTGCAAATTCTTATAAGGAAACAGATTTGATTATTGATCCCAGAGTTCAATGTGTAATACAACATTAAGACATTAACAGTTACTGTAACTCAACTTGTTAATTTCAAGCACTTTTATAAACTGTAACATATTTAAAGAGAGCACGATTTTGGTAAAGGAAACATTGTTAAGCATTCAAACCGGCAATATCTCTAGTTTGAATGTCTGCCTGATCTCTGACTCTGGAGTCTACATATTCCCATTACGTTTAGGTGGATCTTCTCCAGGAACTCTTGTTGTCTTTCCATACTCCAAAGAGAAGTGCACTATATTTTATATGAAATCAAATTTGGGTGAATGTGTCATGCAGAGAACTGACAGTACGTCCAGTGCTGGTTCCTGCCTTGTCCCAAGTACAGCTCTGCACAACTTAGATTGAGTGGGAAAATTAATTAATAGAAAGGAATTTTTGCAAAAATAAAAATCTAGAATATTATTTGGTAAATTTTTCACAAAACGTCGGGGTATACGCATCACAATAATCAAAGCAAAAGAATTGTAAAATTAATCATTCACTGATAATAAACGTGCTGATTCTCAGTGGGCTCAGTAAAGTAGGTAGATATAGTGATAACAAACCCAACTGCACAAATAAATAAATAGAGTATTGTATCTAATGAAATCAGTTTTACTATGTAATGTTAAGTATTGTAAGATTAACAAACTCCTGTAGTATACCCGAAATGTTACAGGAGTAAACATTTTAGTAACTTAGGAAAGGTTGTTCAAGTTAAAAATAGATTTCTGAGTACATTTTTTGACTAAGTCAAATGCAGAAGTATAAAATGCTGTGTACGACGGTAAACCATTTGAAAATAACAAGGATAAACAATGTACCGTGATCTATACTTAAAGACATAGTCATTAATATTTGCAATAACAATCCCGTGTAATTAAATGATCAGATATTCATAGACTTTTCTCTAAATAAATATTGCCCCACCATGTTTAGGGTGATTTATTAGTCACTGCCTTTTACTATCAGTATTGTTAAATTGCAATGTGTCTGTGTGTGTGTGTGTTTTACTGTGCTTTTTCTTCTTTCAATGAAGCCACAGTGTTTTTAAAGTGCCCATTTTTATCTTCCATTTTACAAACAGGATATCTCTGACGAAAGGCTGCCAAGTAACTGATGGTTTAAATGAAATGATATTCAAACAAAAAGCTGCAGCACACCCAAGCAGTAATTTTGATTCACGCAAATCCACAACTTGGCTTCTTAACGTGAAACACAAAGAATATACTTTGGCAGGCGCAGAGAGAGCACGGCAGTCAAGCTTGCCTTGTAAATTACAGGGTTGCAGTAATAAAAACTGATTTGTATATCACCAAGAGTGGAGAGTGTGTCTGCCTAGTAAATTTAATTAAATAGCAGGTGCAAAAGCAGGTCATATGGCTCTGATGTGCCCCAAGTGAGAATGACAACTAAACAAAGATTTTAATAAGCGGACATTTACATATTTTGGGAGTGTGAATCTTAGAAGAAATTTGTCTCACCTAAAAGTGTAATTGACTTTGTTGATTACCTGTAAAAATTAATTTACCAGCCACCTTTAATTTGTATAGATATGTGTAAAATAAACAAATTACATTTCTATAGCAGCTTTACTTAGCACTGTTAAACTTTACGACTGCATATAAAATTATTTGTTCTAAACTTAATTAATTTTCTGCGGTGTTCTCCAATGGAAAATTCTGTTCTGCTCTATGCTGTATGATATATTATAATAATTCCACCTTGCAAGACAATCTCATCGGCACTCACAAGATGAGTAAAAAATCTGAGAATAGTCAGTATTACAGTAGGTGTTATGGGACTTATTTTTAAGTTTCCTATGTTTATGGATTACAATATTGTATTTTTCTTTAGTTTTGCTTGTTCTAGAAAGTCAAACTTTGCTTGTGGCCTGTAGGTTAATATATTTGAGACACATTCACAGCTACGGTATCATAATTGCAGTGTAGAAGAAGGCAAATTGTTCAGGGATGCATTTTTTTTGTTCTCACTGCTCTGAAAATCAGGAGTTAAATCATTCCTGTACCCTTAATTCATCACCTTGTTAAGTGCGATTTGTGTTTTTAACAAATATTAGTACTCATTCTTTTTTATGTCTGTTTTCAGTCTCTTTGCATGATTCAGATAACTTCTTTTTAAAAAGGTTAAATTAAAACATGAAATTTCTCATGATCTGATCCTATTGCGAATGATAAAATATTCAGTAGTACCCATCACGAGCAACAAACACATAATATAGAATCTGGGTACCAAAAAATCTGCCACCTGATGACAATTTTTGCATTGCCCTTTTGATTTTTGTCATCTTCTTGTTTCTGAATTATTTATTTAGCAAATTTAATTCTTGTTTTTGGATGTTTAGTTCTTTAATTTTTTACTTTTCCATCTGTTTTGGAAAGTTCTTTGTTTTAGTCTTCCCATTTGCAAAAAGTAGCAGCAGGTCTTATTTGTTAGCAATAATGAATTAATACTTCTGAAGACTGAGTTCAAATCTGTTTATACAGAGACATCAGGTTAGTTTAGTGTATAGATTAAATAAGAAAAAATTATAAATGCCATGTAGGACAAAGTGGGAATTGCCCATTCTGTTAGGTTTTAGTGGCACACCAGGCCAGTTATGAAAGCAGATTTAATAGGGATGCAAGCATCCAGGTGGGCCTTCTCCCACATGCATTCCAATCTAAGTGAACAAACTCCAGCTTGTCCCAGGATCTGCCTGTATTTCATCTGATAACAAAGGTGTAAATCAGAGTTACACTGACACAGATGTATGTCTTTAGATCATTGTTCACGACTTTAATCCAATAAGGAAAAGGTTCAATCTTCTTTTTAAAACACTCCGCATCATCCTGAAGAAGCTCTCTCTGGGATATTTGCTAGACACTCACTGAATTCCCTGCAGAATCTCTTAGGGCGCCTTCTTTGGTATTCTCTCAGAGATGATGGAATATGCAAAATGTCCTTCTGAAACCTAAGAAGTTATGAGCCTCCCACTCCAAGTGGAACTGAAAAGGTGAAATTCTCTTCTCTTTGAGAACCTGAAGCTGAGCCCCTGCCTGTCAAGCCAAGCCTATGTCCCAATAGTCTGATAAGGCAGAGAAGCCATTATTTCAAGAAGGGAAATTAAGCATCTAAACTTTTGAGAACAATGAGTGATTTTTACTATGAAGTGGCAAAAGACAAAAGAAGGCAAGCTAAAGAAACAGCAGCATAGCACTGGCAAGGACCATGCAGGAAAAAGAAAGAGTGCACTCCAACACATGAAGAATGTTCCACTTTAACATGGAGCAACAACAAAGCAACAAATCCATACAACATTGGACATCATCCATAAAGATGTATCGTAAAACTATTTGTCTACTCTGTCTGCATCCAGCATATGTCAATGTATGAATATATGCATTTGCTTCTATAATCCATCCATCCATTTTCCAACCCACTGAATCCGAACACAGGGTCACGGGGGTCTGCTGGAGCCAATCCCAGCCAACATAGGGCACAAGTCAGGAACCAATCCCGGGCAGGGTGCCAACCCATCGCAGGACACACACAAACACACCCACACACCAAGCACACACTAGGGCCAATTTAGAATCGCCAATCCACCTAACCTGCATGTCTTTGGACTGTGGGAGGAAACCGGAGTGCCCGGAGGAAACCCACGCAGACACGGGGAGAACATACAAACTCCACGCAGGTAGGACCCTTCTATAATCATACTTCAATAATCCTTGTGTTTATCAATAAATTATATTACTGTATTCGGTTTCTTAAAACAAGTGTGGCACAGTTACAATGATCTAAGTCTAAAGGCCGGAGACCCAGCTCCTACAACAGAGAAAGGTAAGGTAAATTTAGTAGACATCTGGCCAAATTATTGGATTAATTATTGGTATTGCCAAAGGCAAAACTGATAAATAATATTTATGGCGTCCTCCTGGGTACTCAGTTGTACGATGTTGTTTGGAGTGTAAATATAACACTAATTTAAACATATTGGAACTGAAAAAAGATATCCTTCACAACAGGTCTATAGGTTCATTATTGTCATGTGTGCAGAATACAGTGAGATTCTTACATGCATGTGCTAATCAATTTGCAACACGCTACTATGCCCCAATGTCATCAGCAGTGAGCATAAGTATTTTACCCTGAAACATCTGTCTTCCTTACCTAAAATATCTGAGAGCTTACAATCTAAAGTCCCACCAATTAACAGTGCTCAAATGCAAATGCAGTGAAACTATACCATTCTTTTACAGTATAATCTAAAATTCAAGTGGCCAATACTAAAATATGTGGCATTGTATTATACCTATTACACCTGAATAAAGAATGGCCTCATATCCTTCATTTACACCTTATAATTTAACATAAAAAATGGCTAACACAGAAAAGACAATTTGACAACATGAAATTTGTGAATTTATTTTGAGAAATTAAATCCTTACGGTTGACATTCATACATAACTTCAATGGAAGTAAGAAGATGCCTACATGTACGTTAGCTGTGTCAGGTGTGAGAAGAACTTCAAGGTCAGGTATTTAGACATTGTCAATCAGCCCAATAGTTGTTGTTTGTGAAGTAGGCATAAGAAGAATGGAAGCATAGTTTAGTATGAACACAGAAGATGTAGGGCCATCAACATATTAACTGCATTTCTTAACCTGAAATCACTGGATATTGTTGTTAAAGCCTGGACACCTCATGAACTACCACAGAGCATTATATATTTTTTTGAATGATCATAAATGTCTTGGTTGAATAATAAATAAATGCATGTTTATTCAGCAGCCCTCTGGTACTGACTTTAATGTTACTTTAAGGTAAGGGTAGCATGTGGTGCACAATCTAACATGCTAGAGTTCAGTTATCAGAACTCTTCTATTCTATGACTCCAAAGCTGTCAAAAAAATGTTCTTTGCAGTATGTAGGATCCATGGGTAATTATAACAGTTTTGATTCTAGCTATCTAGACAAAGCAGATGGGTTTTGGCATGCTTAAAATGGTTGCCAATCAAATCTGGTATAGAGTACATAATTCATCATCACCATCATAATTTTTATTACGCTCTTCCTGGTGTGCTGAGATGTCCAAATAGGGGTGGCTACATCAGCTCTAGCCTCTGCTCTTTTTCCCTCTTGGCTCCAGTGCCCTTTTCTCCCATCGAGACTGTCATAGATTGAAAAGAATAAACAATTCCAAATGAAATTTTGGGGTGCCAACTGGGTCACCATGTTTAGTGAAACGATAAATTCAACCAAAATGGTTGGGCAAATCAGAAGAAAAATGGTTTCTGCTGTTGGATAAAGCAATAAGGCTCTGAAGAGCAGAAAGGCTTCAGGATGGAGCTCCATCCAGCAGATTATCTGTACCCAAATGAGATGCCTCCTCCTTCTGGGAGTCCCTTGCTCTTATAGTCCTTGAGTCAGCCTGCCCTAATTGGATGTCTTCTTAGAGCAGTGGATGAGAAAACAGTGTCCTGGCGTGCTCACCTCTTGCGAGATAGGAGATGATCCTCTGATGGCATGCGTGACAAGACATAATTAATCATTTCCAAGTGTGTGCCTTCTTTTCGCTGTAACAGATAGAGAAGAATGCAGCCATAAGCATTATGCCTTGTTAAAACTTGGCAGTCTACTGTTTACTAATCCACATGATAATAGAGTATCTTCTATGATACCTATTGCTCTAAAAAAAAAACTGCATAATGCAGGTTAGGTGTATTGGCGATCCAAAGTTGTCACTAATGTGTGCTTGGTGTGTGGATGTGTGTGCCCTGAGGTGGGATGGCGCCCTGCCCAGGGTTTGTTTCCTGCCTTGCGCCCTGTGTTGGCTGGGATTGGCTCCAGCAGACCCCTGTGACCCTGTAGTTAGGATATAGTGGGTTGGATAATGGACGTATGGATGACAGTAAAGGTAGCTGTAATGCTCGTGCATAAGTTGCATACTGTATATTCACTTTGTTTTTAATGTCTGCTTTTCCAGTTGGTTTGCTAAAGTTATCAGTCACTCCCCACTTTCTAAAAGTATGCAAGATTTACCAAATGACAGTGCACAGCATTTTATGCCTATCAACTCAAGCAGATTGCATCCAAGAACAGCATCATAAGTCCTGGGCAACTGTGAGAACACATCTCACGACGAGAAATAAAGGACAAAAATTTTGTCGAAGTTGTGAATATTATAATGTCCCCAAACTGAAAAAAAAGCAGAGAGATAAAAGTGGGTACTGATTTTTTTCCGGGATTAAAATATAACAAATGTTGACTCATAAATTGCCCCTTTTCCCCTTTTGAACCACTGCCCACTAAAAGATCTATGCACATCAGTGGGGGTGAGGACTGTGGCAGCAAAAGGCTGTGCTAAGCTGAACAGGTCTCTCTAGCCCTAGAAATGTCCAGCAACATTTCTTTGGTATAACCCATATTGTTCCATAACAGCTAATGGATTTAATCCATACAGCATGTCCTTCAGCCTCTTGCAAGTGAAATATACTTTGTACACCTTCTAAGGGAGGAACTAGAGAGCATACTACTAACTTAAAATTTAAAATTATTGCTTTAGTATTAAATAAATGGGTTCTATTTAAAACTTTGATAAAATCAAAACCTGCAATTACTGCAGACCTCCAGGACTGGGGTTGAGAACCCTTGTTTTACGAGGTGAGACACAAAAATAACTGGACTGGGCTTGGGGCTTACCTAGAAAACCGTCTGGAGGTCGGCTGGACATGGATCATAGAACTATATCCCCTCCTACATGCCCTCTCAAACCGCCGACTGACTAGGTGTATCCTGTGAATAGTCCAGTCAGTATTTGCACAACAATCGCTACACGAGGTGCCATGATAATGTTGGGTGAAAAAAAAAAAAAATCGAACAGTGAATCAACATCAAATTTTTTGCCAATTTTCTCTTTTTCTGTAAAGTATTTTTTGACTGGAAAAAACATTCCTGTCCTTGATCATCCTCCCTATTCACCCGATTTAGCTCCCTGTGATTTTTATTTGTTCCCAAAAATCAAAAGTGACCTGAAGGGAACACATTTTTCTTAAATGGATAAAGTGAAGACAGAAAAGACAAGCCTGTTGAAGAGCCGCAAGCAAGAAGACTTCCAGCACTGTTTTAATCAATGGAAGATACGTATGGAGCAGTGTAGAGATCAGGAGGGGGAGTATATAGAAGGTGACAATGTTTAGAATGCTGCAATTCAATAAATATTTTTTTTTACCAATCCGGTTATTTTTGTGTCTCACCTCGCATCTATCTATCTATCTATCTATCTATCTATCTATCTATCTATCTATCTATCTATCTATCTATCTATCTATCTATCTATCTATCTATCTATCTATCTATCTATCTATCTATCTATCTATCTATCTATCTATCTATCTATCTATCTATCTATCTATCTATCTATCTATCTATCCAATAAAACACTAAGGTTGGTATGTCCAGTACGTCAGAGCAGTCTGGTCAGTTTGGCTTTGGTGATGCAGCGAAAAAGGAAGTGCGAGTAAAGGCGCATGCTGAGAGACTCTCCTTCAAAGATGGAAAGTGTAAAACCAAACAGGAGGCAAGACAGGCCCCTCAAAAATAATGACAGAGTCTGAAAAGCAGGCTTTACGAGAATGTGCTTGAGAAAGAGAGCAAAGATGAAGAGAGGTTCGGACATACGCAAATACAGAAGAAAGTACACATAAGGTAGCAAATATTTTAAAAGTATTCTATTACCTGTCTATGACAGGTACAGTGGCTAGTATTATATAAATAATGTAATCAATTGGTATATTTCAAGTGTTTTCTTTTGCTATGACAAATGAATATTTACGTAGTCGCACTAAGTAACTGCAACATTTTCTTAAACTAAATTTGTAAACAATTAAGTTTAAAGTGATTTATTTTCTCTTTAGCACTATGAATCTAAACAAGAGTGTAACTAGCCTACTGCAACACCGATTTCTAACAGAGCAGAATCAAAGTAATTAAAATAACTTCAGAATAAAGTAAAATGTATGTCCTTAAACAAGTAAAATGCAGTCCATTATTTCCTCACTCTTTAAGGATTATTAAAGAAAGAAAGCATCCACCAGCTGACCTAAACAGTCAATCTTAAAAATGCAACTCAGTCCTGTGGCAGCTTTTTCTACAAGTCAAAGTGTGGCTAAGCTATCATGAATGACAAGTCATGCTCCTCATTATATTTCACAATATGTATATTTTGCATGCTTACATGCTCTGGCACAGACAGAACAAAAGCATGGGTGGCTGTCACCCCTGGCAATTTTCATGTAAACTGGAGTGCATGAATAGCAGCCCTGGGCATTTGATTTGTACCATTTAATACTGTGCTGATCTACAGTATGCCTTCAAATGCTGTGTGCATAAGCTATTGGACAAAAATATGAGTTACCCAAAGGAACACTCTATGAAGTGGGAGCTTACAGTGGAACGAGTTAGAGAAAACAATGCTATGCAAATTCACTGTGCTGTGAGGTAACATTGACCTTTCATATCTCTCAATAGTGGCGAATAAATTACACGAGTAATGTGTTTATTTTACAATTATATTAAAAAAAATACATACTATCTTTAATTATTTGTTGTGTAAACTAAATAGCAAATCAGCAGCAAATCCCCTAAAAGCCCAAATAAAAATTAGTGTGAATGCAGTAAATTAGAAAGGTCACAAGGTCACACGTGGGATTAAAAAAATAAGCGCTGAGTTAGTTTAATTTCTGGCAACATGCAACTAGATGTTGTCCTTCACATCGCGTTTCCTTCATCCAAACTCGTCACTATTCATTTTTAACACCTTGTTCTACTGCTCTTGTGTTCTTACTAGTCTAGATCAAATTCACCTCTATCTTGAGCAGAGACTTTAAATCGTGCTCACAGTGACTCACTGATGCTGATGATTGGTTAACAGACTACCCTGCTCACATACCATTGGTAATTAGAGGAATATTCTTACAAGATTGGTTAAAATGTTTTCAAAACAAAACAAGTTTTTTTTTTTTTTTAACACAGTTGTCTCTGGTTTAATGAAACAACATAATGATCTTTTTATATTATTATTAACGTAAAAAGGCCATACACCAGAAATTTGGGTCTATTGGAAAATGTTAAACGCTGTGAAAATATATATTTGATGTGCTAATCACAGGATGCATACATATTGTTAATGTAGAGGTCTATAAAGGTTCAGACACCTGATGACTTCCATGATTAAAACACTGTGCCAGCTAACAGAAGACTGAAATATTTCATTATTGTGCACTGTAGCAGCAGAAAATCTGCCTGAAACTGCTTCCTTTATTCATCCCATATTTTAAAGGATAAGTTTGCTTTTTTTTCCCCCCCAAGTCAAAATTATTTCTTCACAAACATGGATGCATTTGCCTTGTGCAAGTTGTTTTCTAAAGTTAAATGTTTTCTATAAATTTTGAAAAATATCATGCCTGCACTTGAGCTTTATAATGGAAACTCTGGGGCATAAAGGCGACGCTTAAAAATTAACAAAATACATCAATTTTTCAAGTCAAGACAGTTGTTGAGTATTGATCCCCACCTTGCAATTACACACACATTGTAAAATAGTTTACATAAACCAAAAAACATGAATATTATAAGACTCAGCAAATTCAAAGAAAACAACCTGTGCATGCTGGGTTAGCAGTTTGTTTTCCTGTGCAACAACTTTTCACACTCCCCACCAAGGGGATGTGGTCTCCTTCAGAAAGACCAAATCAAGTAATCCTTTTGGTGCTACGCGTTTGTTTTGATTTACTTCTGGATTTAAGTGAGAACACACACAAGTGAACAGAACATGTATCCCGACCACAAGAAAAATACTACATGAAAATGTGATAAAATAATTACTTCAATATCCCTTTCATTGTTACAAACATGCATCTGAAAAATGGAAGGCATGTTTTTGCTGCTTCATTGGTAAGATATTAAGCTTTTGATTTCTGGTGGTGTTCCATGCCCCGTAGCCTCCATTATAAAATGCCACTGTGAGCAAATTCTTTTTAAAACATATATAGAAAACACTTAACTTTGCAGCACAATTTCACATGGCAAATGCATATATACCATGTTTGTGAAGAAACCTGAAAAGGACAAACATGTCATTTAAACAAGTTATTTACAACCATATTCTTACTAAATAGGTGATAGTTATTGATGAGGGGAGCACAAAACAAGGTATTTAAGAAGGAATTCATGCAAGACATATTTTCTAGTGATGAATGAGCCCTGCAGAGGTCGCTTCACCATGATGAGTTCGTCAAGAACAAAAAAATGTTCTGGAACTTCTCAGAATTCTGCAAAATGCACAGTGTCCCTGAGGGCTACAAAAGTGTCTGACAACTATGCTGGATTGATTATTGTGGACAAAAATGTGATTTGAGCTATATGGCCACAGTGCTCATCACTGCTTCAAACAACAAAAGATGCAGAATAAAACACCATCCAAAAACTATCAATCCATAAATAAAATATAAATCATTGCACTCAAAGAGATCGAACCTTGAGGCACACATTGGCCGTGCCACAAACCAGTGAGGTACGACTGGCTAGTTTCCATTGTTTGAAGTTGCAGCTGTGGGCACAGCTTCTCATGTATCTGTGCAGATGCTGCACACTTTTTTCTTCCAATAAGAAGTTAGAAATGTCTTTTACATAGCAATAAATGCTTTATTATTATTATTATCGTTTAATGGGATCTCGTTCTGACATGAGAAGGGAGAGGGGGAGAGCTCTTTTAAGACTTTTTTTGAAATTTCAGCTGATCTCATGGCTAATTATGCATGCAAGCACACAGGGATCACTGTTATATGTCTGATGGCAGTATTCTCATTATGGTCCATAATGCAGTGTTTTTCAACCTTTATGGTCCTGTGACCCAGTATTGCCTTTTTAAATTCATTGGCGGCCCACTAGCAGCCAATGCAAACTGCCCCCTTGGTGAAATGAGTGCAACTGAAAGAGCGGGGGGAGGACTCCCAATTCGTAAAACAACTCACTTAGAAACAAGGAAGCATATTGCGGAGTGCTGTCAGTTGCTTTTTTTTATTTTACGACTTCTGGGATGGAAATCCAGTTGGAGTACTGATCGGGTTGTGACAGCGATGATCTTACAACAGACCTGTATCAAAATTCTGTGCATACTTGCTACAGCTCTGGGATGTTATGCTGGCTTCACAAAACATTATGGGGCACTGGGAAAAACATATTCACCTAATTTGGCACAAAATGAATTTTCAGTAAAACAAGGTCAACCATGAACACAGTGTATTTGCTGCAAAAAACATTTTGGTAAATTTTCCTGATCAGTACTAATCCTTTCCATCTCTAATGAAGCAGCTGCAGTTTTATTACCTTCTAATTTTTTTTCATGGTTTCAGAGTATAAATATTTGCAATCTAGTAATAAAGCTTCATTTAAGACCTTTGCAGCATTGTCTTTTTATTGTGTGGTGTGAAAATATAGGACAACACAAAGCTGGAGCTTCAGAGGTTCAACAGGAACAAACTGTTTATTGCAGTAAGGCTTGGTGAAAAGAAAGGCTGCATTTTCCAAATAAATAGTTTCCAGCCAACACTGCTGTATACTTCGGCCCTTTTGGTTAACAATGCCCTTCTTGGTAGTTGCAGCCATTTTTATGTCAAGGGGACAGGATAAGTAAGTCAGAGAGGCAGAAACCCAGGAGGTTCATTACTTCAGCATGTTTTATCTTATCTGTTGCACACCATAGCCAGAGCCTGTTCAGGTTTTAAATATAAGAGGAAAAGGTCTTTTTATGTTTTTCTCTGCCTCTTCAGGTGAACTGTATTTTTAAAAACTACAACCTCAGCTTATGTAGAAATTGGAAAACTATATTTTATACATACAACACATATTAATTGTTAGGATTATATACGGTTCTCTTCTCAGTGGTTACCACATAAAATTCAGGAAAAATATTGTCTCAATAACTTTCAAAAAGAACGTCTCTTTCATGTGGAATAACACATTTTCTTTTTTGTTTTTTAACTTTATCAAATTTAATAATGAAACACTGTAAAGAATGTTTGCACCGATCACCAATATGTTCTTTCAAAACCCTGGATCGCCATAATAACTTGTCAAAGGATTGATAATGAATTCTGATATGAAATTCATAGGGTTTCCACGATGAAACCATCTGAAATTCCCAAAAATTCTATTTTTCTCTTCTTGCCGTGTCTTCCAGGTTAATTTATTCTAACAAGGTTTATGTTTGTTTTCTAAGTGATTACCTTTTAATAATGGCCAGCTCTAAATATCTATTTATGTAACATCATGCTCAAAAAACACCATGGGGAAACCCCCTCCCTGCTCTTCAATATAACATCTGTTTACCATCATGCTCAAAATGCTACATCCGTATAGCAATTGCCTTCAGCTCTGCTGCAAGAGTCCTTACATGAACCAGCAACAGCAAGCACATAATACCCATCCTGCTTCGCCTTCACTGGCTTCCTGGGTCTTACAGGATCGAATGTAAAATTCTATTAATAACCTGCAAAGTTTTAAATGGCCTTGCACCAGACTACATCAGTGACCTTCTCCATCACTGTGCTTCTATTCACCCTCTAAGGTCCTCTGATTCTGGTAATCTTGTTGTGCCCCACACTAACCTGCACTCTATGGGTGACAGGGCCTTTAGTTGTATAGCGCCCAGACTATGGAATGACCTCCCTAAATTAATTCAATCAGCTGACTCAATTCATTCCTTTAAAAAACAACGTAAAACTCATCTGTTCAGGAAGACTTTTAACATTCTGCCTCTTTTTCAGTTTATCTCTCTGTCCAGATGTTCAGGATAATTTGTGTGTGTGTGTGTGTTATACCAAAAATTATGCTATTTGTGCAGGCTTTTCTTTTAGTATTGAATTTAGCATGTACTCTGGTCTATTGTCTTTTTTTCTATTTAAAGTTTTGTGTACGGTGTATTTATCTGATTTAGTGTTCTATGCAGAAAATATTTGTATCCAATGTTATATATACCCTGCTGTTCTTTCTGAGATTCTGTGAAATGCCTTGAGCATGGGAAAAGTCTTATATAAATAAAACATATTATTATTTTCATTATTATTATTGTATCATTATTATTGTTTGTGTCTTCTTATTTCAGCCTGATTAGGACCTCAGCTACTGCTGCCTATGGAGAACACTGATTAGATTAGTACAGAACTACAGTAGCTCATGGCTTATCGTTTGCGTTTGTCATTTCATTTTTTACAAAAACTTACAACAAACTGTACCATGTCATCACTTTTTCTTGCATGGATCTTTCTCTTTTTCTTTTGAAGTCTGATATTTTGGAGATGTACAGTGTTATGCTATTTTAAGGAATATTAGTAAAGGTTTTAAACAGGTGAATAATGTAATTAAGGCACTGCTATAAGAGAAGAGGGTGTCCAATATCATTTATTTCTGACATCAGATGATTAAACTTAAGTTTATATTATTCACAGCCTGTTTCATAATAGTGTGTTCACGCTATGGTCTGAACGTACACCAGAGTGACTAAAAAGGAAGGAAAATGTAAAAAATAAAGAAAAGAAAACTTCTGAATTGGCAGCCACAGTCTCAGTGAGACATTTAACAGACATACTACTGTTGGTATAAAGGAAGCCCAGCAGCATTTCTTGACACACATCTCCTGAAAAATTTGTTAACTGAAAGTCCTCAGTGTCTTTGTGTCAGTGAGAGGATGTGCAGCATTGTTCATAATGGCACTCAATTTTGTTTTAATTCTTTCCTTTGCTACGACCGTCCAGAGTGCGTCCCAAACTGAGCCTGCCCTTTTAATTTGCTTGATAATTTGTATATATAAATTTACTCATCTATTTATTTATGTGTTTACTTATTTAAAGAATTTCTATAAAAAGCCAAATGTCCTGCTAGGGACAAATAAATTTCTATCTTTCTATCTATCTGTCTATCTATTACATCTCCCCCAATTTCCCAGCCAGTAATTATATTATTATTATTATACATAAAGTTGTAAAAGTAAAAGCCACAATTTATTTATACTGAATAAACGATTCTCTTCATCATTGCCAAAGCTTAAATCTGAAATCACTCATATTCCCTTATTTGATATTTCCACTTAAGAAAGAAGTTGGAATGTTCGCTGTGCCTCAGGGTTGAACCTGACATCATCTTGAAATTGTCATCCCAATATGGCAGTAGCACAGAAAAACACACATTTGTCTCCTGGGCATACTGAATCATTTATAACCCACATGTAGCCCCCTTGTATGCCTCACAACCTCATTGTTATACTAAACAATTTTATCATGCCAAAGACAAGAAGCACAGCAGTGCTGGCCATTTTCTGAGGTCTGTCTAGGAGCCTGTCCATGAAATAAGTACAGATGCCAAGCAACACATAGGGATCTGTTTTTACTGCACTATCAACAAAGTTGAAATTAATTCAGTTCAATTAAATTCTGTGTCGTACAGGTATGTTTATAAACGCACAGCAGTACACAAATATCCAAATTTAGTACAGCTAAAATTAAACAGAAAATAAAATACAAATAAATAAAAATAAAACAACACAAAGTTGGACATAAAAGCAGCATGCAAAACATGCATATACAAATACATCTGATAAACTCTTAAAATGCTATTGATATAATGGTTACCTTTTTATATCCATATTGCCATTTTAGCGTTTTTGATGGAGCATTAAGTCACTACATGTAATTTCAGACCATTTCCATCTTTAATAAAACCTTGCAATCAACAATATTTAAGCGATAAACTGTTCTTTTCACAAATTATTTGGCTGTAAATCCACATTAGGTGAAATTTCAGTAAAGCTGTGTAAACTTACCTCACTACCTGTAAGCTTTTAAATAGCTTCCTCACACCTCTCTACTGTATATTGCTTATTAAATGTAAAAAGTATGGATAATACTAACCTACAAAGGAGAAGAGAATAACAAAATTTCCCTCCACACAAGTTTCAAAGAAAATAAATATCTTGAATTCAGTAATCATTAGGGAAAAATTATAACGTTTTTTTAAAAATGTCAGCCTTTCGCCATCTTCAGATCTTGCACTTTCTGTAGGGTGGTCCAGACCTAACTATGCAGTTATTGCATTGCATGAAAAGTTGCATAGTTAGAACTGGACCACCCTGTATAATATACTATGGTACAATAAGAATCCTATGCCTGAACTCTGAAACTGGTAAAAAAACAAGACTAATTAAAATAATCAACATGACACATTATCTATCTATCTATATAAATTAGCTTCTGATTAGAAAACAAATGTCTTTGAAAACTTCAGACTACCTCTGCATTCCTTGGGCTGAGCTGAGTAGCCTAATTTTAACATGTTTAAATATTATTACAAATTGTACTCTTAGATTCTGTCATCTCCCTATCTGTTATTACTTCTGAATATTTCATCCATCCATCCATCCATTTTCCAACCCGCTGAATCCGAACACAGGGTCACGGGGGTCTGCTGGAGCCAATCCCAGCCAACACAGGGCACAAGGCAGGAAACAATCCTGGGCAGGGTGCCAACCCACCGCAGGACACACACAAACACACCCACACACCAAGCACACAGTAGGGCCAATTTAGAATCGCCAATCCACCTAACCTGCATGTCTTTGGACTGTGGGAGGAAACCGGAGCGCCCGGAGGAAACCCACGCAGACACGGGGAGAACATGCAAACTCCACGCAGGGAGGACCCGGGAATCGAACCCAGGTCCCCAGATCTCCCAACTGCGAGGCAGCAGCGCTACCCACTGCACCACCGTGCCGCCTCTGAATATTTCAACAATAATGAAATGATAATGTAAGTAGTCTACTTGACTAGAATTTCATTCCTTTTCAGTGCTACTTTATAAAGGTTTTAAAAGAATTCATTGTTCATAGCTTTGTAAATAGATATGTTGTATGACCTTTTATATATATATTGTCAACAAGACAAAAACAAAGAAAGATTTGGGGAGTCCACGCTGTATATTGTAGCACCAGTAAACAATGGTAAAGAGTAATCATAAGAGACTGAGTCATGCAGTCTGATTTGGTAAGTGGAGAGTTTGCTCTTTTTATTTTCTTGACAGGTAGAGGTGGGATAGGAAGGGAAGTGAGGCTGGAAGGAGGGCGTGGTCTGATACCAGAAGTAGGCGGAGTTTTAGCTGGTCTTTCCTTCTGAAGGTCTGTGAAAGAGGGAGCAAAGGCGTTAGTACGATAAATAAACCCCTGTCTCTGTTGCTTATTAACCATTAAGCACTTAGACTGCCTCCCATGCACACATGTGTGACAATATATATATATATGTGTGTTTATAATTATATTTCTCTGTAACCTTGTTACAGTGCTCTGAGTTTATACTCAAGTACAAAAATAAATTTACTTGATAGAACAATTTATGTAATCATAACAGCTGACTGATCCATTATACTGTATAATTAAAAAAAATCTCATTACAGAAAGGACAAGAAAAGTTGAGTTTTGTTTACGCTGTTTTATTTGCTGCTTTTTAAACAAGAAATTACATTTCTTAATTTCTTGGATACCTCATTAGATTACATTTCATTTGATGTCCTGCCTTACAAATTGGTTATACAATGATTATATCTGCTACATGGTGTTGGTGTTGTTATAATTATTCATTTTTATGAAGAAGTATGTTGCATCAGTGGTTAGCATTAATCCCTCGTGGATCCAGCATTTGCATTTATAATAAATTGAAAACCAAGAGACTGATAGTGTTTTCTGACAGTCTGATCATCTATAAAATTTCTCTAGCTTTCACATATTTGGAATAGGCCCAGCTTGTACAACTTAATGGAATATGCAAATATTTATTTATCTTTTTACTAATATCTTCAAAATACATTCTACCTGGTGCCTAGAATAATTTTTTAGATATATTTAATTTATTTAAGTAAATTTTAACACAATAAGAAGTGCTGTGATTGTTATCTGTTTTGCATTACATCCTTGCCAAGTTTCTGTTTTCTGTTTTATTCTTTTTTTTAATTAAATTAGATTGATGTTACTACAGTCTACTACTATATATTGTAGCTTTTCTATGGTGTCATAGGATTACAAAATCATCTGCTGAAAATGAATTTCACGGAAAGCAGTGCTATGAAAGAATTTATCATTGTCCTTCTGTTTTTCTTACTAACCATTAACCCATTTTGTTGTCACTCAGGGCACACATGTTAGAGTGTGTATGTGTGTATATACTTGTGTGTGTGTCCTGTTGAAATTACTGTATTTTATGTCTCATTTAATTATTAATTGTAAGAAAATTGTTGGAGAGAAAGACTTCAGTTGTTATAATTATGTTAAGTGCATAATAGCCTCCATATATTCAATACTTTATTTCAGTCCTTGAAGCTGTTGTGCTGTGAGGCACCTATCACACCAGCTGGTGACCCTCAGAAACTGGTCTTCTGATTGGATTGTGACTTTGGATTTGCCAGACCTCTTCCTATGTGAGTTTTTTCCAGCTTCCAATTACATTTGGATTGTGTAGGACACCATACTCACTGGCACTTTGATTTTGTTTGCAATTTAATTGGATAATTACCATTTTCTTGCCATAATCACTGCAATATTGTCCAAGCAGTACTTCAGAGGGCGTAGTTACACAGTCTGTTCCAAGTCTGCTTTAAATCAGTCAGAGGGTTTTTAAGTAATCAACAGTAGTTGTGACACCTGTATAAATAGTTTGCTTCAACTTGCAAGGCTTAATTTACTTTAATTGCTGCAGAACATCTGTAGGTTGTAACCTATTAGTTGTTTGCTGAAGAAGCCCCATTTGTAATATTCTTATAATTCTTTTTTGTCTCAGTTTTTGCTAACCTAAAATTTAAATTTAAACCTCTGGCTGTTTTCTGCATAATTTTTCAACATTTTAGGTCATTAATTGCATTTCAGCTCATTAAATTTGAAGAAAAGCTGGAAAAACTGATGTGTTGTAAAACTTTTGACCAGCAGTGTAAATTGCTGTCAATATTGTATGACCTTTACATTTTACGTAATAAGACAGAATTCACACTTTGTTACAATTCCTGTACTATACTAATAATATATACTATTGATGCAACTCACATAGGAGAATACCAAATAACTAATGGAGCCTTTGCAGTGAGGAATGGATATGTTTTTAGCTTTTATATTTTACAAAAAAATGTCAGTTTCATTTAGTATAAATCATATTCTTAACAGTGTAAGTTCTTCACATATGCTCAGCAAGACATTTATAAAAGTATAGGATCATTTTTATGACTGTGAAGCAACATTGAAACAAATCCTTCAGCATGAGACTACTCATTTGTCATTTCTGTCTTATATGGCCACAGGTGTTTTTAAAAGACTTTATGTATAGCTCAACATGTATGATAGCATTTTTAATATTACAAATGGGAGTTTTCCCATGATCTGTAACATTCTTCAGTTTGTCTTCTTGTCAGCTGTGGATAGACACATGGGCCAGTGAAGGCCTGTCCTTGCAGCAGACTGACAGCATATCATTTTATATACTTGTTATCTGGTGTTCAGGCTATAGTCAAGACCATTAAAAGTGTGTGTAACGTTAGACTTGCCTGTCTACAGTGAACCAGTAAGGAAGAGAAAAAAATAGGTTTGGATTCCTTTGAGAAGGTGATTTAACTTTGAAAACAAACTAGTTGGGCATACTATCACGACATTTACTCTCATGAGCTACCTGCGTATTTTTCTTCTTGTTTTGTCGGTGAATGCAGGCTCCCTTTCTTGATTGTGGTGGACAGATCTGCTTCACAGTTTGCTGTCTCTGTTGTGGTCATCCTGAAGGCTTTGTTTGCTACTTCCATGATGGATATAACCTCTACCATAGCCTAGTCCTTCCTATTTAAAGCTGAGAGTTTATTACTTATCATAGCTTTATGACTCTGTTTCGTTCATCGCTAGTATGGTAATAATATTTTTATTACTTTCAGTATATCTATCCAGGCTCCATCAATGCCAGAGATATCCCTTATTTTAGTTGTGCAAACGTACTGACATGTTAGGTGGTTAGCCCCAAAGGTCTATGCATGTCAATATCTTAATCAGTTCTACTTAAAATAAGCAAGACAAGTTTTCATTAAACACAACAGAGAATCACATAAGACTAAAAATGTAAACCATACAGTCAGTATCAGATTGACTTTCTGCTTATCAACAGGTAAGTAACACTTTTCATAGTCCTCAATTAAGTGAGATTAATTTAATTAAGCAAACTGAAATGAATCTGTAAGTTTTGGCAAAACTGGCTAACGCACTGTTACTGTTTACAGAATTTTAACCTATAAATATAATTGCTTTTTTTGCTGGAAACGTATTTATCACTAATGCCATCATTTAACTCCCTGAATTCAACTCAACTATGAATTGATGACACAAGAGGAGAAACATTTTTAGGCTTGACTGTTAAGTAGAGCCAAGTTTCATGCTCAAATGTGTTTTGAAAGAGAACCTCTTTACCATTTAGATTGTAGTATTTAAGACTGAAGTTTTGAAGAACAGAATGGGAGCACCAACACTTTTTGCACCTCACTCATTGCTTCAGAATCCCGGGTTATGTCTTTATGTAGTTTACACATTCTCATTCTGTTTGTGTCAATTGCCTATCATACCTCAAGAGCAGTTTATGTAGGTTGACTGACAATTTTATGTTTGCTCTGTATTAGTCAGAGGAAAGTGTGTTTATGCATGTGCTCTGTGATGCATTGGGGCAGTGCCTTGCTCCTGATGCTCCATTGCTCTACAACCTCTTAATGGAATAAGCAAGCCAAAAAATTAATAAACTAATTTTGTTGAGAGGCTTCTGTTGTTTTAAAGAACTTTAGAAAAAACAATTATGATTTAATGTAGAATTATTAATTAAACAGGTCTAAATCTGATTTTTTCGGTTAATGTTATAATTTTAAAGACATCATAAAGGATGTATACTCTTTGTTATTGCTAAATACTGCAAATAAGGTAATTGTGCTTTACAACAGGTGGCACGGTGGTGCAGTGGCAGCGCTGCTGCCTCGCAGTTAGGAGACCCGGGTTCGCTTCCCGGGTCCTCCCTGTGTGGAGTTTGCATGTTCTCCCCATGTCTGTGTGGGTTTCCTCCAAAGACATACACGTTAGGTGAATTGGTGATTCTAAGTTGGCCTTGGTGTGTTTGTGTGTGTCCTGTGGTAGGTTGGCACCCTGCGCGGGATTGGTTCCTGCCCTGTGTTGGCTGGGATTGGCTCCAGCAGACCCCCATGACCCTGTGTTCGGATTCAGAGGGGTGGAAAATGGATGGATGCTTTACAACAATTTGGTTGTTACTAGATTTAAGGAACACATGCTTGATTTCATTATAGAAATAAGTGATAAAATGTAATGATGTGTTACTAACCTAAAATTATTTAGGTTGTGTGTGAAGCACATTGTGGAAAGTACTTAGTAGATATAGTAGAGTCTTGAATCATCATTATAAACTAACTCAAAAATGGATGTTCTTTTATTACACCAACTGGTGGAGCCTCACCATGTGAGCAGCAAGGTTCTCCACAGCAAGACTGGTTAGACTTAAAAGAGATTAGTTCCTTTTATAATTTAGGCTAAATTACATCTCTTTATTATAACAGAAAAATCCTGGGACGAGACATGACTTTTTCTGTGAGATACTTTCATGTCCTGCGAGACGAGACTTTGTACCAAAAGATTTAACCATGCCTGGGGCCGGAAATAAAATACAAAGAGACAAAGTAGAATGTCGTAAAGAATTCAAAAACATTGACGTGATACACATGCAGAGCAGGTTAGAGAAAATGAAAGTACTAAAATTCGAAAGTCTCAAAAAAATGATAGTAAAGATCGCATTAGCGCTAACAAACGTAAATCATTACTCGGTGAAATAACGGAGCAGCGAAAAGAGATTGAATATATTGTTTGGATTTAAACTTTAGATCATCTAATTTGTGTTGCCATCAGGGAAAAGTAGTGTTTCTTCCCCGCGAGAATTAAAAGATTTGTTGTTTGGTGACACAGGATACACAGGATATTTTACAGACAAAAACATTATTCAAATGCTTCAAACAAACATAAGTCTCTTTTAGGAGTGAATTGAGCTCCGTGTGTAGTTGGAGGTGACAGTTCCATCTGTCAATGAAAAGAATAGAAAATCTTCTTCATAGGGGTGCACCTCGGGAGTGGGACCCCCAACAGGAGCAGAAGATGTCTGGAGGAGAAGAGAGAAAAGGCAGTGACAAAAAAGGACAGCTGCTGTACAGGCTTTTAAAATGTTTGAAGTGCTGTGTGAGACGAAGATCACGCGGCACGGTAGCAGCAACAATCCAGCAACTGATCGAGCAAAGAGGAAGTAAAAAAAAAACTGTATTTGTTTCCCATTGTATCACCATTTAAGAGGGGGGTTTTAGAGGAAGTGACCATGTCTCCTTGGGGTGTGTTCAGCCCCCCTCTTCACAACGCGAGTGGCAGAGACGCAAAGTGGTTGGCGTATAGCGCAGGCCGGGGGGGTTGGCAAGCAAAGTGAGCAAGGGGCGAAGCCCCCTAGTAACATTCAAATGTATTTTAATTTGCACCAATCAGCATATAGATAAACAGTATTTTTGACTAATATCACCTATTCCATTAAGAATTATATAAAATCTCAAATTAGATAAGTACTGTATATTAATAGTCTTACGTAAATATCTGGCTCAAAAAAAATATGACTTGTTAAATGCAAACTTTGAACAGAGAACAAAATATAAAGTTGAATGTTATATACAACTTCATCTTCTAATTCAAATGTGCTGGTACAAATTATGTAGGATGTCCTGTTTAAACAGCCAGGCAATTTCAAGTACATTTTCCCTTACAAGGGAGTGACACAGTTTGATGCCATAGTTAGAGAATTTTATTTTATTTTTTTTAGTTGGCAGAGTCTGCGGTGGGTTGGCACCCTGCCCAGGATTGTTTCCTGCCTTGTGCCCTGTGTTGGCTGGGATTGGCTCCAGCAGACCCCCGTGACCCTGTGTTCGGATTCAGCGGGTTGGAAAATGGATGGATGGATGGATAGTTGGCAGAGTAATGCTATCTACTTTACTGTTAAAAATATCCAAGTAAGAAGTGCATGGTTTTATATGGCAATTCATATTTCCCAAATTAGCCACTATTTTAAAAAAGTCTATTTTTTCTATTAGTTCAGAATAATATTCAAAAGGGCCCTATAAAGATCTTTCATAAACTTTGTAATTTCCTCAACCCATGTTATTAAACTTCTCATTCACATTTGTAATTATTCGCTAAATTTTAGTGTTAAATATTCTGCTTTAAGATTGTGATAATTCTATTAAATGCATGTCACCTCAGAGAAGTAAATTTATTTATTTGAAGTTGTTCCATTTCGCTCATTGCCAATATTTTCACTGTTTTCATTCTAAATTTCTTGTTTCTATTTTTCACTCTGAAAACTCTCTACAATGGCATTACAGTCCACCACAGCTTGCATTCCTTCACACAAAGATTCTGACTCCACAGGTAATCATAGTACCTATAGTACACCCACACATATATGGGGACAAAACAAAAACACCACCAAGACAAAGGTGAAGTATTTTATTTAACATAGTTTCCCATAACTTTCACCCAGCAAGGGTATGACCTTTAATTACCAAAAGTCATTAATTTAAAATAAAAAGGGACAGAGATGGCTGCAGTGTAGTGTGCAGTGCAGTGCAGTTCAGTTTACGAAGACATTGAGCTTTAGATGCAGTTATACTTTCTTCCCTTAGCTGATCAAACTGATTATGCTGAGTTGAACAAAATGATCAGTTTAATGGTGATTTCCAGTTATGGGTAACTAAATAATGTTTTACTTTGTCTTAAAGATGAACTATGTATAAGACTTGTTTTGTGTATTTCAGAGTTGACGAAATGAAATGCTTCGTTAACTATGTTTTATAAACTATGTTAGAAGCTTCTTGAAAGATTAAAGTTACAACTACATTTTGTTTTCAAATATATCTGCCAGTTCTGATCTGAGAACAGTACTGGACATCTTGTGAAGTAATCTTGATGTATTTCTTATTTGCAGTCACTGACCACTGCACTTCTGGTCCTCAGCCTTGCTTGTTTGTGCCTCTGTAGATGAGCTTGGACAGCACATCTGGAAAAAGTTGTATGCTGCTAAATCTCTGCTTGGAAGAGATCTTGGTGATGCAAAGTGACAAAGTTGTGTCCTGCTGCTATGCTCACATTTGCCATGGTGAAAAATGTGCAGGTTAAACCACCATGTCAACAGCAACCTCACCTTTTTAGTGTGATTATTCCCTTTTATTCCCCTTACACAGCTGTTCATGTATCACTTGCTCACTTTGGTTCAACTACACATTATACAGTATCCTTGATAACCCCAAACACTTGTTTGTTATATTTGTTTAATCAATCACTTGGATGTATGCCTACAACACCTCATGTTTTGAAACTGGAAAGTGCTCTATTGCTGTTAGATTCTTTCTCTAAGGACATTTTTTAAGAAGGGGCCCGAGTTGGCTTGAAAACCTGCATATTGTAATCTTTTTAGTTAGCCAATAAAAGGTGTAATTTTGCTTGACTTCTCATTGCATCCATAATGGCTAACATGGTACAACACCCTACTTCTAAGGATATTCAAATATATTATTGTGTTAATTTAATTTTTGGAAATCTTTTCTTTTGACACACTAGTTTAGAAGGTGTAAAATAAATGTCCAAGACGTATTTTTGTGTACGCAGTATCTTCATGCTTTGCAGTCAGATGCTAATTAGCTCCTTTTGATAATGCTTGCAGATCCAGTTACAGTAATATAAGTTAGCAACACTCCAAATTCTTCCCTACATGCATTGCATCCCATTGTGCCATAATGTGCACCTGCAGCTGACTTTTGCTTTTCTGTTTAGTTGCTATGGTGTTATGTGGGCCCTTTAACATTTCGTACATACCATAAGGATTATAAAAAGAATCGTTCAAGTCTTACTCATCAGCCCTGTTGATTATGAACGATGTAATAATATGAAAGCAAGTATATAGAAAGAAATTTAAAAAATATATGTTTTTAGTGAGTTTATAATATGCAGCTTAGGAAACACTTTGGTAAAAGAACAAAAAATAAATAATTAAATTTCAATAAATACCTGCTTTAACTAACAATTAATGAAAACATTACAAATACTTAAAGGTGTAGTTTGCAAGGCTTAGAGTTACTCCTAAACATTGAATGGAGACCACATTACGCTAGCCAGATCCAAACTTTTTTGGGTAGGTAATTTTAGGGCAATACTTTGCAAAATATATGCATTTTAGCATGACGATAGAAATAAATTGCTGCCACATCTTCAGACAAATGTGTGAGTGTGCTATAGGATGAACGTGTTTTTCTTATTCATAAGCAGGAAAGGAACTACAGTTTGTTTATTTCTATGTATTGTGTGTTTAAAACATTATGTAAACATTTCAGAATTTTCAAAGCATTAACCCATGAGGAGAATGAGACACCAAATGTGGTGTAGCTCAAACACAATATAAGGTATCATTCATCTCAATCACTACATGGATTCCCTTGTATTTGTACCTTTGTATCTATGATTTATAAATCCTTTTGCATAAAGGAAAACAGCAAAGGTTACCAGTTATTGGATTGTTTTCCAGGTGCTTTGCTTTCCTTCCACATTCCAAATACTATTTTAATTGATGCATGAGATTGCGTTTCTCCTCTAATTGTAGATATCCTCACACAATGTGATCAACTACTGCATATAATCTTGAATCAGGTAAAATAATATGAACATTAAAAGGTCTGTTTACTATAGTGTATTTTGCAAACAGGACATTTGTGTGCTTTTAATACGTCCCAAACGTGTACAATACTTTATGTTATATCTGTATTCTTAGAAGTCATGGGCAGATGAAGCCTTGTCTCAGCTCCGATTGTCAGGTCATACAACATAATGAGATATTTATCATAGACGAAAACAAATACCATACCATATTCAAATAAACGTAAGCAATATGGGCAAAGGATTTATTTGCAAAAAGAAAAACAAACAAACCTATATACTGTATGTTCTTAGACGTGCTTATACTGATTTTCATATACTGTACTTTAATTACAGTTTATATTGTCAGCAGTCTTCCCAGTCCTATTCAGAACTGAAAGTGAGAATCTTTCATGTGAAGAAGTGTATAAAGAAATATAGTAAATAATTAAATAAAAACTTGAACAATACATTTATTTCTAAAGCATATTTTCATACACAGGTTGTAGCTTAAATTACTTTATAAGATGTCAAATAAATAGTTATAAGAAAAGAAAAACAAACTAAATAAGAATAAACATGAATAAATAGCATGCAAAAATCAAAAAACACATAAAAAAAGAAATAAAGTCCTTATATATAGAATTGCTTTTTTAAGTCTCTTAAGACAGTTTAAATAGTTGGTCTTAGCCTGTATTTATTTCCATTAGTCTTACAGTTTGTTTGATCACTATGTAAATGATTAAAATAAGTTTTTCAAATAAAAAATGCAGATTTTTCCTGCATTTGATAAAAATTGCATTATGGATTTCACTGTCTAAAGAGTCAGCCTATGTAAAAAATGAGCTAAATATCAATTATTAACAAATGATTTTACAGCTAGTAAAACAGCAAGACTAAACTATTAAAATATTGTATCATTGATAACATAATGTCATCTCCTTTAAGAAACTTTCTTTAACAGAGTAACTTTTACTTTTTAATATTTGTATAAAAGTACAGACATCAGTTATAAACTATTCTTTCAGTTAAAAGTAATACAATTATGGAAATATTTGCATATATACTTTTCAACTGTAATGCACTATTTTTGTGTGTTATTCTTTCTTTATGTTTTTGGATGCCACCTGAATGTCTTGCTCAACATAATTTTCTACACAAACATTCATTTTTGCCTGGAGCGTTGACCTGATATTTAGCAAACTAAACAAATGACTCACTGGCACTCACAACTTCCTGCAGGTGAAGTGCTCTGAGGCATTTATGACACTTTTGGAAAAGAAAGGAAAGCAATAGAAAGCATTTAGATAGTTGTGTGGGAAAAATATGCATATCAAAATTGTAAAGGTAATCTTAACTAATACTTTTGCCAAATTAAAGAATGTGAATTTGTTTTCTGTTTCAGATTGATACTTTGATTAATTGAAGCTGTCACTGTGGAGTTTACATATTTTGCCTATGGCCTACATATTTTTTCTCAGTGCATTCAGATTTCCACCCACATCCCTAAGATGTGCATGTTAGGTTAATTGGTGTTTCTAAGTGGTCGTCTTGTGAAGATTGGTTCCTGTCTTGTCTCTAATGCTGAATTAAAAGGCTCCTACTCCCAGCTACACTGAATGGAATTAACATGTTCCAAAAACTGATGGGTAAAAAGGATGGTTGTTAGATATGTCAATAAGCAATTTCATTTTGGGTGGCACGGTGGCATAGTCGTAGCACTGCTGCCTCAAAGTAAGAAGGCCAGGGTTCACATCTTGGGTCCTCCCTCTTTGGAGTTTGTATGTTCTTCCTGTGTCTGCTTGGTTTTCCTCCAGGTGCTGTGGTTTTCTCCTACAGCCCAAAGACATGTAGGTTAGGTGAATTGGCAGTCTTACATTGGCCATAGTGTGTGTGTGTATTTGCCCTGCGATGGACTGGCGCCCTTTCCAGGTTTTCTTCCTACCTTGTGCCCTGTGATAGCTGGGATAAGCTTCAGGACTAAGCAGGTTACAAAATGATGGACTGACAACTTCATTTCAAACAAATACAAATAATTTGTACAAATAATGGGTACAAATAATGTTAACATAAAGTGACATTTTTCTCAGAGCTAGAAGGTAAATGAATCACTAATGTGATGGCTAACATCAGAAAAATAAACGTTGCAACTCATACACAAAGAATATAATATTCCATCATTTGCAGATCTTCATGCTGTCTGTGCTTTGCATTTTTTATGTTTTGATCATAATCATTATAAACAAACTGACTTGCAGCTCCTTGTAGTTTGGGCACTCCGGCATGTGCCCTGAGTGGCTGTGTTTCGAAGATGTGAAACATTCCATACAGTAGTAACCGATCAGAAAATTGAACATGAGTGGTAAGAGCACACTTAAATGTCATGTGCTACTTTTGGTTCTATGCCAGATACTGGTAGAAGGCATCAATGTCATTTGGTTTATTTCTCACACTTTCAGTAGATGCCTGGGGTGTCCCTAAAATTATGTCAAACAGGAATATGGATTAACCTTTTTCTTTTTGGTGTGTAAAGCACAAGTGCAATCACTGGTTTGAAAAGTCGGTACACCTTTCCAGTCTTAGTTCTTTTTCGTCCACTAAGGAGTGTAAGATCAGAATACATAGGTGCAGCCCACACAAATAAACCAGAAAATATATTGTCTCAATTGTCTTTGTCCCTTTAGGTGCAATTTGCTTTCTATCTACACTAAATTATTATATCGTTTTTTGGTAATGTTAGAAAGATGACAAATTGTGGTTATATAAAATTAATCCATTGTTTTGAACTAAATTGGTGTCCATGCACAAAAATCTACTCATTAGATATGCAGATATGCAATGCTGGTAAAGTTCATACGACAAAATGTAAAGCACAATCCAATCAAAAATAACAGATAGATAGTACTTAATTTGTCCAGAGGTGAAATTTATCTTTTACAGCAACAACCCTAACCCTATACCTAACCTTCTGACTAAGAGAGCAGTCACAGTGAAGCATTATAAAGCCTGTAATTATGAAGAAGCCCCAGTAGTGTTTCTCAACACGCTTCTGCTAAATAATGTGTTGGCTAAAAGTACTAAATACTAATGTGTAGCATTGTTCATAATGGTCATCAATTTTGACTTCATTCTATCCCCATAACTAAGCTTGTCATCTTACTTTAACTTGTTGATTTGGTGGGCTCTCATGACCCAGCACAACACAGCATAGAGAATCACACTGGCCATCACAGACTAGATGAAGAATATCACTAACCACATTAAAAGAATGCAATCTCCTAAGAAAAGACATAAAATCATAATCAACACTTAAACTTTCACTTTCCCACAATACAGGGAGCTATTTGAACAAAGGATCCAGTATAACTTAGTTTTTAATAAAACACCAGAAATAAAATAGTAAAAACACAAGGGTCCAGCACTTATTTTACAATAACATTAATATAGTCTCATCAAACCTAAAACTGTGCTCTGTCTCTTGCAAAAAAATTTATCTTTTCTATTCGGCTTGGATTTTTCCAGTTAAGTAAAATCAGCCAATGTGCCAACAAGGTGGTGCATGAAATCACCTTTTTTTGATATATAATCTTAACCCATTTGAAATTACTCCGAAGAAAACCATTCAAAATATTAGGACTAATTGAACGTCCTACACAACCTCAAACATAAGAAAATATCCAAAGTCTTCCAAATTTAGGACAATCCAACAACATTATCACCATGCGAGGGTGGTGTTAGATGGCCTTGTACATAGTTAGGACCCAGCTCTTGATTTACTTTACATAAGCTGAAAAGATATATATGATTAGCTGCTGCTAACAGTGTGCCTTATGCAATGAGATGTCAAGAGATCATATGGTCTCTTGTTCTTTGTAACCGTGAATGGTATATTTGACAATTTTATCAACAAGTACAGAGAAAACTAAGACTATTAGAAAACAATCATGTCTAGTGCAAAAATACATCATCATTAGTCTTTCTCAGACATTCTGAAGATGTTTTGACTTACATATGGCACGCTACATCAAACAGCAGATGTTGAGAGGTGTTTTAGAACACATCATTTTTAAATAGACCTTCATTCCTATTCACAAAGTCCAGAGGCAAACACTACATAATTGCTTTTAGTTTATTCCTCTCATGTCACTTTTCTATACGCTTCCAGCCAGCTATTATTCCTATGATCTCGAATTGACGTCACTGAATTGTGGTAAATCCATTTCGACAAAAAACCTTCTGGGATCAGATCACCAGTCAAGGTTTTTCACAATCCCAGCTCTGCCCTACAAGTCAGTGCTTAGCAAAATACAATCAGTTGCAACAAGCTTATGAGTTCTGTTTAGCATTAATATGGCAAAAATCAAAAGTTCAAAAATGGAAAAGTTACAGTATTAAGTGTTATTAAAATAGTGTAAACTGTGGCGTCCTCTTTCTCTGTCCATCTCTTAATCGTCACTACCTCCAAGATTCTTTAACTGATTCAGGGAGTCCTGTTAGGAGGGTGTTTTAAAGATGTCCAGTTTTGGTAGATTTCTTGTGATGCTGACTGCTATCAGGGTGTGTACCTCCAGGTCAGGTCTCAGTGGAGAAAGCAGCTACATGCACAAGTATGTAATTTACACTGCACTCCATCAGCTGTCCTGTTTAAATTATTCACTATAGTACAGCTTGTATGTTTACAATGATAGCAGGCTGTACTCTCTTTTACAAGGAAAGAACCAGATACCCCTGCCCACTGTTGGGTCACCTTATACTCATGCTGGTATGCCTGCATAACGCCCACCTGGAACACGCAGCACACACAAAGCAACAACCACTTAACAACCCCTGTGTTTTCACAGTGGCATGCGCATGGCCTTTTCTGTCGTCATTACAACTCCTTCTATTCTTTAGGGGTTATCAAAATGGCTTATCTCTTCTTTATTATATCCTGGTGGTACCTTTACCTCCAGCAACCACTTTCAAGCTAAGCATCTCCTCACATATATATGTGACCCTAAAACCGATTTTATTTAGGAGATAAATCCGCAAAATACATTTACACCACATTGACAAATTCCCAGTCTTTCTTAAATATTTGTGCCAGGTCAAGGTCCAGATCCACTGTTCAGTGTCTAGAGTTTGGATATACAGTATATAAGTCTCTTGGATCTGAGGGTCTGTTGTCTCTGTTACAGTCCCTCAACAAAGGCTTTCCCAGAAAGGAATGTGTTCCATCAGAAAATGGAACATATTCCCATTTTACAAAATAAACAACACCACCTCAAAGTGTCAGCCTTGATATAAGCAATGCATTCCACTCATCATTCCTCTCTTAGTATTGAATGAGCATGATAACCAAAATGTCCACACATTTTCCTGTGCTTTCAACATTTCCTGTCAAATCTCATCCAGATTGGATCTGTTCAACCACCTCTGTGATCTTAGCCATCAGTATGGACTCAGTTACATCAGATGGTCCTATCACTGACATTCAGGTTTCTCATGTCTACACTTCTGCACGGTTTAAGAGAGAATCTTCCACTGACAGTAGTTGAACTCCATTGGTAAATGACACCATTGATCTCCAACAATGGGTACTTGGTTTATCATACATATCTTTCCATCAAATGGTAATAATCAGAGAATGTAGTATTACCTTTTACCCAAATGTCCTGAATATATGGACACAGACTCAGTGACTTAAGTACACAGTCTGACATTGATTTTCGGCAAAAACCAATCAAAGGTAACCTTTTAAGAAGCCTCTTTTTTAAACATAATGTTTATTGGAGATATTCCAAGACCAGGAAACAAATACCATAAAAGGTCATTTCTCCCAGTCATACTCCCTAGGTATTTCTATTGTTAACACACAGTCATGATATTCTTTTTCAGCACTGATCGCTCTATAAAGAGGAAGAATTCTCTGAAAAGTTTTTAAGCATACATACACACAAAAGAAAAGTTTTTTTTTTCTGTAGAATCAAACCCACAATCAGTTGATTCTATGAGTTGGGCTCATAAGTATCCAGACACTTGCCTAGAGTTTCACTTGTCCCATGGAACAGAACATCTTGAACTATCCTATACATTCTTGTCACCTCTGTTGTACTTCTCTAGACCAACTCTTCACCTTGTGGGTAGTGGGGCTTCCATCTGCTTGCTGGAGAATACCACCCTAGGTCTAACTTCTGTATATGTGTAATCAGTTTTGGTTAGATTAAAAAAAACAAAACAAAGAGTTCAAGGTATTTACATCTGTAACAGACAATGCTGAGATTAACTGTTATGTCAGTCCATAATGTTAGTTTAAAATTGTGCATTTCTCATAATGTATAAAGCTATCATGCTCATTGATAATGAAAAATCATCATTCAAACACTTATAGACTCATTTACGTCTTACCTTGAAAATTATGTATACAACTACTGTATGTGCAATTTTTGGCTTCAAGTTCTGACTGGAAAAAAATGCTCAATATTTATTCAGAATATATAAAAGTGTAATTTGTAGGTGGATTTTTTTTTAAATTCCTCATTCAATTTTTTTACTGTCATTTATTTTTAAGGGTTAATGAACATTGATGCATATTTTATCTTGTTTTGGGGGGATTTACATGACAAGATAACCTAACATTTTTTTCATTAAAAAAGAGCCATATTTGGAAATGAAATCCATATTTTAATGTTTAATGGCATCTTTTCCAGGCTGCCTTTTTCCTTAATAAGTAAATTTATTGTAAAGAGGGCTAAGTCAGCACCTGCTGTTATAAACAAAACATGCCAATGGAGAAGGAGTGGTAGGGAGAAAATAAGGAAGGGGTAATCATAGCAGGGATCAGATAGTTTAGTAGTAAGCCTGTAAACAAACCTGGAACCTTAAGTTCTAGTGGAACATTCATTAAAAATAAAAGTGAAATAAAATATTACACAGTTCCTGACTGTTAAACAACAGCACACAACAGCACACAAGTAAAAATATTTATGAAGCAATCAATTTATTATTTGTTAAAAAAATGTCAAGTAATATATAAATTTAAAGTAGTAATGTAAACTTCGTAATGAGATTTCTAAGCTCCAAGAACTTTTAAATTCCACATCTTGGTTCACTAGAAATATAATTATAAGGAATAGAAAAAAATGTCACTGCGGTGTAATTGTGAATCTGCAGCCTGAAAGCAGAACCAGAAAACAAAAGGTCTGTTCAAGCAAAGAATTCAATTAAAAGCAGGAATTAGCCTTTCATAGTTACCAGCTAACAGTTAATTACTAGATTGAATAATGATAATTAATTGACTGTCGTCCTTGCATCACACTACAGTTAAATTTGTCGGCTTGTGTTTTATGCCTTAAATGCATTGCAGTCTGAGTTACCTCCTGCATGTAGATTTCATACAAGTGATTTCTGTCCAGACTTAATTCACCACTAAAAAGAATATTGTTAAACTGATGGTGTTGCTTCCCTGTGTTATTAAGTGTTTTGTGTTGTTGTTCTCTTCTCAATGTCCTGCAGTAGAACTTGAAATCGCTGCCATTTCAAATTGAGCTATCCATTGTAATTTTGGAGGGCAATCTTAGAATTAGAAACATTCTTAAATAAGCAAAATCGATCCTTCTTGAATTAAAGAATTCTTTTATTCTAGATCAGTGATTCTTAACCTTTTTCTTAGTCACGGACCCCTTTAAGAATCTGATGTAAGCTATGGACACCCTTCCCCAGAAATATTCACATAAACACAATTTTCAATGCAATGAATATAATGTACTTTATTTATAAAGATTTGGCTGTCTCATGCATATATGACATACACAAAGTATTATTAAACTTTAAAGTAAACAATCTAAAAAAACACTTATGCAAAAAGTAATGACCACTCATTGTAATTATGAAATACAATCCACTTGTGCAAATGAAAACAGATCTACTACTACTACGTTTTCTACTACAATTATTACTACTCCTATTACATCTACTCTAAATCAACAGTACAATGTTCATTTTTATCTGATCCTCATGGACCCCCTGAAATCCATCCATGGATCCCCTAGGGGTCCACAGATCTCAGGTTAAGAACCCCTATTCTAGAGCTTTCTGGTGCAGACCTGGATCCATTTGATTTCTGTGGAAGCTGTTTTCTGAGCTCAGGTGTGGACCACGGAACCAAAGACAGAAGTCAGCAGTATTGTTCTTGTGGACTCCAATACAGTTTAACATTGGGGTGAAAACATGAACTTCTACTAATTAGGGTTGCGGTGTGCTATTACTTACATATATTTCAAATGCGCGTCTCATTAGTTCCAGCTGCTTATATTGTCCTTCTCTGCTTCATGAATTCACGTTCAGAAAATTGGGCGAGCTGCCCTTTAGTGTTCCTGCAAAATTCTGGTAGTGACACCATATAAACAAAACCATTACTACAAAAGTATTGTAAACAGAGTTCTCCAAATTTTACCAGATTTGTTCAGCTGCTGTCTACATAGGTTAAATTTAAAAAAAACAAAGCACATTAACTTGTAAGCCTTTGTTGCCTGTTGAAGGAAGTAAGCAGCTGCCCAGTAATGTGCATGTTGGAGACAAAAGTGTTATACAGATGTACTGGGGTTCATCTCAACAAACCACTGCATGAAAGCACAAAAGCACACTGTTAGTGGGTGGATTTGGGGTTAAATGAACAAAATGTAAATATCCCCTAAAAATCATTCACATAATTCATGTACATTTAATGTACCTTATAATGTTCCTGTAGTTGATTTATATTTTTGAAGATACAGTACAAGTCACACGCTTTCCCAGAAATAGCATCATACTATTGTTTGCCTATGGTGGAAAAGAAAAGAAAATTAAAAATAGCATTAACAAAAATGTAAAAGAGTGCTTACATATCAACTATAAATTTAAGCCTGAATGCAAATTTGTAAATTACATTAATGCTTCATGTTGTCTTAAACTGCATGCCCCCTTTCAAAGGCCAGCATATGACATGTCAAGGAATGCCTCGATTTGTCTGTTTGAGAGGGTGGAAGAAAAAAAAGAAAGATTTTCTACTTTCTGGCTCAATATAATATGGCAATGATGCCTTTTGTGACTGCAGTAGAAATGTGCTAAGAATTTCCAGCTGACATGCAAATAGTTTTGAAACATGTAATACAATGAATTGCTTGTAAGTGTCACACATTCAATTAACATCTAGTAAATCATATGCACCTGAGCAACGTAAATCTTTTTTAGCATCCTGTACTTGCAGGAACTGTTATCACACTCCACATTATCAAGAAGTATTGATGCTTAAGTAGATAGCAGTGCAGGTTTCAAAATACTTAAAGCATGTTCTCTCACCATAGAATACACACGACATACCCATGGAGGTATATGTCACCTAACAACATTGGCGAGTGCATAGCTTGAAACACTTGCAAGATCAAATTGTTTTCTCCTCAAGAGATTGAGCATCTTTTATAAAAGTAGGAGGGTGCAAAAAACAAAAACAAACACACACCAGTTAACTTTAATGGCTTTATGATTGTGCACACACAATATATGAGGGGGAGTCAAGCTAAAGTTAGAAAATGAAATTTATTAGAAAATGGAACGAACCTTAACAAAACTGATAATGTAATTTCTAAATGTAGTCTCCATGTCTTGTCCTCGCAACTACTCGTGCACCCGAGTTATTGTCAATCACTACATGCCGGACACCAATGTGAATCCTGCTATTCGATCCAAATGGCGGGAACTGCTGTCTCAAGGAGTCCTTTTGCTGTAAGACCATGCCCGCCCACACACTGCTAAGAACACCAAGGCTTGTATGAAGAAACTGAAGTTGGAGGTATTGCCACATCCTCCTTATTTGCTAGATTTGGCACTGTGTGATTTCCACCTTTTTGTACCTCTAAAAAAACAACTAGGTGGTCGTCGATTCAAGACAGATGATGACGTGAAGAAAGTGGTGCACGAGTGGTTACGAGGACAAGACAAAACCTTTGATTCTGCTGGAATCCAGGCACTTCCAGGCAGGTGGTGCCAGTCCATTGAGAAGGGTGGAGACTACATTGAGAAATGACATTATCAGTTTTGTTAAGGTTCGTTCCATTTTCTAATAAATTCCATTTTCTAACTTTAGCTTGACTCCCCCTCGTATTTACTAGTACAGTTAGGAAAACCAACAGGGCTCGCTGAAATACGAATACTAAAACAAGAATATGTGTTTGAAATGATTGCATCAATCTCTACCAACAAGCCTGTGAACTGTGAACAATCTAAAGCTGAAAGTAACCTTCAATGACCAATGCTTGGTGGGCCTAACAAACATTTTGTTTTCCTGCCAAATTTCATGTTCTTTCTTTTTAACAGCGTGGTGGCTTAAAGATAGCAGAAGAATAAAATGTGAAAGAGAATAAATACACAAAAAAACTTCAGAAGTGAAAGTGGACCTGCAATTACAGGGCATTCTCCCTACTTAATGTGCTTTTAATTTGACATTTTACAACATTATCCTCATTTAATACTGACAGTCAGTCAGTCAGTCATTTTCCAACCCGCTAAATCCTAACACAGGTTCATGGGGGTCTGCTGGAGCCAATCCCAGCCAACACAGGGTGCAAGGCAGGAAGAAATCCCTGGGCAGGGTGCCAGCCTACCACAATACTGACAGGTAAGTGCATTTTATTTGTGGTTATGCCATTAGTAAAAAGTAGATAAAATGGCCATTTACAGTTGTGCAAAAGAATTGCTTTATTTACCTGATCAATATGTTTAAAATTAGCTTTTTAGTATATACAAAGGTTTAAGGTATACAGTAAGTTTCATGTCCCCAACCTTGTCAGATTTATATCAATATAAATATCCCTTCACATTTACCTGTTAAAGGTTTGTTAGGTTATTCAGATTGCAACCTATTCTTCCTTCAGATTCTGCTGAATTTTGTTGATACTGGCACAGTACTGCTGAATCTACTGTATATAGAAAGACTTCAACAAAGTCAAAATATACACTTTTATGTGAACAAAAATTTATCAGATAAAATAAGTGTCTTGTACAAATTAAGTCAATGATATTTTGATGTTGCAATTCCGAGGACGTATGAAAACTCAATTGTTACCATTTTTCTATTATTTATATTTTTCATGCAATCGCTAACATTTTATAGACGGAGGACATGACTCATATTATAATTAATAACAATAATAATAAAAGATTCCTACCATTACATTCAGAATACATCTAGCTCAAATATAATGTAGCCTATATTATGTGTATATATCCTACGCACAGAGTGGCAAAGAAAGTATTCGTTCACCTGAAAAGCGGTCATGCTAAAAGGTAAGTTAGTTTATATTTTTTCCATATTTAATGATGATCCTGCTCACTCCTTACCACCTCCTAAACTCGGGTGACACGTTTATCTTTTTCATTTATAATTCAGCAAAAACAAGTTAGCATGCAGATGCATGTGAAAATCGTAGTACATCCCATGACTGAGTAGCTTGTCAAACAACATTTAGCAGGAGTATCTTGAAGTAATTATTTTCTGCACAAGTTTATCGGTCTTACTGTTGTAGTAATTTTTGCTCACTCCCTAATACAGCACTACTTCAGTTCATTGATATTTGAGAGCATTCATTTATATAAAGTTTATCTTAGTGTTCTGCCATAACAAGTCAATGGGATTGGGGCATGGACTTTAACTTGGCCGTTTCAAAACTTTGATTGTTACTATTCCCAAACATTCTCTTGTAGATTTGCTGATGTGCCTAGGATCATTTTCCTACTGCACGATCCAGTTTCACACATGCTTTAGCTGCCATACAGGTAACCCTGTATTTTGCTTTGAAATACCTAACTAGAGTTCATTGTGGGCGTTTTCCCTTCAGCCACTGTGGTTGATAGATTTTACAAGGTATTTATTGTGATACATCGTGTTTGGGTTTTCCAAACATGCCACTGTGCATGATGACTGCTAATATTACAGATGTGCTGTGATTTCTTCAGATCAACATTTGTAAGTTGTGTTGTGCTGTGATGCCATATTCTTTTTGGAGGGAAATGCTTTCTCTTTGCTACCCTTCCATAGATGCCACATTAGTTCAGTCTATTGATTAATTGTAGAATGATGTTGACTGACATTTGGGGATACTTGGATCCTTGGATTGACGCCATTAAGAAAGCTAACAGAATGTTAAGTTATATAGCATGATGTGTAGAGTACAAGTCCAAAAAGGTTATGCTCAACCTTTATAATGCACTGGTGAGGCCTCACTTGCAATACTGTGTGCTGTCTTTGTCTGCAGGCTACAAAAAGGACATAACAGCACTAGAAAATGTCCAGGGATGAGCTACTAGGCCGATTCTAATGCTACAGGGGATGGGTTATGAGGAAAGTACAGTGGATTGAGTCTGTTATTTTAAAATGAGTTCATCAAGTACACAGGGACACAGTTGGAAACTTAAGAAAAAATTTCACACAAACATTAGTAAGTTTTTCTTCTCACACAGAGAACCATAGACACATGAAATAAGTTACCAAGCAGTGTGGTAGACAGGAGAACTTTCAAAACTAAGTGAATATTTTGGAAGAATTAAGCTCATAGGACTGGCGAGCTTTGTTGTTCTAATGTTCTAATGGATGTACATTAGCTTTTAGGTTCTGTGCAAACATAGGTGAAGATGGGCAACTGCCTTTAATCTTTTCCATTTGTACAGTAGAATGAGGGATACAGATTATTTAGAAACAGACTTTTAACCCTTCTAAGACTAAAAGGCATCAACAAATGCAGATATCTTTTCCCCTTGCCCTAATGTTATCAGAATCATGTTACAGGGTGCTGCTATTATCCCAATGTGACTGTACTTTTGCATTTCAGTTGCGCTTGTTTGGCTGCACTTGACTGTGATTACCTTCTTAAAGGAGACAGAAGCAGTAAGGGTGTACATACTTTTTCACAATTGGCTTCTGTATGTTGAATAAATAAATGGTTGTAAAATGTGACACAGTGATTGTCACCTTATGTTAGATATGTAAAATATAAAGTTTTGATAAAGACTAAGCAATCATCAGCTATGTCTTAATATGTAAAATGATAGAAGGAGGGTGTACTGACATTTCATATGACCATTTTTAATTGTGATTTTTGGTCAAAAATATATTTAAAAATAATTTCCAGATGAAATCATAACTATGCATCCATCCACACATCACTTTTGAGTTTCTTAATTGAGTTCTTAATGAAGGGGAGCTGCAGTCTAACTCTGAGAGATTAGACAAGATGGAGAAACCATCAACATTGCCAGGTGCATTCATGCACACACCTGCACTTATTAATATAACAGACAACTTATTTATGGTAAAAAAAAATGCTTAAACTGTAAGTGCACTTTTTATCTTACTTAAACTTCTAATCTCTGCAACAGTTTTGCTAACTACATAAAAGAGGAGGTGTTAGTACAGACAGGCATACCAAAGGTTAAATTAGAAAAAATGAAACCACTGTAAAAATGGACATCTTTCAAAATGGTAAACTGGTCGTTTTACTGGACTTTACACATGCGTTCAAGTGAAGCTCTCAAACTATTGGTTATCTTTGTGCATGCACACCTCGTGAATGTGTGCTGATGTGGTCTGTTGAAACGACATTGGGCAAAAGGGGCTAAAGGTGTTCACCTTTGCCCTGACAAGCTTTAAAAAGTCATCCACTTAAAGTGAAAGGATATTGAAGAGAGAGAGACAGAGACTCAGAAAGGAGCAGAAGATGGAACAACACAGCCATGCTGTATGATGTAGCAATGTAATCTTAACAGACTGAACGCCATAAACATTGTGTTTGTTGGCTAGCATTGTCTATGACAGCTCCTGAAACAGCCAGATTGTATTATTAGTGATTTGCCACATCCATTTACTTTTATTTGGTTTTGATTTTTGGCACATTAAGAAAAATTTAAGAATGAAAAAATGTATACTGACTAAACAAAAATTTTTAATGCTTGTTCCCCTTGCTTGCCTTATTGTTCTGTCTTGCTGTCTGGGGTATACAGAACAGAGGAGATGTCCTGTAATAGAAGTGAAGCACAGCAGCAGCCATTCCTGGGTGTACTCGGTTCGTTGTCCCAGCATCAAGTGCATTGCATCTGCGAGCTGTGTGTCCTTCGAAGTAATATGAGTGCAAGAATTAGATAACATTTTGGGTGGAGGACATATGTGTGTCTACGTAATAAAGAATCTGGGTGTGGGAATAAAAGAATCTATGTTTGAGGATAGGGCCAACCCAAAACCTTTCCAAAATATAGAACAGTTCACTTAACTTTTAACATTTTCAGACAGGAACTTGCACCAACAAACTGTGTCCTAGACAAACCAGCACAGCATAGGAAGGTCAGAATGTGTTTGTTAGGATAGTGCAAATATTTTTGTTTTATTATTTGTTTACTGCGGTGGGCTGGCACCCTGCCTGGGGTTTGTTTCCTGCCTTGTGCCCTGTGTTGGCTGGGATTGGCTCCAGCAGACCCCCGTGACCCTGTAGTTAGGATATAGCGGGTTGGATAATAGATGGATGGATATTTGTTTATTACTTTTAATGTTATTTCAGTGATTTTATTTTGTCGTGTTTACTTCTTCATGGATGCCATCACTTTGGGTGTTTATTTTTTATAGGCACAGCCATATGGAGTTTTGTGTCACTAATTAATTTTTAGGCATGTGATGCAAAACAAAATCTTTTTAAGCAGATTTATTGTTGGAAATATTCTGGTTTTGATTGTTCTTTTGTCTTTGACTTTGATGTTAGTTGTTGTCTCTTAATCTTGATGATCAGTTTCTTGTTGACCTTGGTTATGTTTGGCTACTCTTTTTTTTACTATTTGACTTTTGATTAAATCAAATTGTCATTCAGGACCTATATAAAAAGTTCCTACAGTCATAAAACACTTAAAAAAGGGACATTACAGTATTTTACAAAGGTAATTCAGCACTGTAAATGTGCTCACTAGATCCCAATAATTAAAACTATGAGTTGCGCTTTCATTGTAACCTTAAGCATTCTGTAATTAGCACATAACAGATTTGGAAAACAATGAATATTTATAGCCTTTATTATTTTTTTCCATTGTGGGTTGACTCCATTTAAACCTTTGCAATGAACTTGACACATGCTTTATACAAATCGCTCATATATCCTGGATTAGATAAAAAAATACATTATTTAGTAAACTGAGACAGCCATCTATTTGATATGGCATGCAATTTTTTGCTTTAGCCTAACTCAACTAAAATGAAAAAACTACACATCAAATTAAATGAAAAAGCAAACTCTGAAAGATATTCAATGATCCACATATAAAACTACTTGCTCTGTGCTTTTACACTATTTACAAGTACATAACAGTAATATTGCACATCTTTCCCACTTTCAAATAGAGATCGGTTGTTTCTTACTTTCTCTCTTCCCTCAGTTCTCCTCTGTCAATAGGACCACTCCTGTGAATGTTATGCTCATCTGGTTCCCTGTCTTCCAGCCAAGAAATCACAGTAAGTGCCCACCTAATTCCATTCTTAATCAGTACCAATTTGTTTCTCCTTTTAAATGCCAACTTTCATGTGAGTCAGTATCAGATTGCCAAAAATCCAAAAGTTTTCTTGTCAGCAGCAAATTACGTTTTGCCCCAATCAGTATGAAGCAGGCTAACTTTCCTGCACCAATTCCACCTATGCATTCCACCAAAGACAACCATGAAGCAGGGCTTGTCTCAAGCTGAGAGTGTCCCTGAAACTCTGGTTTATTGTAGTAGAAAACAGTGGTAAGTCAACAATTCAGTTTTCATTCCTTCCAGAAACTTGTAACAGGCTTGGCATGAATTCTTTTAAAAAACAACTCAAAACTCATCTGTTCAGGAAGGCTTTTAGCTCTGTTTGACTTTATTACCCTTCTCTCAGTTTCCTTCTCTGTCAAGATGCTAATGTAACCTGTGTGTGTGTGCTAGACCATCAATTATGTTGTCTGTTTCTTTTTTTTCAGAATTCACTGTCTTAATCTTCTTTATTTATTTATCTGGTTTGTACAATGCTATATACTGTATACGCTGCCATACTTTACTGTACTGTATATGCCGTTCTTTATTATATTCTGTAAGTGCCTTGAGCATGGGAAAGGCGCTATATAAATAAAATGTATTATTATTATTATTATTATTGTATTGTGTTGGAGTCAACACACAACAAACTGGTGACAGTTACATTTTAAGTAAAGGCTGATATAACTAAAACACATTTTGCACTATGTTCCCTATGGCTATAGTGCCTCCCAGACCAACTGCCACAATACATAGAGTATAAACAGAAAAATCAAAACTAGTGTTATATTTATTTATTATGTCACTTTTCTCCTGATTGACAGAAGTAAAAAGTTGCTATAACAACTGGAGAATAAAACTGGAATGTTAGCAATTAATAATAATAAAAATATAGACAAATGCAACTTCTCACATCGTAATGAATGAGTTCACAATAATCTATATTTATAATTCACTAAGCTGCCAGCAAGTAAGACACCCATGGCGCACAAAGGACGGAGCCATGCCCACCAACTCTACGACCATTGGATACGACGACAACTCGCAGAGCCACGCCCACCAACTCGGACGCAGCAACTCACAAAACACCGTGTCATTCGCATTTGTCTCTGCTACAGTCCACGTGTACCTCTGAGCCACGTTGACTTTTCATTATTCTTTTCGGTTACGACACACGACCGCGTCCACCATCGCAAACTGTTTTACACGCCATGGTCTTAGAGTTGGTGGGCGGGTCTCTGTGAGTCGCTCTTGCAAGCGGGTGCATGACCAGGCGGTGTGTAGGCTTCGACAACGAGGGTGGACACGGCAGGACCATCTAAGAAGAGGCATGTTTATCGCGGATATGAATCGCTGTATGCAGCGTATAAAACATGGGATACGCACGATGAATAAACCACTCTTAGCCCGCCAACGCTAAGACGATGAGATACGCCAACAACTCACAGAGCCACGCCCACCAACTCTAAGACCATGGGACGAGAACTCCTGCCTGCCCGCCTGACTGTTACCAGCATGTAAAACCATCGCAGCTTTTAACTCACACACTGCAACAACTCACCAAACGTGTGAAACCATCGCAGCGTTTAACTCACAAACTGCAACAACTCACCAAACAAGGACGCCCTGTCCCTCGAGGCATTCACACTGCCGGAAGACGACCATGGGATACGCAAAAAATAGCCATGTCAGTCAACTCACAAAGCCCAGCCCACCAACTGAAGCACGCGTCTACCTACGCTCTCAAGGCATTCACAGTGCCTGCTCATGTGCCCGGACGCAACAACTCACCAACTCGCTTTCGTCTCTGCTACAGTACACATGCACCACTGAGCCACGTTGACTTTTCATTATTCTTTTCAGTTTCGGCTGCATTTCCATATATAATCCACCAAGCCGTCCGACCATGGGATACAAACGACAGAGCACCGCCCAACAACTCGAACCGATAGAGTGACACGCCCACCAACTCTAAGAGCATGGGACGAGAACGCCTGCCCGCCTGACTGTTACCAGAGTTCACCGCAATGTACTGGAGTGTAAAACCATCACAACTATCAGACGCTGTCTATATCTAAGAAGATATATAGATACTTATTATTCCCCGGCACGCGTCCACCCACGCTCTCAAGGCATTCACAATGCCTGCTCATGTGCCCAGACACAACAACTCACCACACACAAATTTTGCTTAATTTGACTCAACATGGGAAACCTCACCCTGCCCAGACACGGAGAGGATTGACAGATTGATAGCTCTTTCTCTATTCTGTGCTTGGTGTTGCATGGCCGTACTTGGTGGAGCAATTAGTCTGGTTAATTCCGAAAACGAATGAGACTCCCTACTGCTAAATAGTTACGCGATCGCCAAGCAGTCTACGTCCAACTTCTTAGAGGGACAAGTGACTTTCATCCGTGTGAGATTGAGCATTAACAGGTATGTGATGCCCGTGGATGTCCGGTACTGCATGCCCGCTACACTGAATGGATCAACATGTGTCTACCCAGTGCTGACAGGCATGGGTAAGCCATTGAACCCCATTCGTAATGGGGACCGGGGCTTGCAATTGTTCCCCACAAACGAGGAATACCCAGTAAGTGCGCCCTGCAAACCCCACATCCCCCCACGCGCTACTATCATGGTCAGGTGACTTGGTGGATTATATATAGAAAAGCAGCCAGAACCGCAAAGAACAATGAAAGGACAACGTGGCTCAGAGGTGCACAGATAACAGCGACTCAGGTGAGGAGTTGGGGGCGGGCACATGAGCAGGCAGTGCGTACTGAACGATGATTGTATGTTGGTTCGTAGCGTGCATTGTTGCAATATTACTTTTCTTGGTGGTTTATTAAATTCCGGATTTTGCAAATGTTCAATTTTGTCCCTCTGCTTAAAAAACATAAAAAAATTATGCTTATGCTACGCTGCGGGTTGGTATGCAGCGTGTAAAACAGTTTGTTTGTCGCGGATAATTTGCCTTTTACTTTTACACGAAGACAATTTCCTGTTAGATTGGCCTTTGCGATGACAATTAATAAGGCACAGGGCCAAACTTTCAAAACGATATGCATGTATCTGCTAAAACCAGTTTTCAGTCACAGACAATAATTGTATGTTGCTCTCTCCAGAGTTCCATCTTTTCATTAACTTATTGTTGTATCCTCAAACCCACCCCTTTTAGACAACTGTGTCTTTCCGGAAGTGTTCAGCCATCAATAAATAATTATGCGGCGTATGCCTGCAGGCACACGTACATTGAGCGAGAGAGCGAGCAAGCTAAATAGAGAGAGAGAGAGAGCGACACACACACATACAGGCGCGTGAGAGAGAGAGAGGGCTGGACGCATAAGAATAATAATACTTCATTATATTGATATAGTGGTGTTCTCAGTATTCAAAGTGCTATCCACACAGGGAGGAGCCGGGAAGCGAACCTATAATCTTCCACAGTCTCCTTACTGCAAAGCAGCAGCACTACCACTGCGCCACAAGGCAGTTAAGCATCAGCAATGAAGACTCGCTACACCTTAATGAACAAGTACTGACACTTATCCCTACCGATGAAGTAACTTTCACCAGCGTGGCCTCCATCGTCACAGACGATCCCGCTTTCAGTCACGGACAATTGTATGTTGCTCTCACCAGAGGTCTATCTTTTCATTCACTCACAGTCGTATCCTCAAACCCACCCCATTTGGACAACTGTGTCGTTCAGGAAGTGTTCACCCATCAATACATAATTATGTGGCGTATGCTACGCCACGGGTTGGCTAGTTTACTATAATTTAATACCTTAGAACCATTAAACTAAAACAGGAATGCGTTATATATTTTCCTTAAGTAATGTGTGTCTTTTTAAATTTGAAAAATCAATACATAGGTTATATATCTGAAAAAAAGATAGCAAATAATCTGCTGAAAACAATTGCATTTTTGTGAAGCCTAGCCACGAATAGATAGATAGATAGATAGATAGATAGATAGATAGATAGATAGATAGATAGATAGATAGATAGATAGATAGATAGATAGATAGATAGTGTGGCGGACGGCTGGCTGCTCAACCCGGCCTGGATGCCCAAAGAACAGAAGGATGGGGTAAGGTAGCTACTGAGGGGCACTGCCTCCCCCAAGATGCCAGATGGCGAGTTCCCTGCAGCATAGCAGTGCCCCAGATTCCCATAGGGCATCATGGGATCTGTAGTTCGGCAGCACAGCCCTGCTGGGTACCATGGGTGCCGCCAGGAGACACTGCAGGAAGATCTGGGGATCTTTATGTTTCCATACAGCCCAGAACTACTCCCAAGTCACAGGGTCGGAAGCCCAAAGTACTTCCAGCCTGAATTAAACCTCAAGTCCTCCATCTGACCCGGAAGAGCTGTCAAGTCATGAGGAGGGAAGATCGAAAGCATTTCTGGGTCAAGGACTATATAAAGGACTACTGAAGACCCAGCAAGTGAGCCGGAGTTGGGAGGTAGAGGACAGAGCTTGCTGGGAGGTGTGGAGGAGAGACTTCAAGAATTAAATATTATTGTACTTATTTGTTTATTGTGGTGGAGGTGCTTGGAACACTATTTATTTAAAGAAAAGAAATGAAACAACTTCTTGGTGCTTTTAAAACGTGTTGTCAATGTCTGTGTGTCAGGTTAAGCGCTGGTATAGCGCCATCTAGTGTTACAATAGATAGATAGAACTTGTTTGTCCCCAGGAAGAAATCTGAGTTTTTGCAGAAGCTATTTAAATAAATAAATAGGTAGATATGTAAATGCATAAATAAATAAATGAATAAACACACGCACACTTTGGTCTGAACACACACTGGAATGACTATAAAGCAAGATAATGAAAAAGTAAGAAAAGCTCTGACTTGGCCGTCACAGTCACAGTGAGGCATTATGCAGATGCATTGCTGTTGGCATAAAGGAGCCCAGTAGCGTTTCTTGACACACTTCTGCTGAATAATTCATTGGGTGAAAGACCTCAGAGTTAGTGTGTCAGAGAGAGGATGTGTAGCATTGTTCATATGGCACTCACTTTTGTTTTAATTCTCTCCTTTGTTATAACCTCCAGGAGGTCCACAGTGTGTCCCATAACTGAATTTGCCCTTTTACTTAGCTTGTTGATTTGGTGGACACTCTCTTGAAGTGATGTTTCCAGCCCAGCACACCACAGTGTAGAAAATCGCACTGGCCATCACAGAGTTATGGAAGATTTGAAGGATGTCGCTTCCCACATTAAAGGAATTCAGTCTCCTAAGGAAGAATAGCCTGAACTTCCCATTCTTCTAGAGTTTCTTTTCTTTTCAAGACCAGTACCATTGAAGAATTTTTCATTTTTTAGCTTTGAAAAACTCCTGTATTGCCTTTGTGGTATATTTGGGGTCATTATCTTGTTGAGTGAAGCGTTGTCCAGTGCGTTTGGTGGCATTTACTGGAATTTCAGCAGATAGGATGTTTGTATACACCTCAGAATTCATTGTGCAACTGCCGTCTGAAGTTCCATCTTCAATGAAGATAAATGTGCCAGAACCTGTGGCGGCCGTACATACACACCATAACAACACTACTATGTTTCACAGATAAGATGGTATTCTTTGGATCTATTCGTCTCCACACTTTGCTCTTGCCATCACTCTGATACAAGTTCATCTTTGTCTCATTTGTCCACAAGACCTTTTTCCAGAATTCTGCAGGCACATTTTCACAAACTGTAATCTGGCCGTCTTTTTATGTTGCTAACTAGTGGTTTGCATCTTACAGTGTCTGTTCATGAAGTCTTCTGCAGATAGTTGCCTCTGACACATACACGTCTGCCTCTTGAAGGCTCTTTATGATCTGTTGGACAGGCACCTCAGGCTTTTTATTTACCAACATGAGGATTCTTCTTTCAACAGCAGTGGAGGTTTTCCTTAGACTATGAGTCCCTTTGCAATTACTGAGCTACCAGTGCGTTCTTCTTCTTAATGATATTCCAGACAGTTGATTTAGGTAATCCTGAAGTTTTAGCGATGTCTCAAATTGTTTTATTTTTGTTTTTCAGCCTCATAATGGCTTCTTTGATTTTCAATAGCACAGCTTTTGTTGTCATGTTGAACAATGGCAACTACAGACTCCAAAGGGTAGAAACAAGCTGAGGTATCTTATACTTGCACTACTAAAGCAATGAAATCCCTAACACCTGTCACACCAATAGTCCCAAAAATGATGGTGCCCTGAAATGGAGGGACCCTGTATAAAAAGTGTTGTCATTGCTACATGGTGTAACCAAAATGTATGCAAATACCTTTAAATTAAAGTCTGCAATGTGCTCTTTATTCACGTCTGAATTGTTTCACATCTAATTTAAACTGTGGAGCAGAGGGGTGTATCAAGGAAAAATGTGTCTTTATCCCAAACATTATAGAGGGTACTGAACATTTTTCCAGTCTGTGTTTTTCTTGGTCTCTATTGCAAAAACAATTTAAACTCAAGGGAGTACTAGGTATTACTGATAGTTAAATGGATAATAACAAATTGTTTCTTTTCTAACTAATGTTGTGTGTTTTATTGAAAATATTTTAGGTTTTCTAATTGGTCATGTGCTTTTTAAACTAGTTAGAAGAAATTTTAAGCTCCCTGCTATTTTGCTTTATATCTTTCTTTTGCTATCCTCACACATTTTTTAAAGGAATATCTTGTTTGGCAGCTTGCCTGCACTGTAACACCCTGCTGCTGTTATTCCAAAAAAACGCTGCCCCCTTCAGCCTACTAGCAGCAATGACTAATTTCATTATTTTCTCCAACCTACTCCACTAAATATATTTTAATAATGTCACATTTAGCCACATATTGCTAATATGCATTCATTTTTTATAGAACAATGTGTTGATATCATAGGTTTGTGTTTTTGAATACAAACTGTACCCAAAAGTATTTTAAAATTTTCTTATCCCTAAACAACGGGAAATAGGTTCTAAAGGAAGCAAAATAATATTTATAATGTTTGTTTTCCCAAATACCTTTGCAGGGCTTACTCTTTTCATTTTATCTATTCACACTTTAAAATGTAGTGTAGTCAAAGTCACAAGTCCACCATCAGGGTACCTGCTAACTTTTGATTCTCATTAAATTTATTAAAAAGAGAAAATATGTACAATAATTGTTCCAAATAATACTTTACATTATTGACAAGTATGCTCGTTTATATGAATCAATTTGTCTTATAATTAAGCTTTATACTTGTTATAATTAGCAGAAATATTTATTCTGGCTCATACAATGAAAAATGAATAACACAATCACATGGTGACCTGGTAGTTAGTTCTTCTGCCCCTCTTAACATCAGGGATGAGATTTTAACTCTTGGTCAGGTCATTATCTCTTTTCCTCACAGTGTGATTTTTCCAGGCACTATAGTTCTCTTCTCACATCACAAAGATGCGTTAGGTTAACTGATAATATATGGGGGTTCCGAACTCTAGACTTGCATCTCATCTGGGATTGATTCCTGCCTTGTGCCTGCTACAGCTGGAATAGGCTCTTGATCCAGAAATTGAAGTAAGGGAGTTCAGTAAATGAATAGATGTAATATAATAATAAAACTTTATGAATCAAACATTTAGCTGTGTGTATTCAGATAACAGGCACACACCCACAGTGCAGACTGGATTATGGTTTAATTAACTGATGATAATACCAGGTAGGAAAATATCACTGTGAAAACATTCGGTTATCTCATCTATCATCAAGTTTTGATTTTAGCAATATTCTCTTTCTCAGCATTCCTTATTTTAAGGCCTGTGACTAAATCTAATCTTGCATGAAACCGAACAAATTAAAGGTATGAAAAAATAAGGAGATCACATTGCAGCTACAGTACGGAATGTTCTTGTAAAATTTCATTTTGAATTATAGCCGCAAGTTTAGCCATTCAGCTTTAAGAATGCTTAAGTTTAGGGACCTGCAACCAAATTCATGATAATTTATGGTATATGAATTAACCACAAAACCTCATCTTTTATGCATTGCCTTTAAGGGAAACAGCTTGGAAGTGAGTGTAATTAGGATAACTTGATTTTATCACAATAGTTTTTCCACATTCAAAACAGAAATAATTTAAAAAATCAATGCCAAGGATTTTGCAATAAATCTGAATGCATTCTGTACTGGTTTTATTATAGAAATATATAGAATTACTGTTGGGCAACACTGAAAAAAAAATAACTCGTTCAATCTACATTATAAAATTGTGACACCTATTTCCATTTAATTGAAATAAGTAGTTATAATATAAAACAAATATGTAGAGCTAACACACACACACACATGCTCATGTCTTGTTATTACAACAGAAGTTTATTAAAAAAGTAAGCTGTTGGATTTACCTAATAAAATAATATTACCTATTTCCATTTAATTGAATTAAGTTCCCCTAATCTAAACCAAATGTGTACATTTAATATACAACTTTCTTTGTGTATTAGCCAGTCATATGGTAAAAAAACACATAATTAACATCATTTTTTTTATTTTCAGCCAGCCACCATGTGTATAGCAATACTGTTCAGACCAACCAAACAGTTAAATAACCTATTTTACGTATAGTATAAATCAGTGGTCCTCACGTTCAGTCCTGGGAACTCCCTGTAGTGCAGGTTTTTGTCCCAAAATCTTCTTCTCGACATTGGATGTCTGCCTTAATTGAGCAGGTAGTTTTTTTCCCAGTTTCTATGTTTTTTACATCCTTCCAGAAATGACAAATTGGTTACGCTATATTTTTTCTGAATGAAGCAGGAATTTATATGAGTTAGATGAGTAAGAATTCATTCTTCTTCCCTTTTTACTTATTTATTTTTGTAATTTTATAATGTTCTGGTTACTTAATAAGCACACAAGTGGGTAACACTGACTTTGACAAAGTGGGTAACGCTGCTTTCAGCATTTTTTATGCTGGTGTCTGCATTGCTCATCATTAATTATTGGTATTCAGATACAATTAAGAAAGCAAACTCCACAGAAGAGGTGATTTTAAAAATAACAAAACAAACTAAGTATTTAAAGATACAGAAATAAATGAAAATATGTCCTAATGTTCTGTAAGTGTAAATCTGTCTCTACTGCGCTTTTCTAAATGCAAAATAAAAAGAAAAAAAGGGTCAGATAATTTAACAGTGAGAACAATTAAAGGTAAAAATGTCTGAGAAACTGGCTGGAACAAAAGCCTGCAGCCACAGGGGGCCTCCAGGACTGAACTTGAGAGCCATTGATATCAATGGTATATTATATAGCCTCCCATCTTCACGTGGAGAATGCATGCATGCTGCTGTGATGCAGTGTGTAATATGAATATGTTTGCCAGATTACACAAGTCTAAAGCCACTTTCATAACCATTCAAATATTTGGCAATTACATGTACAAAGTCTTGATCTTTGCTTTTTATCCACAAAGTCTCGCTTTTTTGTTTGACACTTGAAATGACTGGAGATTGCGGTATTTTTATGAAATAGGTGCTCCCTTATACAAATTGACTTCAATTATGCCAATTAAGCATTTTTGTCAAGAAAAATAACTGAAAAACTGTACAGACATTCTGGAATATATCCCAAAAAAACATCCACTTTTTTCAGTTGGTAAAAGTTTTTAAAAAAATCACCCAACTGAGGTAAACCTGTCCCCTTGGCAGCATTAAAGAATGACGTTGAAACGTGAATGATGACTATATGCTTATGAAATTTGTTTGCTTTGTTTAAACATAAATGAGCTAAGCTTATTACAACATCCTACAAAAGTATTTCAGTGGTATTAGAAACAGATACATAGAATCTGTTTGAATTAGCTTAAACTATCTGTGTAATGGAACTTTTTCCCTAAAAAACATGGCAAGTGTAGGTAAAGTCAATTTAAGGAAATTGGGTAATGACAATATACCATAGAAATTATTCCTGTGAGTGGTGCTGGTATTTAAAGTAATGCAATCCATTTAAGTTGTTTCCTCACAAATTATACTTGTAAATGTAACCCAAGAAATATAATTCAGTTATACTAGAATAGGATATGTAAAGCTTTGAAACATTCCATTTTGAGTAAAGTTAATTGAAATTAGAAAAGTAATCAGAAAGCACCCCAAAAAACCACTTTGCCTATCTGTGATCTTTAAATCTTTGCTAGGAAGTATTTAAGGTTAAAAATACAGATAACAAGCTGGCTAAGGCAGTTTCAGACCTCAGTGGATGGCCTTGTATTATATAAAGTCTTTTGGTTTGTTTTCAATGAAAGCTTTTCTAGGAGACTGATTAGACTGAATACACTAGATCATTCTACAGTATGTCCTGGCATAGCAAGCTGTTTACAGCCGCTGTCATCCACCACTCAGGGTTTCTAATATTTGCTTTTGACTATTATGCTCTTTCCAGTGTGCCACTTAAATGGTGCCTTTATGACTGTAAATATCCCTGATTTGTAACATGTGACGATAGATAGATAGATAGATAGATAGATAGATAGATAGATAGATAGATAGATAGATAGATAGATAGATAGATAGATAGATAGATAGATAGATAGATAGGAAAGGCACTATATTAGGTACTGTAGATAAGGCACTATGTGATAGATAGATAGATAGATAGATAGATAGATAGATAGATAGATAGATAGATAGATAGATAGATAGATAGATAGATAGATAGATAGATAGATCGATCCATCCATCCATCCATCCATCCATCCATCCATCCATCCATCCATCCATTATCCAACCCGCTATATCCTAACTACAGGGTCACGGGGGTCTACTGGAGCCAATCCCAGCCAACATAGGGAGCAAGGCAGGAAACAAACCCTGGGCAGGGCGCCAGCCCACCGCAGTAGATAGATAGATATTAATTAAAAATAGAAAATATATGCGGTATGTTAAAGTGGTCCTAATCCAATATATTCTGTCAAATTTGAAAAAAATTTGCAATATGTTTATATTATGTATGATTTATAAGTCGGGTACATTTAGTTTTTATCACGATCATTTCGTTGTACACTTTTAAAAACAATGGTTCTTTAATGGCATTATATGGTTCTTTACAGTGTTGCTTGGTTCGTTATCACTCCATTGCTTAAAAAAAGTACCATTTCATTCTGGGATGAGTTCTTTGCATATGAAGCTGTTTCTTTGTGCTTTGAGAAACCTCCTAATATGTAAGAAAAATAACAAAATCTTTAATTCATGGTGGACTGCAGCACACTAACAGATTAAGAAAACCTGGACTTAGCCTCTGTGACTTTACATGTGCTCTGAGAATGCTTTTAAAGTCAAGACTCATTGATATTTCACAAATCTGTTACCTTCTATCTGTGGTTATTCACTGTACGGAGCCTGTTTCAGATCTAAATAAATAAAGGTTCTTCCTAGAACCTTCATGTGGATGGGTCTTTTGAGAGCAAAAATGGTTCCCCTATGGTGTTGCTCTGAAGAACCAACCACTCTGGCACCCTTATTTTTAAGAGTTTAAGTAGACATTATGGTGGCATCGTTTTTAATGTTTCTGCTTCATATATCCAATAGATTACTGCCTTTAACTACCTATGTGTAGACTGCACATTCTCCACATTTCAACTTGAATTTTCTCTGAATTTCCTTCCACATCCCAAAGATATGCATTTAAAGTTAATTGTCAACTCTAAAATAGCCAGGTATCCAAGTATATGGATGGGTGGATGAGTGTGCTCTACAATGAACTGGATGGATGAGAGATTTATCTTTTTAACTTAATCAAAACATGTTGTATGTTGAGATATGCATTTGAAAAAACACCAGTTAGAAAATTTTAGATATTAGGGAAAGGTTATGAGATTAACCCTAAAGTTAAACTGATCAGAAAAAAATCCACTGGTATACCACAGTTCAATTTGGTTTTACTTGTGTATGAAAAATCTTGCTTTTGCATTACATGTGCATCACACCACATTCCAGAATTCCTTTCAATTTACCAGATGTGTGGTAAACCTATAACTATAGGCACTATAATTACACTACACTATGTACTATACATATATATATATATATATATATATATATATATATATATATATATATATATATATATATATATATATATATATGTATATATATATATATATGTATATATATATATATATATATATATACATAATATAAAGCTAGAACCAGGCATAAATATCTGCTGATGAAAGAATAACAAATGCTGTCTGGCAGAATGAGATATTCAAGTGACGCAGTGTTTTGGCTCTCCCTGCTGAACATTCTAGGCACAGCACCCTAAAGAAAGACTGTCTATAATGTGATTGTTTTTGTTGATAACAATAAAATTAAATATGCAGACAGCAATAAAATGGTCTGAAAATATTATGTAGAAAAATAAATAAAGTAAAGCTTCCTCATCTAGCTAACAGCTAATAGGTTACAGTTTTAAAACATTTAAATCTTGAATCTTTCCTTTAAAACTGAACAGAAAATCTTACCATAACATTCTCAAAACTCACTTCAGGGTTACAGCCAAACCCAGCAACATCGAATGTAAGGCAAGAGCCATCCCTGGACAGGGTGCCAGGGCAACTCAGGCGCATGTGCATACAAGACCAATTTAGAATATTAACCTTATACTGTACATCCTTGATGATGTGGGAGAAAAACTGGAAATGGGTGAATTTCATACAGAAAATAACCATGTGTGAGATCCAAACACATGCATGTTGAATCCATGAGGCAGCAACACTAACCACTATAACACAATGTACCTTCAAGAGAGAGAAATATATTAATGCAAAACTATAATAATGCAATGTATGTAGCTTTAAATCATTTTTGTTTGTGTTAATGTAAAAGTAAAATTTGGAAATGTGGTTGTGTTGCAACTGTCAGTTTAAGGGATGATGAAATCAAAGCATAAACTTTATAAGTTCCCTGGAAATATAACAAAGCAAATTTCAAAAAGAAGGCAAGTGAGAGATGATGCAATATTGAGAACCCACGGAGTCTGGTGTGATGACAGACATGTTCTGTCAATTTATTTAACAGTGTATGTGATCAGCTTTGTATGTTGAGAGAGATTCCCAAGTTTTATTTCACTTTCTTGGGTTTTCTTTGACATACTTTCTTGGTATACTAAAGTGCAGGCTAACAGATTGTGCTGTTAGGGACATATTACGTAAGACATTATTAAAATTCCAAGAGACTCTGAATGTGATCTTGTTAGTAAATTGTTTAGTTGTCTCAGTATTGCATAAAGTGCTTGACATCTATCAAGAGTACTGCTACAACAGCCTGACTCACTACTTTGTTGCAGAACTGCATGACTGTTTATGCGAAGCAATGTTTTCTGGTTTTCCCCTTGAAATAACAGCCTTTCAGTTTCCACTGGAGTCCTTGACGATATATGTTTCTGTGTAGATGAGAGTTTTACTGGATTATCTTCAAGGATTCCTGTGTGAATTTCTAAGAGTGGAAATTGGTTTCTATAAAGCTTTTTTGCCTTGGGTGAAATTCCATATATAGAAACAAACCCAGGACCAGGTAATTAAGCTTAAAATCTTAACTTAAGAAACAAGCAGAAGTCAAAGCTAGAAAAGCCACAGAGCCCAAATAACTGATAGTAAATCTTCTTCTTTCAGCTGCTCTCGTTAGGGGTCGCCACAGCGGATCATCTTCTTCCATACCTTTCTGTCCTCTGCATCTTGTTCTGTTTCACCCATCACCTGCATGTCCTCTCTCACAACATCCATAAACCTTCTCTTAGGCCTTCCTCTTTTCCTCTTCCCTGGCAGCTCTATCCTTAGCATCCTTCTCCCAATATACTCAGCATCTCTCCTCTGCACATGTCCAAACCAATGCAATCTCGCCTCTCTTTCTCCCAACCATCCAACTTGAGCTGACCCTCTAATGTACTCATTTCTAATCATATCAATTCTCATCACACCCAGTGCGAATCTTAGTTTCTTTAATTCTGCTACATCCAGCTCTGTCTCCTGCTTTCTGGTAAGTGCCACCGTCTCCAACCCATATAACATAGCTGGTCTCACTACCGTCCTGTAGACCTTCCCTTTCACTCTTGCTGATAACCGTCTGTCACAAATCACTCCTGACACTCTTCTCCACCCATTCCACCCTGCCTGCACTCTCTTTTTCACCTCTCTTTCACAATCCCCATTACTCTGTACTGTTGATCCCAAGTATTTAAACTCATCCACCTTCGCCAACACTACTCCCTGCATCCTCACCATTCCACTGACCTCCCTCTCATTTACACACATGTATTCTGTATTGTTCCTACTGACCTTCATTCCTCTCCTCTCTAGAGCATATCTCCACCTCTCCAGGGTCTCCTCAACCTGCTCCCTACTATCGCTACAGATCACAATGTCATCAGCAAACATCATAGTCCACGGGGACTCCTGTCTAATCTCGTCTGTCAACCTGTCCATCACCATTGCAAATAAGAAAGGGCCCAGAGCCGATCCCTGATGTAATCCCACCACCACCTTGAATGCATCTGTCACTCCTACTGAAGACCTCACCATGGTCACACTTCCCTCGTACATATCCTGTACAACTCTTACATACTTCTCTGCCACTCCCGACTTCCTCATACAACACCACAACTCCTCTCGAGGCACCCTGTCACATGCTTTATCCAGGTCCACAAAGTTGCAATGCAACTCCTTCTGGCCTTCTCTAAACTTCTCCATCAACACCCTCAGAGCAAACATTGCATCTGTGGTGCTCTTTCTTGGCATGAAACCATACTGCTGCTCACTAATCATCACCTCACTTCTAAACCTAGATTCCACTACTCTTTCCTATAACTTCATGCTGTGGCTCATCAATTTTATCCCCCTGTAGTTATTATAGTCCTGAACATCCCCCTTATTTTTAAATATCGGCACCAGTACACTCCTTCTCCACTCCTCAGGCATCCTCTCACTTTCCAAGATTCCATTAAAAAATCTGGTTAAAAACTACACTCCCATCTCTCCTAAACACCTCCATGCTTCCACAGGTATGTCGTCTGGACCAATGGCTTTTCCATTCTTCATCCTCTTCATAGCTGTTCTTACTTCCTCCTTCCTAATCCGTTGCACTTCCTGATTCACTACCTCCACATCATTCAACCTCTTCTCTCTCTCATTCTCTTCATTCATCAGCCTCTTAAAGTACTCTTTCCATCCGCTCAACACACTCTCCTCGCTTGTGAGTACGTTTCCATCTTTGTCCTTTATTACCTTAACCTGCTGCACATCTTTCCCAGCTTAGTCCCTCTGTCTAGCTAATCAGTACAGGTCCTTTTCTCCCTCCTTAGTGTGCAGCCTCTCATACAACTCATCATATGCCTTTTCTTTAGCCTACGCCACCTCTCTCTTCACCTTGTGCCTTATCTCCTTGTACTCTTGTCTACTTTCTGCATCCCTCTGACTATCCCATTTCTTCTTTGCCATCCTCTTCCTCTGTATACTCTCCTGTACTTCCCCATTCCACCACCAGGTTTCCTTTTCCTCCTTCCTCTGTCCAGATGTCACGCCAAGCACCATTCTTGCTGTCACCCTTACTACCTCTGCTGTAGTTTCCCATCTGTCTGGTAACTCTTCACTACCACCCAGTGTCTGTCTCACCTTCTCCCTAAACTCAACCTTGCAGTCTTCCTGTTTTCAACTTCCATCATTTCATCCTTGGCTCTGCCCTCACTCTCTTCCTCTTCTTGATCTCCAACATCATCCTACAGACCACCATCCTATGCTGCTTAACTACACTTTCCCTTGCCACCACTTTGCAGTCTTCAGTCTCCTTCAGATTGACTCTTCTGCATAGGATGTAATCTACCTGTGTGCATCTTCCTCCACTCTTGTACGTAACCCTATGTTTCTCCCTCTTCTTAAAATACATATTCACCACAGCCATGTCCATCCTTTTGGCAATATCCACTATCCTCTGACCTTCTTCATTACTCTCCTTGACACCATACCTACCATCACTTCCCCGTCTCCTATACTCCCTTCACCAACATGTCCATTGAAATCTGCTCCAATCACCACTTTCTGTCCCTTGGGTACACTGTTCATCACTTTATCCAACTCACTCCAAAAATGTTCTTTCTCATTCACTGCACACCCAACTTGCGGGGCATATGCACTAACAACATTCATCACCCCACCTCCAATTTCCAGCTTCATAATCATTACTCTGATTGACACTCTTTTCACCTCCAAAACACTCTTGACATTCCTTCAGAATAACCCCTACTCCATTTCTCCTCCTATCCACACCATGATAGAACAATTTGAATCCACCTCCGATCCACTTGGCCTTACTCCCTTTCCATTTAGTCTCTTGCATGCACAATATATCAACCTTCCTTCTTGCCATCATATCTGCTAACTCTCTCCCCTTACCAGTCATACTGCCAACATTCAAAGTTCCTACCCTCAGTTCCACTCTCTTTACCTTCCTCCTCTCCTCCTGCCTCTGGACACGTCTCCCCCCTCTTCTTCTTCTTTGGCCAACAGAAGCCCAATTTCCACCAGCACCCTGTTGGCTAACAGTATTGGTGGCGGTTGTTGTTAACCCGGGGCTCGACCGATCTGGTATGGAAATTTGTATTGTTACCCACATATTGATTTGGCAAAATTTTATACTGGATGCCCTTCCTGATTGTAACCCTCTCCATTTATCTGGGTTTGGGACCGGCACGAAGAAACACACTGGTTTGTGCATCCCCTGTGGCTGGGTTCATGTTAACTGAAAATCAAGGTAAAAAATAAGCAATTCTCAAGTTCTAAAAACTGTAACTACTCTTTCCAATAAAGGTTTGGTTTTTACCAAAAACTTGGACAGTTCTGATGGTGTGCTGCCTTCTTTAAATACAACACAATCATAATTTCACCAATTGGCACTTCTATTGGTCACATGATGCCAACACCTCATCACTGCTAACAACAAGGCTGCTACTGCAGCCATTGAAAATAACACAGACGGAGAGTCTGTCTGAAAAAAAAATAATACAAATAATGTCTAGAAACTTTATAAAAAAAAGCAAACAAACATAATTTTCAGAACATCACACTAATCTAAATAAAATTATATGTGAAAAACAATTTGAATTGGTTCACAATGCTAAAATCATTATAACAATCTCTGATCTGAGAAAGTTTACTTCCCAAAACTCTCAGAGTAGGACATGCCCCTCAGTCAAAGGATGCACCTGCACATGATCTAGTGGTGCTGGTCATTAGTTGACACTATTCCATTTATAGTGTGACTAGTACATTATAAATGATGAGCAAAATGTTGTTTAATCAATTCTTGTTTTTAAGGAACAGCCTTACATTTGATCAATCCTCGAATTTTTAATTTGCCTGAGAATACTGTAGCAAAACAATCCCTTAATTAATTTTTGAGTCTGCTTTTTGTTTGTCACTATTGATCATACTGTATTACTTTTTTCTTATTAATGTTCTTGGTACATACATGTAACCAATTGCAGTTATCTAATACTAGCAAAATCCCTGCGCTTCGCAGCGGCGAAGTACTGCTTTAAAATTTTTATTAAGAAAAGTAAACATTTTTAAACTGATGGAAAATATACCAATAATTATTTGTTAAGGATCTCTTTGTATACCACGTTGTCAGTTCGGCCCTCCGGTTGTAATATGACCAAGCTGTGCTCTGAGCTTACTCTTGAGCATGCAACATATAGTTGGCCATGTGAAAAGCAATCTTGCCTCAAATCAATGCCAACCTTTTGTAGGGTCTGTCCCAGAGACTTATTAATTGTCATTGTGAAGCAGAGCCTTTCTGGAAATTGGAGGCATTTGAATTGAAATGGGTTTCATCGATAACTTCGCATCCAGCTTTTGAGAGTTTAAACATTCATAAACATCAAAGTGTCCACTACTCAAATCGTCACCTGTGAATCTAAGATGTTTAAGAGGCATTGGCGGTTGTCCAAAGGTGTAAAATATTTGGCCATTTCGGTACACTTGAAAGCGACAACCAAACAATTCAGTGGCAGCCATCAACTCACATGCAGAACCATAGATGAAGGGCTTAAGGCATTTCACTCTTATAGTGCTCCTGTGTAGTATAATTATCTCCTGTACCGTCATCAGTCCACACCTTGAACCTGTCCCAGTCATTCAATACATAAGACACAATGTTCCTCCGGATATCAAGAGTGAGCCTGATATGGCTGTGCAATATGTAACACAGAGAATGGAAAAGGCAGTCACCATCTCCGGGCATGGAAACCACTCAGTAAGTGACAGTTCTTTGATCGTTGGTGATCACCTCGATAGACATGTTAATGGGGGTATGATTGGAACGATAAAGGAAATGGGTACCTGAACAATGTAAACTAAGTCTAAAATACCTACACAATAACTATAATCGTAATAAACGAACAATAAAACAGCGGAGAAGCCGTTGATTAAATAAAAAGGCTGCAGTTTTTTCAGGGAGACGTGAATACCGTGGCAAAAAAAGGAAGGGAATGAAGAGACTGGAGCGATGGACGGCCTTATATAGGCAGGCAGCCAACTACGTGGGAGGCGTGGGGTTGGGGGACCCAACACTGCTCACACAGCGACCGAGCTGCAAGCTATGGACATATACAGTATATGTACGTAAGTAGGATTCAGTTAGCGTTGGGAACCCACGTACCAAATTTCTTGAAGATGGGCCCATAACTAACAAAGACCGTTGGAAAGTTCAATATGGTGGCCGACAGTGGTGTCATACCACCGAAATAAGTACGTACGTCGGTTTCGGTTAGCGCAGGGAAGCCGCCTACCAAATTTTATAAAGATGGGGCCATAAATAAGAAAGTTTAACATGGCAGACGTTGTCGACCGTTATGACCGGTAAGCGTAGAATTTCGAAATGAAACCTGCTTAACTTTTGTAAGTAAGCTGTAAGGAATGAGCCTGCCAAATTTCAGCCTTCTACCTACACAGGAAGTTGGAGAATTAGTGATGAGTGAGTCAGTGAGGGCTTTGCCTTTTATTAGTATAGATAAACCTGATTTTCTTAGCTTCTAAAACTTTTGATTTCCTTCTTTCCTTGCAATTATTCTTGTTCTCCACCGTTTGAAGGCATTATATTCATTGCACTACCTGTTGATAACTCATTTTCTATTAGGACCTTCACACCCAATAGCAACCCCTATGACTAGGAAGCTGATACCATAAAACCAAACCAGTTTGCTTTTGTCATAGTGAATCACAGAGCTCAATGACCGAGTTCCAAATGGAATATCATACAACATGACCAATCACGAGTGCTCTGTGATTCCTCACAGGCTCAGACTGAAAATTGCTGGAAAGGTCATGCAGTGTGATGCTGGATTAAGTCATTGGTGATACTAATAGAATTTTGGCTTCAGGATTAATTTTCTGAGAAGAAAAATAAAATGTTTTTTCTTAAATTTAAATAAAATATGTTGTTTGTTTTGCTTTAGCTTATTGTAGCAATTGCTTTAAGTATTTCTGGTATGATCTGCTTCTACTCAATGCTTTTTCTCTTAGAATTAAGGTTTCTTATAAGTTCTTTGTTTGCTTACATCTGTGTAAATTAAGCCATCAAAAGATACAGTACTTAGAAGCAGTTGCTACACTTCATTCTCAAAATAAAAGTTTTTGGTTCAAATCACAGCATGGGTCCTATGTACAGTATGTGGAGTTTACATGTGCGCTTCAGTTTCCTGTGACATCCATGTTACATTGACTGATGATTCTAAATTTATCTTGCATTAATAACTGTGAAAGAGTGTGGTCTATGCTGGATTGGCCACTCTTCCAGAGTTATTGTTATGGTTTAGCCAAGGTTTTGTACCTGGCTCAAGTAAAGTTTTCTGTAATGTAGTATTTGTGCTGTCTTTTGAATATGTTGTTGGTGGTTTAGTATTTTCTTTATATTTATGTCATTATGGTTTTCATGAATACTGCCTATGGTTACATTTTGAAGACAGGTTATAGAATGAATTTGAAAACTATTTGATATGATATAATCAATATATGTTAAAAAAAAATCACTTTATAAAATTGATGATTTTTTTAAATACTGTATAATTGGCGTTTAAGTGATTAATATGGAGAGTTAGTAACAAACTATTCTGAAGCAACGTTTGTACTGATTTACGTTTTTTGTATCTCACACCCTCATACACCTTTATCGTAAGAGCATCCCATATCTATGATGGAGCGTTTGATCAGAAGAAAATATGAAGCTGGTTTTAAATTAAAAGTCGTTGAAGTTGTGAAAAAAATTGGTAACTGCGTTGCTGCAACAATATTCGATGTGTCTGAGAAACTGGTGTGAGATTGGAGAAAGCAAGAAGATGTAAAAAAAAAACAAAGGGTTGCATTTTTGAACTTATGATTGATTTTCCGGGTTTCAAGACCCAACTTATATGCGATTACTGTATATACAGTATATAGTAGATTTGGTGTATTTATTATTTTATTGTTGTGTAATATGTTAATAATGGATATTTTAGATTTAATTATTCACTCTGCTTCCTTAAAGTTGAGTCTAAGGAGGTGGGGCGCCTGATAATGTAGCTGTGGGGATGGCCATATCTGTATAAAGGAAGAAGATTCAGATTAATGTTGGAGCTTCAGCACTCTGATTGTGAATTATTCTCTGATTTTTGTGACTGTTGCTCTTCTTTGTAGATTCCCTGGATTTTCCTCGTTTTCTTCTGCTTGGTCTTGTTTTCCTTTAAAATGCTTTTTTTAATAATAAAGGAACTTTGTTCCATTAATGTAGGTTCAAGGTTTGACCTCCTACCTTTCTTGTTATTCTTATTTAATATTTATAAACTTTAAAAACTGATGCCCTTTATTGGGCCTGTTGAATATTGGGTTAGGCTGTCCGTAGTGAGGCCTATCCTGGTGAGAAAGACTTTGGTGATGGGCTGGTCTGGCTCATGGTTTTTTGAAGCCTGAACCGATTTTTGTGACTGGAAAACATAACAGTTACTGACTTGTTTTGACTTCTGATCCTCAGAAATCTTATAATAGAATGAACACATTGTGAAAATGAATAAATGAATTAATATTAAAAGCTTTTACAAGAAGTAATTCAATTTAGGATCATAATTTCTATGAAATACTACAATGGTATATGATGGTAAGAATTAATCAATTCATTATACATATCTTAAAAGGCAGGGGCATCAATCTGTACTTTTCATTTAAACATATTGTTTTGTAGAAATTTAAATAGATGTTCAAAACGCTTATACTAACTGATGAATTTGGCCTGCCTTTATAAACAATTTTATTCTTCACTCAACAAAAGGAAAGTCATGTAGTAATAGGAGAAAAAGTACTGTTTATTACAGTATATAGCTCATGAAAAATAGCAATTTTGTTTCTTGACCATTTGCATTCTTTTGTGTCTTTCAGAGATTCCTAATTTAAACAAGGCTATCACTTTAATATTACCAGCAAGAACATCAAGGAGATTATAGTCATTGATATGTTTCATCTCTCCTGGCAAAGATATATATGCAAATTGATACATAATCCATGCCCAACAAAACTGTACAGTATTAGCCTACTCCTAAAACAGGACATCTTCTCTATCAGATACCAAGAGAAAGAATAAAGAGTGAAAAAATTCATTTTTCTGTATACCATCAACCAGCCTGAGCTCTTTTTCAATTCACAAATTGCTTGGGATCACTCAAATCCTAAAAAGTATAGAAGAGAGGTCTCCAGCTTGTGAAACTCATGTGATTTTTACTTTTCAGATAAAACAAAAAAGGAACTATGTAAAAAATTGCATTAAACCTGTTGAAAATACAGGTTCATAATATAATCATACAGAATCAGGTCTTACCCAATACTGGGGATGAGGTTTTTAAAGTTAAAATATATACTGTAAATGTCCCAAATTTACAGAAATACTCTTCAAATGAAAATAAGCTGTAAAACCTTTGTCTTAAAAGACAAGGCCAACAAAGAACCTTTATAAATCAAGATTTTTTTTTTTTAAAAATGAAAAAAGTTAAAGTAAGGACAAAAAGGATGTGCGTAAAAACGTAATACACAACAAAGAAGTCCAAATCCAAAAATAAATTCTGTACAATAAACAGTACAAAAATACAGTAAATCAGAAAATTCCAACACACTATTCATGAAAAGATCTTTACTTCACAAACACAAATACCATTCTGGAGAGCCTGACTTTGTGGTGGAATAAATAAGCAGAGAACGGTTTTCCAGCTGATTGTCACTGTGGCCCCATCTTCTGATACTTTATTTTAAAGGAACAGGGCAAATAATTAAACATAAATACATTAGCACAAAAATAAACATAACTCATACTTAGTAAATAACTAATTCACAAACTAATATTCAACACATAACACATTGGAGGACAAAACACATTACATACTGTATTACATTTCTTTCTTCTTCTTTCGGCTGCACCCATTAGGGGTTGCCAATGGCAGCTCTATCCTTAGCATCCTTCTCCCAGTATACCCAGCATCTCTCCACTGCACTTGTCCAAACCAACGTAATCTCGCCTCTCTGACTTTGTCTCCCAACCGTCCAACTTGAGCTGACCCTCTAATGTCCTCATTTCTAATCCTATCCATCCTCGTCACACCCAGTGCGAATATTGCATCTTTAACTCTGCTACCTCCGGCTCTGCCTCCTGCTTTCTGGTCAGTGCCACCATCTCCAACCCATATAACATAGCTGGTCTCACTACCATCCTGTAGACCTTCCCATTAACTCTTGCTGATACCCGTCTGTCACAAATTACTCCTGACACTCTTCTCCACCCATTCCACCTGCCTGCACTCTCTTTTTCACCTCTCTTCTAATAACCCCCATTACTCTGTACTGTTGATACCAAGTATTTAAACTCATCCACCTTCGCCAACTCTACTCCCTGCATCCTCACCATTCCACTCACCTCCCTCTCATTTACACACATGTATTCTGTGTTGTTCCTACTGACCTGCATTCCTCTCCTCTCTATAGTATATCTCTACCTCTCCAGGGTCTCCTCAACCTGCTCCCTACTCTCACTACAGATCACAATGTCATCAGCAAACATCATAGTCTATGGGGACTCCTGTCTAATCTCATCTGTCAACCTGTCCATCACCATTGCAAATAAGAAAGGGCTCAGAGCCGATCCCTGATGTAATCCCACCTCCAACTTGAATGCATCCGTCACTCCTACCACAGACCACACCACAGTCACACTTCCCTCGTACATATCCTGTACAACTCTTACATACTTCTCTGCCACTCCCAACTTCCTCATACAATACAACAGCTCCTCTCGAGGCATCCTGTCACATGCTTTCTCCAGATCCACAAAGACGCAATACAACTCCTTCTGGCCTTCCCTAAACTTCTTCAGCAACATCCGCAGAACAAACATTGCATCTGTGGTGCTCTTTCTTGGCATGAAACCATACTGCTGCTCACTAATTATCACCTCACTTCTTAACCTAGCTTCCACTACTCTTTCCCATAACTTCATGCTGTGGCTCATCAATTTTTTTCTCCTATAGTTACTGCAGTCCTGCACATCCCCCTTATTCTTAAATATCAGCACCAGTACACTTCTTCTCCACTCCTCAGGCATCCTCTCACTTTCCAAGATTCCATTAAACAATCTGGTTAAAAACTCCACTGCCATCTCTCCTAAACACCTCCATGCTTCCATAGGTATGTCATCTAGACCAACGGCCTTTCCATTCTTCATCCTCTTCATAGCTGTCCTTACTTCCTCCTTGCTAATCTGTTGCACTTCCTGATTCACTATTTCCGCATCATCCAACCTCTTCTCTCTCTCGTTCTCTTCATTCATCAGCCTCTCAAAGTACTCTTTCCATCTGCTCAACACACTCTTCTCGCTTGCGAGTACGTTTCCATCTTTATCCTTTATCACCCTAACCTGCTGCACATTTTTCCCAGCTTAGTCCCTCTGTCTAGCCAATCGGTACAGGTCTTTTTCTCCCTCCTTAGTGTCCAACCTCTCATACAACTCATCATATACCTTTTCTTTAGCCTTCACCATCTCTCTCTTCACCTTGTGCCTTATCTCCTTGTACTCTTGTCTACTTTCCGCATCTCTCTGACTATCCCACTTCTTCTTTGCCATCCTCTTCCTCTGTATACTCTCCTGTATTTCCTCATTCCACCACCAGGTTTCCTTTTCCTCCTTCCAGATGTCACACCAAGCACCATTCTTGCTGTCACCCTTACTACATCTGCTGTAGTTTCCCAACTGTCTGGTAACTCTTCACTGCCACCCAGTGCCTATCTCACCTTCTCCCTAAACTCAGCCTTGCAATCTTCCTGTTTTCAACTTCCACCATTTCATCCTTGGCTCTGCCCTCACTCTCTTCCTCTTATTGATCTCCAACGTCATCCTACAGACCACCATCCTATGCTGCTTAACTACACTTTCCCCTGCCACCACTTTGCAGTCTTAAATCTCCTTCAGATCAACTCTTCTGCATAGGATGCAATCTACCTGTGTGTATCTTCCTCCACTCTTGTACGTAGCCCTATGTTCCTCCCTCTTTTTAAAATATGTATTCACCACAGCCATGTCCATCCTTTTGGCAAAATCCACTATCCTCTGACCTTCTTCATTCCTCTCCTTGACACCATACCTACCCATCACTTCCTCGTCTCCACTGTTCCCTTCACCAACATGCCCATTGAAATCTGCTCCAATCACCATTTTCTGTCCCTTGGGTACACTGTTCATCACTTCATCCAACTCACTCCAAATATCTTCTTTCTCACCCATTGCACACCCAACTTGTGGTGCATATGCACTAACAACAATCATCATCACACCTCCAGTTTCCAGCTTCATAATCATTACTCTGTCTGACACTCTTTTCACCTCCAAAACACTCTTGACATACTGTTACTTCAGAATAACTCCTACTCCATTTCTCCTTCCATCCACACCATGATAGAACAATTTGAATCCACCTCCGATCCACCTGGCCTTATTCCCCTTCCAATTAGTCTCTTGCATGCACAATATATCAACCTTCCTTCTCTCCATCATATCTGCTAACTCTCTCCCCTTACCAGTCAAACTGCCAACATTCAAAGTTCCTACCCTCAGTTCCACTCTCTTTACCTTCCTCCTCTCCTCCTGCCTCTGGACACGTCTCCCCCCTCTTCTTCTTCTTCGGCCAACACTAGCCCAATTTCCGCCAGCACCCTGTTGGCCAACAGTACTGGTGGCAGTCGTTATTAACCTGGGGCTCGACTGATCCGGTATGGAAATTTGTATTGTTGTCCGCATATTGATTTGGCAAAATTTTACACCGGATGCCCTTCCTGACATAATGCTCTCCATTTATCCGGGTTTGGGACCGGCACGAAGAAACACACTGGTTTGTGCATCCCCTGTGGCTGGGTTACATATTACATTACATTACTAAATAAAAATCTGAAATTAAACTTTACAAGCGGCAAGGACAAATTCTTGGTTAAACCATAACTATTCCAACTCAACAGCGAATCGGGTAATTTATGAAAAATGAAACAGCTATACCTGCTTCATAGAGTTACAACTTACTATATATCTCTAATTTCAAAAAAACCCTTGCCTTCCATCATTGCACTTCACTATTCTCACTTTCCTCCTTCTGTATTCTTGATTCCCCTACTCCTCCACTTTCTATATATTCTTATCTTCCAGTGAAAAGCCAAGCAAAATGACACCTTTTATTGGCTAACTAAAAAGATTACAATATGCAAGCTTTCGAGGCAACTCAGGCCCCTTCTTCAGGCAAGATGTAATCACCCTAGTACTACGTATCTTCCAGGTAATACTATTCTCTTCTCCCCAGGTGTGTATTTTCTTTTACTTTACCCAACCACTATGGCCTCCCCTTTATCAGGCTGTAGGTTTTGCTGTCCATTGTGTTTACCTGGTACTCAAAGTAAACATGTTGTTATGAGTGAAATAATACAAATTAAAACAAAACGCCAACTGCAGCAGATAAAATATTTCTTGTCTTCTTTGCTATCTTCCTTTTTGTGCGAAACTTGCAAAGCATTATGCTGTTATTTTTTTTTTGTATGAAGCTGATTTTTTTTTTTCAATAGGTTTGAAGACAACATCCAATGTAAGATAATCTTGACTAAAATTTGATCATTACAATATCTGAGATTGAGAGAAGGAAAAAAGCCAAGTGAACAGCAGGACCGTCTGTTCTGTTCCACAGCTTGTCACTTACGAGTAGAGCTGGCATGTTGCCTTGTGTACCAGAAGCACCGTGTAGAGCAAAAAAATAACCAAGCAAGAAGATGATTTTGAAAACTCTCTATAATTTTCTTCGCATAAAATGTGATTTGTGTTAAATCCTCTTGGTAGTTGGAGCATCTATTAAAGTTGAGTTAAAGCCCATAGACTACTTGAGATTCAAGTGTGCAAAACAGGAATGGTACTGCTGTTTTATGGCTCAAATTTTTATTATGATTGCTTCCAAAGAAGTGCTGATTTTTATTACACTCCAATGATTGCTTTGTGTTTCTACAGCTGTTCTTCTGACAAATCTCATTTAATCCCAAGAAGTACTGAGTTTACCTTATAGCATTAATTTATTCAATCTTCTTGCGTGAAAGCATTTTACCATTATTGTAATAAATTAAGGTTAAGGTTTCCCTTTTGGAAAGCATGTGCTTTGTTGCCTCCTCCCCTTATGTACAATACCCTATTATACGATATATTTTCAATAACATCAATAATCCATTTTCAAAACCTCTTAATCTTGTTCAGTGTCAAGCAACGAAAGTACCAGAAAGAAAGTAATCAGCAAAAATATTGAACTGGCACATTGTTGAGACTACTCAGAAAATGAGATGGCTCAGTATTGAAGACAGACATGGATACTCGTGACATGACTCCTTTTAAATTTGTCTGAATCAATGTCCTGCTTTGTTAAATGAACAATGCAGCTTATTGTGGGATAGAGCTCCTCAAATTAATTCATCTTTGATGAAAATAAGCTACTTTACCTAATATTAATTTTTTAGTGATAGAATTTAAGGAGTCATTCCTGCTCACTATCATTTTTTCGGTTAGTACCCTTACAACAGGCTGTGGTGCCTTCTGTGTGGACTTTGCATTTCTTCTGGTGTCCATGCTGTTTACCTACAACAGTCCAGTCACATGCTGTTACATAAACAAGCAAGCCTACATTTCTGCAGTGTATGAGTGAATGTGCATGTGTGTAAACGTGTCCTGCAATGGACTAGAATTCTTCGCAGCTTTGGTTACTGGTTGCACACGCATTCTGCTGATAGAATAGGCTTCCAGCTGTGACCTTGGACAAAAAGGCAGGTTCAGAAAATGGATGAAACGAGCATGAGTGGAAATATAGAAATCTGCCAGGCTGTCTTTACTGCAACACCTTTTTGATCTTTGCTGTACATGTGACAAGCAAGCCTAAAACTTGACTGCAGCATCTTTTTAAGATATAAATGCAACAGCAAAGTCCAGCAGGTCACTGTAACACTCTTGACCGTTTTCCTGTTGACCAAATTTTTTACCACAGTTTCTGGTGTGGATTTCCAAATTCCTGTTGTGTGACCTCTTATCAGACTCAGTTTTTTGACTTGTTGTTTTTTGAATTTCTGTAACACTTATTATGTCTAATTTCTTCATTAAATGTCAGTAAGTTCAGATTTTAAAAATTATATTGAAGATTTTATTAAAGGAAGTTAAGTACTTAATGTGTGTTGGAATAAATTCAAAAGGGAAAAAGGAAGGAAAATATATATAAAAAGATGCATTTGAATTTCTTATGTTTCTTATGGCAAGCTGCAGTTATAATGTTTCAACAATGGCATTGAGCTACAATAAAATATGTCTACATAAGTCTAAGCATGTCTTGATGTGGTCAGAAATAATTGCATTCTCCAGAACCATTCACTGACAGAGCTCCATAGTCAAACACACAACGGATGACTAAATCCCGGCCTGTAAAGCTAATAATTAGTACCTGTCATGTTTAAAGACTGTATGTTTTTTTTTCCTAAGACTAATCAAGGTTATTATACATATAATACTGTCTATTTTACATGCATATTAGCTCATTCCTCTGTTAAATTGATACTGACCAACAGATTACCTCATCCTTTAGAAAGATCTTAGTGTTGTTTGTTTGATCTCCTTAGCTTTTCAAAAAAGTTTATAATGACTTTGCATAGCCAAGTAGCTATTGCCGCAATGACAGCATATTATGTCATCCTTATAACTATGTGAATTATAAAAAAAATCCACTAGGTTTCATTTTTCTTCCTTCATTTAACAATTACTATGCTTGTTCCAGAAATAATATTTACATTTAAATACTATATTACAGCTTTTTGTACTTGGTACTTGAGGCATTTTCACTAATACCATTCATCCATCCATTATCCAACCCGCTATATCCTAACTACAGGGTCACGGGGGTCTGCTGGACCCAATCCCAGCCAACACAGGGCGTAAGGCAGGAAACAAACCCTGGGCAGGGCGCCAGCCCACCGCAGGGCACACACACTCACATCCACGGGACAATTTAGAATCACCAATGCACCTAACCTGCATGTCTTTGGACTGTGGGAGGAAACCGGAGCGCCCGGAGGAAATCCACACAGACACAGGGAGAACAAGCAAACTCCACACAGGGAGGACCCGGGAAGCGAACCCGGGTCTCCTAACTGCGAGGCAGCAGTGCTACCCACTGCGCCACCGTGCCGCCCTTTGATACCATTTATTCATATACCAAATCAGCAAGCACATTTTCAGGTTAGCACTAAGACTGCAATTTAAAAATACGCATCTCACAGCTACACATTGTTCTCTTTATTAGACACAATTTTCAAAACTGAAATCTCCTTTCCTAGGCAAAAGGTTAGTTCACTTGTTTAGACAACAATCGAGGCAAATGTTGCTCAGAGAGGTAGAGGAAGAGGTGTTAATGGTTAGGATGACGACAAGGGCATGAAAGAAAATCAAAGATGTAAACATCATTGAACAAGCTCATTTTTCTAAGAATGGTGAAGTTAACGTAACATATTTGCAAGTGAAGATAGATAGATAGATAGATAGATAGATAGATAGATAGATAGATAGATAGATAGATAGATAGATAGATAGATAGATAGATAGATAGATAGATACTTTATTAATCCCAGGGGGAAATTCACATACTCCAGCAGCAAAAAATATTAAATTAAAGAGTAATAAAAAATGCAGGTAAAAAACAGACAATAACTTGAATAATGTTCAACGTTTACCCCCTCTGGTGGAATTGAAGAGTCGCATAGCTTGGGGGAGGAATGATCTTCTCAGTCTGTCAGTGGAGCAGGACAGTGACAGCAGTCTGTCGCTGAAGCTGCTCTTCTGTCTGGAGATGACACTGTTTAATGGATGTAGTGGATTCTCCATAATTGATAGTGAAGAACTTGAACGTGAGCTAGTTCAGTTTTATGTGACATTCTGGATCTGGTTTAGGTCCGGATTAAACTTTTTGCATTACCCTGTAATGTAGGGGTGGAGCTGAATCCGAAAACGGTATTCGGATAAGGACAAAGAATGGATTTTTACAAATATTTTTTTTGTCCAAATGTTTTGCCATTTTTTTGTATTCAGAAAAAATAACGTAAAATCAAATAGGCACTGTCTGTGTCTGCCTGCTTGTGCTTAAGCTGCACCCCTGTTGACATGAGCATGTGGTGAAGCTCCGCTTTCGCTTTTAGGAAAACGTTGTACTGTGCAAGGCCACTTTATATTTTTCCCCATTGGACATGCAATATGTGACGCGAATTTTGACCGGCAGCCTAATAAGTTAGTTCAACTACATGCTGCTTCCACGGTCACTATTTGTGTCACATGGTTGGAAATAGAGCAGTAATCTATTTAATTTCTTTTTCTACCTGGGGGATATTAGCATATATGGTTATACATGTTCGTTGCTTGGTATAACTCAATAAAGTGTATTTAAATAAAAAGGTCTTCATAATTATTGTATTTTATTCAAGAACACTGTAATGGCCTAATATAAGGCATGCAAAATTGAAAAAAGTAAACTCATGGGTCATTTATTCTCACTCCTTAAAAAACACAAAATGAACTGAACATGAAATAGTTCAAAATTGAAATTGTGAACTATGAAAGTCAATTTATTCATTTTAATCTGTGTGAACTGAACTTTGAGCTAGTTCTTATGAGGTTTGAACTTGCACATTACTGAAGAGAACCATCATGGATAAAATCTAAACAACCCTGTTTGATTACATAGTCAACCATGGTTTGAGCATGATGAAGGTAAAGAGTCTGGCCACACCTTAGCTGCTTCATGGTTACTGGTATAATACAGTTATTCAGAAATACAAATTGATAAGTAGTATTGATCAATAAAATCTGTCAAAGCATTTTTCACAGTGAATACTCTGTATGATACTTTGCTGGGAAAGTGTGACATCACATGTACTTTCTCCGGTCTTGTTCAGCCTATATACACCGGACTTCCAATACAGCTCGGAGTCCTGCCACATGCAAAAGTTCTCTGACGACACTGCTATCGTGGCCTTCATCAGGAGTGGGCAGGAGGAGGAGTATAGGAACCTCATCAAGGACTTTGTTAAATGGTGCGACTCAAACCACCTACACCTGAACACCAGCAAAACCAAGGAGCTGGTGGTAGATTTTAAGAGGACCAGGCCCCTCATGGACCCCGTGATCATCAGAGGTGACTATGTGCAGAGGGTGCAGACCTATAAATACCTGGGAGTGCAGCTGGATGATAAATTGGACTGGACTGCCAATACTGATGCTCTGTGCAAGAGAGGACAGAGCCGGCTATACTTCCTTAGAAGACTGGCGTCCTTCAACATCTGCAATAAGATGCTGCAGATGTTCTATCAGACAGTTGTGGCGAGCGCCCTCTTCTACGCAGTGGTGTGCTGGGAGGCAGCATAAAGAAGAAGGACGCCTCATGCCTGGACAAACTGGTGAGGAAGGCAGGCTCTATTGTTGGCATGGAGCTGGACAGTTTGACACCTGTGGCAGAGCGACGGGTGCTGAGCAGGCTCCTGTCAATCATGGAGAATCCACTGCATCCACTAAACAGTATCATCTCCAGACAATGGAGCAGATTCAGCGACAGACTGCTGTCAATGTCCTGCTCCACTGACAGACTGAGGTGATTGTTCCTCCCCCACACTATGCGACTCTTCAATTCCACCCGGGAGGGTAAACGTTAACATTATACAAAGTTATTGTCTGTTTTTACCTGCATTTTTTATCACTCTTTATTTTAATATTGTTTTCTTATCAGTATGCTGCTGCTGGAGTATGTGAATTTCCCCCTGGGATTAATAAAGTATCTATCTATCTATCTATCTATCTATCTATCTATCTATCTATCTATCTATCTATCTATCTATCTATCTATCTATCTATCTATCTATCTATCTATCTATCTATCTATCTATCTATCTATCTATCTATCTATCTATCACAGAACTGTAGCAGCCATGTGTAGAACTGTCATGAGTTAGTACTGTAAGATCTTTGCAGAGGTGCTTCGTGCATGATGTCACCACCGGATTTCAAAAAATAAAAAAAAACCAAACCTTAGTACATTAGCTGACTATAAAGAGAATATTATGAGTACTGCCACTGGAGATACAATACTGATCCCTGTGCATTGGCTGTGACGCACTGCAAGGCAAATTTTTTTAATTATTACTTTGTAGGCCTGGGAAAGTTAATACATTAATTTTGTGATTAATCTGTCTTGTTTAATGCGTTAAAAAATGTTAGCCTCAGGCAATGTTTTGGTCAGGGCAGCATTTTTATTTAATTTTATTTTTAACATTCTTAAACAGTAATACAAAACAGTTAAGTGGGTAGCTAAAGAATTACATACACATCCAGTACCGTATTTATATCCTGTCTTTAAAAATTTTATGAAATAAAATTTTCACTTAAAGGTTTAAAATGTTGTCTTACGAGCTACACAGCAATACGCCACATATCAATACATAGCACTGGTGAACATTTTCTTGATTTTATACATACTGACGTAGGTGCAGGGGAGTGGGAGGAAAGGAGATGGGGAGGAGAGGTTTATGGCAGTCCTGGTGCAATGCTAGAGAAAAGCTGTAAAAGTAATAATTACGCTCTCTTTTTATTTTCATTTCATGTTTCTGTAAGAAAATTGAATCAATGTCATATCGCATAAGTGATAAGTTATCTGTGAGTGACACTAAAACCAAAGTAAGTCTCTAGTATAGGCATCACTAAATGGCGCTCCCAGACCAAGGAGAGCAATATCCGGACTGTGACACATTTCAGATAAATCAATGAGAGTAACCGATAACATTTCTGCAGCAATTATTTTCTTCCTTCTTGAGGTGTGTGCATCTACTTATGTCACACAATGGACAATAAATCAATGCAACTGTTACAGTGCATGGGTAAAATGTGTGAAAGCCACAGAAGGAAATAACAGAAATGAAAGAGTGACAGGAAACATGGCTTGTTCGAAAAACAGGAAAGTAGATGCAGAAACTGAACTTTCAATGTTCATTCTTCCTGCGGGTAGTCCAAAACCAGTTTGTCTCATGTGTTCCAAAACCATGGTTTTAGTACAAAGTACCAATGTGAAAGCAACACTATGAGAGAAAAACGGCAGTTTGAAATGAGGACACGTAAAATAACTGAACTGAGAGCCCACTATGACAGATCCACCAGAGTCCTTTCACATTCTATACAGCCCAGCATTGTGCAAATCGATGTTCAAGCATGGATTTTGGGGTAACATAAAAAAACATATTCTGATGGGACCATTGAAAAGGAGTCCACTTTTCAACTTTATTTTGATGGTTCTGTTTTCTTTTACTTAAAATGTATATGTGATAGGCCTACTTTTATTTTTTTATTAAATAAAGTTATTTATGTTCCCTCATTATTCCAATGTGCAGTATCTTCACTAATTTATGGAAAGAACACAATATAACCATTCAAATAATGCACCGTGTCAGTTTTTAAGGGAGATAGCAGCTACAGGGATCTTTTTTTCGAATGCCAGGAGCAAAGGTGTAGGTAGAGCAGTGTTTTCCATTCATTATTCTGGGGCGGCACACTTTTGGTAAACCAAAAAAAAACTCAAGGCATACCACAATTGTAATAACCACAAAAGCATTAAATCTATTCACATGCTAAACTGTCTAAAAAAGCAAGATAGGGTGCAGCAGAAACAGCAGCTTGGAGATTGCCATTTGCAGACACAGCACTTAATAAGCACTTTGGACACACTTTCGAGCTTCTTCAACCCATTGCCCACTCATATACTCTCTGCCTTACTCAACTGACCTGGGGTCAGAGGCAACCCGTAAGACCCCAGGCCCTCGGCTCTACGAGAGTCACTGACGAATATGCACTCAGGCAGATGGACCCCCGACACATCTCCTGGCTGCTAAAATGCTCTCTAAGTGATGTGTATGCAAAACAGTGATCATGGATCTGCTTTTATGTTGGCTTCTCCAGGTATTCCTGTCCTCCTCGGACAGGTCTCAGTCACCTGAGGAGCATGGCTCTCTCAGGTCTGGACCCAGGGGCACTACACTGTTATTACCAATTGAAAAACACTTGTGTAGGATATAATTATTAAGTTGTTGATGGTGATGAACAATTAAAGATAGTATTTATGGAGTTTTAACAAATGTTTTAATGCATGTCCATTTAAACATTTCATATTATTTCTGTTAAATCAGTCTTTAACAATACTTTTAAAGTCAACAGTTGGTTCGATCATTTTTTAATCTGACATGTCTGTGTCTCATATGCTATGCCAATTTGAGAATTAATACATTGGCCTCATTTTCTTATTGCCTTCTTTTTAGCTTGCCTTTTAGGAGGGCATTCATATTCAGGTTGTAAGTTTAAACTATGATAATTTTTTAAAATTCCTTTGTGTTGATTCTCCATTAATTTTGTGATTCAGAGTATATTTACTTTATGATTTAGGTATTAATTTTATAATTACATGCTTTAAGTTAGATTAATCGGGCGGCACGGTGGCGCAGTGGGTAGCGCTGCTGCCTCGCAGTTGGGAGATCTGGGGACCTGGGTTCAATTCCTGGGTCCTCCCTGCGTGGAGTTTGCATGTTCTCCCCGTGTCTGCGTGGGTTTCCTCCGGGCGCTCCGGTTTCCTCCCACATTCCAAAGACCTGCAGGTTAGGTGGATTGGCATTTCTAAATTGGCCCTAGTGTGTGCTTGGTGTGTGGGTGTGTTTGTGTGTGTCCTGCGGTGGGTTGGCACCCTGCCCTGGATTGCTTCCTGCCTTGTGCCCTGTGTTGGCTGGGATTGGCTCCAGCAGACCCCCGTGACCCTGTGTTCGGATTCAGCGGGTTGGAAAATGGATGGATGGATGGAAGTTAGATTAATCATGATTAATTACATACATTTATGCAATTAATTAATTAATTTTTTAAATCGATTTCCATCCCTATTACTTTGATATACTTTATTAATCCCCAAGGGGAAATTTACTTAATTTGCATGCATAATTAGCCATGTGCCCAGTTACATGTAAAACATGCCTTAAAGGAGCCCTCTCCCTCCCCGAGAAGAAAACACCCTGTGCATTAATAATAATAATAAAAGATTTTTTTACTACTTAGAAAGTGTTTCTATCTTCTTCATGAAGAAAAAATTAACAAATATTTGCACAGTTTTCAAAAACAAAGAGACACTTGAGTGACCCCCAGTTCTGAGACTTCAAACAATGGAATGAGCCTCCGGTTTGTTGAATGGCTAATGTGTTCCCCTAAATTGGAACTCTGTGAACACAATGCTATATACATATTGTATATATTTTTTTTTACTTTTTGCTAGTTTTTTGCCATTTAATGTATTTTGTTTGTGTTTATAATTCCTTTAGCATCTCTTGTTGTTTGAGGCATGGTAGTGCCTTACAGCTCAAATCACAATTTTGTCCAAAATAATCAGTCAGTAGTTGTCAGATGCTTCCTTAGCTATCTGGAACCCTTAAAACACCAATGCACCATTATACGCCTTTCAAAACTTCAGTTCCTCCTTACCCTTTGACTTCAATTCATTTTGTGAAGTTTGGGCGAAGTTCATGAACATTTCATAAAACATTTCACCAAACTCATGGCAAAGCAAACTTGACAGGGTTCGCTCATCACTATTCATATAAGTAACCTACAGATTCACTGTACAATACTACTATGTTTACGTTACTACATAGTGGACTGTAGTACAGCTCTGGATGTATCTGTTGCAGAAGGCATTTGATTGCTAGCCCTCCAGATGCATACACATTCTCCAGGCAATGGAGGAGGCCTTTGGGGCTTAGATGATACTTCCCCCTGCTTTCTAGGCAGAGACATGGAGATGAATGTAGATAGGTTGCTGTGGCCAGACCCAAACAGAAGACAGGATGCAGTCTGGGTTTTTTTTTTGTTCTTTTTTTCCCTTTGTAAAAACCTGTTTCTTGTATCTTTTTCTGTATTTGTTTTGCCTATAAGCCTAATGTTTATGCCCAAGTATGGGTCAAAATGTATTGTTTTTAGAAAAATAAATGAAAATTGCCCTACATATTTGTGTTTAATGTTGAATTAGTGCAAGTTTATTTGAAGAGCTGTTTGAATATGTTTGGAAACGTTTACATCAAACTGCCAAGTACTGCACACTGAAAATGCAATAGGGATCGCAGTGTTTTGCATTTTTACCATCAATGTGTAGTTGGTACTTAGGATTCAAAAATACTACTTTTAGAAGAGTTTGTGTGGTTTTGAATAAATTTTGTGCTTTTGCAAGATATCTCTGGCACTTTTCAGGTTGTGTGAGTGTTTTTGGGGATTGTGTGTAGAGTTTTGAAAAACAAGCTGTAATTTAAGAAATTGTATGTAAGCAATCATATAAAATAATTATGCTCAATCAGTACACCATAACAAATAATTAAATTCAATCATTAATTTGTAATTATACAAATTTGTTAAAATTATCAATGAGTGAAATGACTTGCACAAAATGGAATTTCATAGCAAAGCTTAGAATTTTGATTTGTAGAATACATGGGAAAAAAATTTATTAATAGCATGAAAATCATAAACAAACATAACAAACCAAAGTAAAGTATATTATATCAGGACATTAAAACTTCCTGCCTACAGTGCCCAAACCTGCAATGAATGATTGCATTAGGAGAGGCATGGTGCAGCCTACAAAGGAAAAGTTCCAGTGAGATAAAAATGGATGATTTCCTCAATGGCCAGATTCAGGTCATCAAAGGTAATGTTTCCTAATACACGAGTCAATGTAAGATAGGCTGAACCATAGAAGAGTGAATGCAGACCAACAGTACGTTTCCCTAATAGAAAATTGCATTGCTTTCCTTACGACAGCAGTTGAGGCAAATAGGTCTAAGCGGCCTTTTGTATGAACGACTGGGAGTTCTTCTCATTTATTGGAAGGATCATTTGACAATCTTTATAATTTAGGAATTTCAATATCAATGGCCCTGGATGAGGTAAATCCTGGAGTAGGATGTGAATCCTGTAGCACTCTCAATGATATGAGCGAAGCTGGGTAAAAGAGAAAAGATAGCCAGCCTCAGTTTTTTTCAAAAAGTCTGTTGCATTGCCACCATCAGAATTGTCCATAATCCCAATGATGACACATTGTAATGCTTATTTTTGTCCTCAGATTGAATGAGTTGTGCAGTTAAAGGTGCAACACGACCCTCCAGAGATCAAATCATATTTGTCATGCTACCCCAAGTTTTTCACTAATATGCTCAAATCTTCAGAAAGTCTTGCCTGGTTAGCTTTCACTGCTGCCAGGTTTCACTGAAGACAGCCAATCTCCCTTTAATAGAGTCATGAATAGAGTCATGCATTGCAGTAAGCTGTTCATGTATAAAGGAATTAATATTGACATTGACTCTGCAGAGTACCTTCTTCACTGGACTAAAAGGTTCACATACTGTATGAGTTAACATATCTAGAATGTGGAATAAACAGAAATGATTTTGTAATAAATGTAGTATTGTATGAGGAGTTCTGATAGAAGAAATGGTGGAAGGGATGACACTGGGGAGCTACAAATCAGGTATCCACAGAGGTCAAGTGGTCTCCTTCCAAAACAAAATATACACCGGGACTTACCATTAGCATCGCATAACTACATTTCCTGCTGCTAAAACAAGGGTAGAATGGGGCCATTCGTGACGTCCTGTGTGTATCCAGTCTGAAAGATTTAAAATAGTGATGATGTAAAGAGATGTTTTGAAGCACTAATGACCTATGTTCTTGATAAGGATAATAGACCTAAAAGGAAAACTTCCTTTTTAAAGTTAAGAGAGTAAATTACTTCTACTCATAACATTTAAACTGGTTTTCCTTGTGAGGATTTGAGGTGGCAAAATGCTAAGTTGAAGATACCTGATCTACCAAAAAAATGCAGTAGATTTCAGGTAACTTGGAGAATTCTGAAGTGTTCCTTGCCAACCAAGGGATACAACACCATCTGGGCTCTTAGAATTCTTTTAGTGTGAAATGTCTGGTATAACTCTTATAGGAGACACCTAGGGTATACCTACTAAATAAGTTCTAGCCACTTCAAATGATTCTGCACAATCTGGACAGGGCACAGTTCTTTTAGTCTATGGTCCTCCTGTATTGTTGAGGGTGTTGCTTTATCCCGAGTGTCTAAGCCCAGCAATCCTATGCTAAATTCTCAAATGTGTTGCTTGTACCCACAGTCTTATCACTACTCAAAGCTTGCGACCATGGGTAGATAGATAGATAGATAGATACTTTATTAATCCCAAGGGGAAATTCACATACTCCAGCAGCAGCATACTGATACAAAAAATAATATTAAATTAAAGATTGATAACAATGCAGGTAAAAACAGACAATAACTTTGTATAATGTTAACGTTTACCCCCCCGGGTGGAATTGAAGAGTCGCATAGTTTGGGGGAGGAACGATCTTCTCAGTCTGTCAGTGGAGCAGGACAGTGACAGCAGTCTGTCGCTGAAGCTGCTCTTCTGTCTGGAGATGACACTGTTTAGTGGATGCAGTGGATTCTCCATAATTGATAGGAGCCTGCTCAGCACCCGTCGCTCTGCCACAGATGTCAAGCTGTCCAGCTCCATGCCAACAATAGAGCCTGCCTTCCTTGCCAGTTTGTCCAGGTGTGAGGCGTCCTTCTTCTTAATGCTGCCTCCCCAGCACACCACCGCGTAGAAGAGGGCGCTCGCCACAACCGTCTGATAGAACATCTGCAGCATCTTATTGCAGATGTTGAAGGACGCCAGCCTTCTAAGGAAGTATAACCGGCTCTGTCCTTTCTTACACAGAGCATCAGTATTGTATAAGTATCTGAATGTAGATTGACCATGATTTTCACTTATGAACAAAACTCTAGGGTACTTGAACTTTTTCACCTGAAGCAGATGATCACCCCTAACCTACAGAGAGCATTCACTACTTTATGAGAGAAAACCACAACCTCAAGTTTAGATTTTTTGTTTCATACCCTGCCATGAGCTGTTTATATGTTGGCAGTTCCAACACTGCTAAAACCTCACATCTAAAATTAACTGCCAGTACAAAACAAGCTCTTCTTTCTTTTTCTGACAATTTTTTTGCATCACAGTTCAGCTGTATCATTTGGCATTTGTTACACTAATGAACTGAAATAAGCTCTATAGAAATGGGCAAAGCCGTTCAGTAGTTTAAGGAAAACAGTTTCGTTTTCTATCCATTGAAGAATTTCACTTAAAAAAAAATAAACAAAACTCCAAGGCAGTTGGCATATTATAACCAATTTGAATAGTAGGGACTCCTTAACAGCAGCTGCTGTTGTTTAAGAATCCTTCATAATGAAATCTTTTGATAACATATCCCTTTGTAAATCAGTGCCACCAAGCTATTATATAAAATCATCCAAAAAAGCAGTTTTTTCATGAAATAATGCTGGTTAAAATACAGAATCTTGCATGATATCTCCACAATCTCTATTACAGTAACATTAAACCAGTTTTCTGAAATGTGCATTGCCAACCCACAATCAATATGTGCCAAATGCAGAAAAACACATAATTTAACACCATGCACCTGGAAGTACATTGATGCCAAATGTATTCTTAGACTTCTAGCTCAGGCTGTAGCCTACAAATGGATACTGATAATACCAGCTGGTAATACTTCAAGCAACAATTACTTTAAGAGCTAATGCACAAGTAATTTTCAACATGGAAATGATGCAATCAAAGCTTACACCATGCAGCACTTTTGTAGTCTTGAATAGTGTTTGGACTCGGTACTCTGGCAAAAATCCTCTTGGCAAAGTACAGCCTGACCAAGCGGACAACACTCTTTGTCCTTCAGCATCTGTACCACCCTCCCTACACATCTGTGGAGACATGTCTCCAAGTTATTACCTATCCATCCATTTCTAGAGTGGAGCATTCCACAACATATATTGACTTTATTGAAGTTAATCATAACCTTTATTAAAAACAATTTCCTTTGCAAAACATTATATTGCTGATTCAGCATTGCCATTCCATCTGTAATTTAAAGAGAATTTGTCTTAATACATGTGCAAAGAGCCTGTAAAACAAATGTGTGAAAAAGAAAGTTAAACCATCTGCCATGCAATTCATGCTTTGTGCATGATGAGAGCACAAAACATGACATATTGTAAATGTTTCTGGTGAAGAAAGTGTAGCTATGCTTTAAGTAGGTTATCTTGTGGAATATCTGTTATGGGTGATTAATTAAAGTTAATTACATGAAGTACATTCTGAAAAGATGTAGAAGAAACTTAGCTTTGCATAATTAAAAGGAGCAAGTGAGCACACAAAAATTCCACCAGGCAGCTTTTCAAATTACCTGGGGCAAGTAAGTATCCAAAATTCCTTTAGTCAATGTTACTGGGTTACATCTAAATGTTACTATTTATGTTTGAAATTTTAATTCTATATATATTCATTTATTAAGTCTGTTTTTGGAAACAAAATATAAGAGAATAATTCTTTGCATTTACTGTATATAGCGCTTTTCTCACTACTCAAAGCACTCAGCAATTGCAGGTTAAGGGCCTTGCTCAAGGGCCCAACAGAGCAGAGTCCCTATTGGCATTTACAGGATTCAAACCAGCAACCTTCCGATTGCCAGTGCAGATCCCTAGCCTCAGAGCCACCTAAAGAAAACAATTCAATAAAAAAGTAAGTAACAAAGCAAGTACAATCATACGTGTCAAAAATATAATATAATAGAACTTGTTTTTTTCTATAATGCTCTTCACTGACCGCTGGGAACAATTTGGTACAGTCATATGAAAAAGTTTGGGAACCCCTCTCAGCCTGCATAATAATTTACTCTACTTTCAACAAAAAAGATAACAGTGGTATGTCTTTCATTTCCTAGGAACATCTGAGTACTAGGGTGTTTTCCGAACAAAGATTTTTAGTGAAGCCATATTTAGTTGTATGAAATTAAATCAAATGTGAAAAACTGGCTGTGCAAAAATTTGGGTCCTCTTTTAATTTTGCTGATTTTAATGCATGGAACTGCTCAATGCTGATTACTTGCAACACCAAATTGGTTGGATTAGCTCGTTAAGCCTTGAACCTCATAGACAGGTGTGTCCAATCATGAGAAAAGGTATTTAAGGTGGTCAATTGCAAGTTGTGCTTCCCTTTGACTTTCCTCTGAAGAGTGACAGCATGGGATCCTCAAAGCAACTCTCAAAAGGTCTGAAAACAAAGATTGTTCAGTATCATGGTTTAGGGCAGGGGTGGGCAAAGTCATTCCTGGAGGGCCGCGGGTTTTTGTTCCAACCCAGTTGCTTAATTAGAAAACAATCCTTGCCAATAATTACATTTCATGGCTTGTTAGTGCTTTAACTCTGCTATGTCAAGTCATTCTCATATCCTAGATTTTTTTTTCATTCTAAGGATATCATCCAAATACTTTGAAGTATATAACGGGTGGGTAATTCTCAGTCCTCCACTTTTTTTCTCTTCTCTTTCCTTCCAAGTATTTAATTAAACCAAATAGTGCACGATAAATACACACAGGTGTAAAGGGTAACAAGCAAAATGGATAACTGCTGGTTTCTTTTGTCATTTACATCTTATTGCTAATAAGGAGCAATTAACAACCGAGAATGTAGCTGTTTAAGACTTAAATAAGCAATAAGGGTTCAAAATCTTAATGAAGGAGATAACTAAAATGAAGCAGAAGTGCTTCTAGAGCAATAAGTGCTTCTTACTAAACAATTGGGTTGGAACAAAAACCTGCAGCCACTGCAGCCCTCTGGGAATGACTTTGCCCACCCCTGGTTTAGGGGAAGGATACAATAATCTATCTCAGAGGTTTAAACTGTCAGTTTCAACTGGAAGGAATGTAATCAGGAAATGAAAGGCCACAGGCACAGTTGCTGTTAAACCCAGCAGGTCTGGCAGCCCAAGAAAACTACAGGAGCGGCATATGGGCAGGATTGTGAGAATGGTTACAGACAACCCACAGATAACATCCAAAGACCTGCAAGAACATCTTGCTGCAGATGGTGTATCTGTACATCGTTCTACAATTCAGCGCAATTTGCACAAAGAACATCTGTATGGCAGGGTGATGAGAAAGAAGCCCTTTCTGCACTCACACCACAAACAGAGTTGCTTGTTGTATGCAAATGCTCATTTAGACAAGTCAGATTAATTTTGGAACAAAGTGCTTTGGAATGATGAGACAAAAATTGAGTTATTTGGTCATAACAAAAAGCGCTTTGCATGGCGGAAGAAGAACACTGCATTCCAAGAAAAACACCTGCTACCTTCTGTCAAATTTGGTGGAGGTTCCATCATGCTGTGGGGCTGTGTGGCTAGTTCAGTGACTGGGGCCCTTGTTAAAGTCGAGGGTCAGATGAATTCAACCCAATATCAACAAATTCTTCAGGATAATGTTCAAGCATCAGTCACAAAGTTGAAGTTACGCAGGGGTTGGATATTCCAACAAGACAATGACCCAAAACACAGTTTGAAATCTATAAAGGCATTCATGCAGAGGGCGAAGTACAATGTTCTGGAATGGCCGTCATAGTCCCCTGACTTGAATATCATCGAAAATCTATGGGATGATTTGAAGCAGGCTGTCCATGCTCGGCAGCCATCAAATTTAACTGAACTGGAGAGATTTTGTATGGAAGAATGGGCAAAAATACCTCCATCCAGAATCCAGACACTCATCAAAGGCTAAAGGAGGCGTCTAGAGGCTGTTATATTTGCAAAAGGAGGCTCAACTAAGTATTGATGTAATATCTCTGTTGGGGTGCCCAAATTTATGCACCTGTCTAATTTTGTTATGATGCATATTGCATGTTTTCTGTTAATCCAATAAACTTAATGTCACTGCTGAAATACTACTGTTTCCATAAGGCATGTCATATATTAAAAGGAAGTTGCTACTTTGAAAGCACAGCCAATGATAAACAAAAATCCAAAGAATTAAGAGGGGTTCCCATACTTTTTCATATGACTGTATTTGGTAGAGTAGTATTAATCACTAGGGGAAATTGTCTTTTCATATGACCTTTGGAGGTCAGAGCGCAGGGTCAGCCATTGGAGCAATTTTCAGGGTAAGGATCTTGCTCAAGTTCACCTAAACCTGCTCAGTTTAAATATGAGAATAGATTATATAAATTACTAAATACAGAACTGGTACACATATAAATGCAGATTTGTTAAAACACACAAAGTTAGAAACTGATTATACATAAACGGAAACCAACACTATCTGTCCATTAATTAAAACAAAAATAAAGTCATGGTCCTGGACACCTCAATCAACTGGCCTCGTTCCACATCCTAGGTTTTCTGTAATGAAGTTTTTGCTGGCTATACAATCTGATGAGGGAATCCTTTCATCCAGTGATTCCAATGGCTTCTTTATCCATTATGACTTTTCCATATGCAGGAGAGCAGTCTGGTAATATAGCAGAGCACCAAGTGCCACATCTACACAGAGAGAGAAGACTAACAGAATGGATATTTAGTAAAAGTTTTAAAATATTGGGATACTCATATTTCTATGCAAATGACTAACAAACAGAAATGCAGTATGTACATCTAATCAGCAGCTCTAGTCAGGGTATGCTAAGCTAAAGCACTTAGTCTTCAGCCTGGATCTAAAAGCTGGGCTATCTCTTATATTAGCAGACATATTATTCCAAAGCTTCGAGGACCTGTAACTAAAAACTCAACCCTCCACTGTTATTTTGTTAATCCTAATAATCCTGTTATTTTATTAATCCTTGGAATTTTAAGTAGGCCCTCATCTTTAGCTCTGCCGCTGCTACCAAATAACAACACTAAAACATATGGACTCTTCACTCCTTCCTGTTTCAATCAACAGCACAGCACTCTGGGTAATATTATTAAAGGAATAGGAACACATATTACATACAGGTCACATGCAAGTCCATATAAATCCATAAAAAAAGACATTTCCAAAAGACACAAATACACCAACACACGTTTTATGATTAAAATAATCTGCAGGTTTTCTGTTAATTTTTATCGCACACAGTGTTACATACTCAGGGGACTGTGCTGTTGTAATATCATTGCTTTTTAGAATGAATTGTTTAAAAACTTTAATAATAACAGGTGTGCCTTTCTGATATATTGGTTAAATTTTCTGCCATGTAATTTTAGACCTAATATACCGCCATCAGCTCAAATGTGAAAAAAACTGTCCATGTGCTCAAAAATTTTAGTAAAAGTTACTTTATAAACCATTTGGTCATTATACTGTGAATAAATTGTCATTTCTTTTCATTTTCAATAAAGTTTTGTTTTTTTTCCTTCAAACAAAGCATAATTCAGTGCAATCAAGAAGACACCTTCCTGCTGCTATGTGGGATGGAGTCCATTGTTTACATAAAGGTTTTTAAATAAATAATTTATTTTTCATATTATTTTGATTGTTGCATCTAAATAACTTGAAAAAAAACATTCAGCGTTCATTGGTCTGTGAAGAATTATTCACTGAATCCAACACACATGCATGTGCAACAGACACAGAGAAAACTTGTTCAAGGGTATGAACTAAAAATAGCAATGCATCTAAATGTGTGCATAAATGTAAAATTCAAATTGTTTTCTTCTGATGCATCCCTGCATCACTCATGAAAGTATAAAATCAGTGTTTTATTGTGAGTGCACTGTATATTAATAAAGACACTTGTTCAGTAAGCAATATATGTTAAGCAGTGTCCACACCATGAGTAGACAACACAAGCATGCTTAACTTCCAATACTAACGCACCAAAACTTTCCATTTTGTGCTTCATTTGGCAGGAGAGCACAGCAAGATCAACATTAGGTAAGGTAGCAAAAGCACAGCAAAGCCTCTGAGTCAATTGAGATTTAATCACAAATACTGAAATAAATAAAAATGTAGGCCTAGTTTGTGAAATGTAAAAACACATAGGATCATATTCCATTAGCTGCTTCATATTAGATAAGTACTTAATGACAGGAAATTTGCAAATCCGACTGCCATCCACAAGAAGAGGGAAAAAACAACTCTCACCTGTAATTACAGACCCATAATACTCTCCACTGTTTGTGTAAAATAACAGAATAGCCTATAGTCAAAAATAAACAAAAACAAGCAATTTTCTAAATTAGGGCCAGCATGGGTTTAAAAAATGACCTACCTGGGAAGCAAATTTTGTTTTTTAAAGCACACATCTAGAATAGTAAACAAAAGTAAAGCATATGACATAGTTCATGTTAGGGAACATCCAAAACTGACAATGTAATTTTGGCCAAGGACAAAAACAAAATGAGCACTTAAAAGAGATCAGTTCCTAAAATGATAAGGTACTAAAAGCTGTAACTGTACCTTTGGAAAAAGCACACACTGAAAATGACACCCATTCACAGTGTTGTATTGCATTTCAAATTTAAGCAAGAGTTTAAACTGCACTGTCCCTGAAGTATATAACGGAAATAAGAAGAGCGTCTGTGCACACAAGAGAAAAAAATATACAGTAGGTGTGCAATATGAAGTGAAGGCAGCACACACACATCTATCCAAGGTTCACAATAGCAATAAACACCTTGAGTACAAAAATGAACCCATACATAATTTCACCCTCCATTTGGAGAACAACTTAATCACACTGTGACTACATTTGCTATGAATATTAGATAACTTATGTTTGTAATGGAATGAGGTAACTTATTTTCTCCCTACTTGTTGGTGCAGAGCTCCAGGTTTGAGTCCCAATCTGAACTTTGTCAATATGGAGTCTACTCGTTCTCCTAGCATCTGTGACTACTTTTTTTGGGTACTCTGCTCAGTAGCGTAGCGTGGTTGTCAGCCGCCCGGGGCGGAGGAAAATTCCGCCGCCCCCTTATTTAGGTATGGTTCAAATTTTTACAAGATATTATTATTATTTATTGTGAAATTTTGCCGCCCCATAAAAGTGCCGCCCGGGGCGGGCCACCCCTGCCGCCCCCACTACGCTACGCCACTGACTCTGCTTTTCATCCCACATTGTAAAGATGAGCAGATTAGTTGATTGAAATTATGTTTCAGGCAAAGTCCCAGCTGGGTTTCAAATTCCTGATTAATGCCTTTTTTGTTATTTTTTGATTGTTTTATCAATATTGTTACTTATGTTTATTAATTGTATAACTATTCCCCTTCCAGAGTCATCAAAGGTATGTAATACCACTCAGGGACAAGGTGGGTCTGTCACTAATGGTGTTGTCTATGTTCTTATCTACAGCATGAGTAATGAGGGCAATTGACCCTGCCCCTTCCAGTCGACATCCTATAAAACACAGGTTTTAAATGGAAGTGTCCATTTTGAGCCTGAGCTGGCTCCAAGATAGAGATCCCCAAGACTGACCCTCTCTTCCGAGCTGAACTACTTAAAGAATCGAAACCTTAGGCAAAGGGTGCCTTTCTGTTTATGTTCTTTAAGTACCATTCCAGTGTCTCCGATCATCTACAGAATGTACTAATCAGCAGTGTTGACTCAACTTATTTTGTTGATCCAAGGCAAAAATTAAAATGTTGCACCCAAACCATGGAGTATTGAAGGCATTTGTTGCAGACTGAAGAGTGGAGAAGTGTGGCAACAGGAAGGTTGCTACTCTTGGAGATTCAAGAGATCTGTACATGGATGTATGATTGAAGAATTGGTAGGAGTATTGTGGGGGACACCCCTTCCTGACACCAATGGCTGTGTCTATTATATTTGACAGACTATGTATGGTATAGTAGAGTTGGCCTTACTTATCCGTTTTGTGAATTATTTACTTTCTGTGTACCTCTGCATGTGCATGTTCTGTGTGTTTTGTCAGTGGACCCCAAGAGGTGAGGCCACCTGCCGATCATTTCATATAAAGGCTGAAGAAACAAGCAGAACGTTGTAGTTCATTTGAGTGTGCTTGATAGTTTTGGTGGGTTCTAGTGATCCTTACTGTTGTACTTTTTAGTGGATTTACTGAATTTTGACATTTTTCTCTATTTGTGGACTTTTTTTGCATCTGTGTTTTTTGCTACTTTGTTGCTACTGGACTGCCTATTTTAGGCAACTACCATATATACTCACGGATAAGTTCTCCCACGGATAAGTTATCCCACAGATAAGTCGGGACTTGATTTTACAGTATAATTTCTGGTAGTTTATAATGTCAGTCGTATAAGTTGAATGCGGAAAACTCACGCTATTGGTACAAGGGATTATGATATGCTAACACCCACCTGAGAGAGTAACCACGCAGCACACCGACTTTTTTCTGTGTGGGTGAGGCAATGCTCTGTATCAGCGTGTGCTCCTAACCTCTCTCTCTCTCTCTCTATTGTACCTATTTGACAACACAGTAATACCCAAAACTATTCCGAAGCAACGTTTGCAATGATTTGTGTTTTTTGTATCTCACACCTTCATACACCTTTATTGTAAGAGCATCCCTTATCTACGATGGAGCGTTTGATCAGAAGAAAATAAACTGGTTTTAAATTAAATATTGAAGTAGCAAAAGAAATTGGTAACTGCGCTACTGCAACAAAATTCGATGCATCTGAGAAACAGATGCGAGATTGGAGGAGGCAAGAAGATGTAAAAAAAAAAAATATTAAGTGTCACAGTTTTGAACGGACGTATAACTCGGGGTCTGATTTTATGATCGATTTTTCGGGTTTCAAGACCCAACTTATATGTGAGCATATATGTTACTGTTGTGCTTTTGCAGCTTTCATGTTCAAGTGCATTTTTTGTTATATAAATTTTTAATTTATAAAAGTTCTTTATTTTCCCTGTAGTAAACAACCCAAAGTTGATTGTTCCTTCCCCTTACGGGTTTTGTGCTACAGTTTTTGAGAATTTAAGAGTAGGTACTCCCAAATTCATGATAACTGGTGACTCTATACTAGAGTGGTATGATGATGTATGTTAGTGTGCCCAGCAGTTGACTTTATTCTCTAACATGGATTAAGCATTCAAGATTTGGATGAACAGAGAGGTGAATTTTGGTAATTATCTGACAGATGTTATAATGGAATGGTTGGAGAAGAGTGTCAGGAGTAATTTGTGACAGACGGTTATCAGCAAGATAGGGATGAAAGGGAAGGTCTACAGGATGGCAGTGAGACCAGCTATGTTATATGGGTTGGAGACGGTGGCACTAACCAGAAAGCAGGAGACAGAGCTGGAGATGGCAGAGTTAAAGATGCTAAGATTTGCATTGGGTGTGACGAGGATGGATAGGATTAGGAATGAGTACATTAGAGGGTCGGCTTAGGTTGGACGATTAGGAGATTGCATTGGTTTGGACATGTGCAGAGGAGAGATTCTGGGTATATTGGGAAGAGGATGCGAAGAATAGAGCTGCCAGGGAAGAGGAAAAGAGGAAGGCCTAAGAGAAGGTTTATGGATATGGTGAGAGAAGACATGCAGGTGATGGGTGTGACAGAGCAAGATGTAGAGAACAGGAAGATATGGAATAAGATGATCTGCTGTGGCAACCCCTAACGGGAGCAGCCAAAAGAAGATGAAGAAGATCTGACAGTTGTTATAATAACCTATCTTGTTATAATAATACTACAGCACAAGAACAACTCATGGCTTTACAATTAATGGTTTGTGATAGGCTATAATCATATAGAGAGTGCAGGTCATTTCAAAAGAGAATGCCATTTTCTTTTCTGTTACAAAATAGACACCACAAAACATTCACGATCAAAGTCCTTTACATTAGACAAAGGTAAAGGTAAAATGCTCATCTGAATTAAGTTAAAATAAACAGTGAAAAAAATTCATGAGCAGACAGCACTATTTTAAGAATTTAGTTCACAACTCTGTGTTCCAGTCTAGTAGTCAGACACATATTACATCAATGCGAGCGTCCACTACACACAAGAAGGCAAACTGCCAGAGGCCACTCCCCACTGCCATTCTGTATACTAGATAGCTTATGAAATTCACCATTAGTTTACACATGCAACACATCTAAAACTAAAAAAAATAATATTATATCTCTATAAATATAAAATCCAATGTCTGTCTGTCTGTCCGATTTTAACGAGAGAACTACTTAACGAAATTAGATTGCGTTTTTTTCTATAATTTGCTTGTACATTCCAGTTAATTTTGCGACTTCTCTCTTTGCGCTATGTATCATAGTTCGCTTGTGAAGCAATACAGTATATTCGCGCTAATTCAAAACAGAGGCTGCAGGCCGAGGGGAGTGACGTCAGGAGTGGGGAGCCTGGCAGGGCTCTCCTCACTGTCCTGCTTCACTACAACGCGGGTGGAGCCGCGGGACACGGCTAGTAGTAAATAAAAATATCTGGAACATTATTTTCTGCTATACAAGAGAAGACAAACTTCCTACAAGAAACCCATATAATCTTTATGTATTTTTCTTTTGTGAGAAAGAATATGAGAATATAATTTAAAGCTTATATGCATAGTGGTTCTGTGATTCAATAAAATTATGTGTGAAAAATAAAAATGAGAAAACTTTTAATAAGACATTAACAAAAAGTTGTGGGGGAATAGACACACACCAAGACAGTCTCTTGGCAATTGTCCTCATTTCCATATATTTTTACTTGAGCTGAATAGTTACATTTTTGACTAACTGATGTATTCACATATTCGTGGCACAAAGCTGAGGCTTAATGAAACCACTCAAAAGGTCTGAGGATTGCTGTTTGTAGTTATTACACACACACATCACACTTTAAATACACTTCTAAGGCACATCACCTGCAGTGATATTCAAAAGGCTTTGGGATGTACATGTGGTAGAAAAGAGGAGGAATATAGAGGCATGGTGGGTGACTTTGCTGAAGCCATCTGCAACTTGACATTAGCAGAACTAAAGGGGTGACGGTGAACTTCAGATTTAACAAGACCTTGGTTTTCCTCCAGGAAGCAGACATTATGGTAAACCAGGCAGTTTCTGTACCTGGGAGCTTACTTAGGCATGAATCTGGACCTGGCTGTGAACTCTGAGGCTATATAAAAAGGTGTCAACTTTATAACCTAATGCACATTGGAGGTAATAGAAGACAGACAGGCAAAGCATTTTTACCTTGATTTTCCCCAAAGGTATGCTCAAATAAATATGTTCCTGAACAATTTAAAATAAAAGTGGCTATCAATTCAAAATTAGCACACACAGATATATTATAATATTTAAAGCATGCTAGTAAACAAAAAAAAACAAGACTACTGGTTGTGCTACCTGGACACAGTGGAACAATTTGCTTTTTCCTGAAGGTGCTCCACAGTTTCTCCTGGGTGTCATTGAGATGGCAGAAGTAAATGTTAATGATAGTTTTGCTACTGCCTCCAATGAATCCACATGAGTCCATAGAATAGAGGGAGCTTTCCTGGGAAAAGTTTTTTGACATGTCCTGTTCTCATGCTACTACCGCTATATAACACAGTGTAAAAAAACTGATTCCGTGAATCAGGGTATTATTATTTAGGAGCTTTATGTTTAAACAGGCTCTCTTCAAATTGCCATTTTCAGGGATTCAATTACTGTTGCAGGTACTCCTAGTTTGGTGCACTGAAACCAAGAAGCCCTTCCATTCATATTCCAGACGTTGTTGATATAGATTGTATAGAAAAAAGTCCTCATAAGTCTACATGACAGTTATCACAACAGACAGGTGCAAAGATCACATCAACATGGATAAGTTATTAGTATGAAAATTAACATCACTGCCAGCAGAGACCATTTTAGACAGAATTTATAATAGTCACTGCCATTCTTTAAATAATAATAAATAACAAAAATAACTTTTCAAGTAAAATATAAGCTTTGTTATTTTTTATTACTAGTAAAACACTACATTTTCTTGCACCAGCTCTCCAGTTAAAAGGAGAAGCACCATACTCTGGTAAAATTACTGTTCTGTCAGAAACTTACCACAATATCCATCCATCCATCCATTATCCAACCCATTATATCCTAACTACAGGGTCACGGGGGTTTGCTGGAGCCAATCCCAGCCAACACAGGGCGTAAGGAAGGAAACAAACCCCGGGCAGGGCGCCAGCCCACTGCAGGGCACGCACACACACACACACAGCACAAACTAGGGCCAATTTAGAATCGCCAAAGCACCTAACCAGCATGTCTTTGGACTGTGGGAGGAAACCAGAGTACCCGGAGGAAACCCACACAGACACGGGGAGAACATGCATACTCCACGCAGGGAGGACCCGGGAAGTGAACCCGGGTCTCCTAACTGCAAGGCAGCAGCGCTACCCACTGTGCCACCATACCGCCCCTAACCACAATATTCACCATAAAAATTTGTGTATGTATTTTAAAACATTAGAACAATCTAGATGAGAGCAGGACATTCAGCCCAACAAAGCTTGCCAGTCCTATTCACTTAATTCTTCTAAAAAAAATTCAAGTCTAGTTTTGAAAGTCCCTAAAGTCTTATTGTCTACCACGCTGCTTGGTAGCTTATTCCAAGTGTCTATGGTTCTCTGTTTTAAAGAAAAACGTCCTAACGTTTGTGTGAAATTTACCCTCAATACACTACACTAATTCTCTTTTTAATTTTTTTCACTTCAATCATGTTACCTCTTAATCTTCTTTTGCCTAAACTGAAAAGGCTCAGCTCTTTAAATCTTTCTTCATAATTCATCCCCTATAGCCCTGGAATGAGACTTTTCTCTGGACATTTTCTAGTGCTGTTATGTCCTTTTTGTAGCCTAGAGACCAAAACAGCACACAGTACTCCATCCATCCATCCATCCATTTTCCAACCCGCTGAATCCGAACACAGGGTCACGGGGGTCTGCTGGAGCCAATCCCAGCCAACACAGGGCACAAGGCAGGAACCAATCCAGGGCAGGGTGCCAACCCACCACAGACACAGTACTCTATTTCACTATTTCAATTTCAATTCTTTATTGTCATGTGTACAAGTGCAAGTACCATGAACAATGAAATGTTTTTTTTTTGCATGTGCCCCCGCAGACAGTGAACATAGACAAAAAACACACAATAAATTAATTAATATAAATAAGTAAATAAATAAAACCAGAATCCTAGGAATAAATAGAGACAGTGGCAGAAGTATATGTGCAGGTAGCAGTGGAGGTGACACAAGGTTACTGATTGTTCATGAGTCTGATTGCAGTTGGGTAGAAACTGTTCCTGAACCTGGAGGTGTGCATCCAAATGGACTTTAGTCACTTCCCAGATGGAAGGAGGCTGAAAAATGACAGTGCAGGGTGGCTGGGGTCCCACCTAATACGGTTCACTTTCCTGAGACAGTGTGTAGTGTGGATGTCATGGATCGCAGGGAGCTGTGTGCCCGTGATCTGCTGTATTCACCGCACGCTGTACAGCTCTGCAGTCCTGAACTGAGCAGTTGCTGTACCAGGATGTGATGCATCCTGTAAGGATGGATTCCACAGTACACCTGTAGAATCTGCACAGGATTGTGGGAGACATCCGGGCCTTACTCAGTCTCCTGAGGAAGTAGAGGCGTTGTTGGGCTTTCTTGACTACTGCCACAGTGTGACTTGCCCATTTAAGATCATCAGTGATGGTGACTCCCAGGAACCTAACGCTGCTGACCTGCTCCACTGCCTCACCTCCGATGTAGATGGGGCTGTGCTCTGTTGCATGTTTGCGGAAATCCACAATCATCTCCTTAGTTTTGCTAACGTTGAGGGTGAGGTTGTTGTCCTGCCAGGAGTCTGACCTCCTCCCTGTAGGCTGTCTCATCATCCTCGCTGATCAGACCTATTACAGTGGTACCTTCAGCAAACTTGAGGATGGTGTTAGAGCTGCACTTAACTACGCAGTCATGGAGGTAGAGAGAATAAAGCAGGAGGCTCAGCACGCTGTCCTGTGGGGTGCCAGTGTTGATGGTGATGATGGAGAAGGTTTTTCCACCAATATGTACTTGCTGAGGTCTGCCGGTGAGGAAGTCCAGTACCTAGTTGCACAGTGAAGAGCTAAGCCCCAGATCCAGGAGTTTAGCAATGAGCTGGGATGGAATGACGGTGTTAAATGCAGAGCTGTAGTCCACAAACAGCAGCCTGGCATAACAGTTCTTGTTCTCCAGATAAGACAGGGTGGTGTGAAGTGTTATGGAGATGGCATCCTCAGTGGACCTGTTGCAATGGTAGGCAAACTGGAGGGGGTCCAGATGGTCAGGGATGATGTCCTTGATGTGTTCTAGCAACAGCCTCTCAAAGCACTTCATGGCTATGGGGGTAAGTGCTACTGGGCGGTAATCAGTAGGGCAGTCTACTTTATTTTTCTTTGGGAAAGGGATGATGGCTGTGTGCTTGAAGCAGGTGGGGACAGATGAAACCCTCAGAGATGTGTTAAAAATATCCATAAAGACAGCAGCTAGCTGGTCGCAACGTGTTTTTAAAACACGACCTGAGACTCTGTCTAGGCTGGGTGCTTTGCGGATGCTATGCCGGGAAAAAGTCTTCCTCATGTCATCCTCAGAGAGCCTCAGGCTGGAGTCTTGCGGTGCTGCGGGGGGTCGAACAGGCCTGTCTGTGTTAGCGAGCTCGAAGTGAGCGAAAAACACGTTCAACTCATCTGGCCGTGAAGCGGCGGTAAAGGTGGCCGCATGTTTCTGGGGTTTGTAGTCCATGATCAGCTGGATACCCTGGCACATCCGACGAGTGTCTGCTGTGCTGTTAAACTGAGAGTCCAGTTTATGGGCGTACTGGCGCTTTGCATATTTAATGGCTTTTTGGAGATCATACCTGCTCTTTTTGTATGCCTGTGTATCTCCAGAGTGAAATGCACTGCTGCGCTCATGGATCCGCTGGCGTACTTCAGCACACATCCAGGGCTTCTGGTTGGGAAATACGTGTACAGACTTTGTGGGTACGCAGTCATCCACACATTTCCCGATGAAACATGTGACAACTGCGGCATACTCGTCCAGGTGGTACTGGGCGGTAATCATTAGGGCAGTCTACTTTATTTTTCTTTGGGACAAGGACGATAGCTGTGTGCCTGAAGCAGGTGGGGACAGATGAAACACTCAGAGATGTACAGTATTAAAAATATCCATAAAGTCATCCACACATTTCCCGATGAAGCCTGTGACAACTGCAGCATACTCGTCCAGATTCTCAGAGGTCTCTTTGAAAACATCCCAATCCACAGATTCAAAGCAGTCCATAAGTTTCTCCTCTGCTTCTGGGGTCCAACAGTGCACCTCTTGCAAGATCGGCTCTACACACTTCAACTGGTGCTTGTAAACAGGGAGGAGCAGCACAGAGCGGTGGTCTGACTGGCTGAGGTTCGGCCGCATAAGCAAGTGGTACGCATTTTTGTGTGCAGTGTAGCAGTGGTCCAACGTGTTAGTACCCCTGGTGGGACAGGAGACGTGTTGGTAGTATTTGGGGTAATCAGACCTGAAGCTTGCTTTGTTGAAGTTTCTGGCGATGAACCAAACCTTTGGGGTGTGTGTTATCACAGTCCGTAATGATGCTGTACAGTTCCTTAAGTGCGGTGCTGGTGTTTGCTTGGGGGGGATGTAAACTCCCTAGGCAGGTAAAGCGGTCGGCACTTGATGAGCAGTCAGTCCAGGTCCAGTGAACAGCTTTATCAAATGACTTCCACATCTGTACACCACGCATTGTTGATGAGGAAGCATACCCCTCACCTCTCTTTTTCCCGAAGGAGACAGACCGATCAGCGCGGTGGATAGAGAAGCCATCTGGCTGGACAGCCGAATCCGGCGTGCAGGTGGTGAGCCATGTTTCCGTGAAGCAGAAAACACAACAGTAACGTAGATCTCACTGGAAACGAAGTCTACCACGGAGATCATCTAGTTTGTTGTTCAGAGACTGGGCATTAGCTAGGAAAATGCTAAGCAGTGGAAGTTGCAGTCCTCGGCGTTTCATCCTCGCTTGGATCCTGGCACGCCGGCCACGTTTTCTCCTCTGCGTCCTCTGGGTGTGGTCAGGTGGGTCACATCCGCCACTTTGATCTTGAGTTATTGTGGCGAGCAGCCCCTGGTCGATAACTTCAAAGGTAGCGACTGGTGCCTTTATTGCTCCGATGTTTACCAATGTTGTACAAACAACGACAATAACAAAAATACAGACACAAAAATGAAAAGTCTGTGAGGAGCAGCATGCAACACGTTAATACTCCAAATGAGGCCTCACCAGTGCATTATAAAGCTTGAGCATAACCTCCTTGTACTTGTACTCCACACATCATGCTATATAACCTAAAATTCTGTTAGCCTTCTTAATGGCTTCTGAACACTGTATGGAAGTTGATAGCGACTCCTAAATCCTTCTCATAAAATGTACTCTTAACTTTCAGTCCTCCCATTACGTATTCAAACCTAATATTTTTACTTCCTACATTTGTTACTTCACATTTACTAACATTAAATTTCATCTGCCACAAATCTGCCCAAGCCTGTATACTGTCCAAGTCCCTCTGTAACGATTTAACAGATTCTAAACTATCTGCCAATCCACCTATCTTGGTATCATCTGCAAACTTAACTAGCTTGTTACTTATATTCCAATACAAATCATTTATATATACTGTATATTAACAATACCAGCAGCCCTAGCACTGACCCACTCTTAATATCAGCCAATTCTGATAAGGTTCCTCGCACCATCACCCACAGCTTCCTGTGTCTAAGCCCATTCTACTTCTACTTCTGCTTCTTTTAGTTTGATGTCCAGCCTCTCATGTAGATTATCAAATGCGATCTGAAAGTCCAGATAAATAATATCATAAACTTTGATCATATCCTTTTGTTGCTCCCTTATAGAATTCCAGCATGTTAGCAAAACATGACCTCCATTTTCTGAACCCATGATGACTGTTCAGAAAAACTGTTGTAATTGCCATGTGCTGCTCAGTGTTATCCTTAATAATTCCTTCCATTAATTTTCTTGTGATGCTTACTGGCCTATAGTTGCTTGGATCTGCCAAGTCACACCTTTTTATATAACGGGATAATATTTGTCATTTTCCAGTCCTTCACAATTTCCCCAGTGTGCAGTGACTTCCTAAAAATATGTGTCAATGGTTTATATACTGTATGTACTTGCTAACCTCCTAAAGAACTCGAGGATAAATATTATCTGGTCTTGGAGATTTCTTTGATTTCAGCCAATTTAATCTGAGCAGCACTTCTCCCTCTACAATTTCCAAAATGATCAGTACCTCCTTAGTAGTCTCATCTACCGCTGGGAGGTTATCTACCTCATTACTTATGAAAACCTCAGAAAATGCTTATATAAAGCATCATCTATTTCACTGTGTGTACTTTTTATTTCCCCATTACTAGTCCAGATGCATTTCACCTCTTCCTTGACTGATAATTTACTACTAAAATACTGAAAGAATCTCTTTGGGTTGGCTTTTGCCTTATCTTCTATATTCCTCTCCAACTGCCTTTTAGCCTCCCTAATATCCTTCTTAATGGTTGACCTCATGTTTCTTTTTTAATTCTTTATTAACCCACTGCGGAGTTTTTTAAAATTTCCTATTAATTTCAAATTTAGGTATGTACCTGTCCTGCATTACATGCAAAACATTTTTAATCCTGTTCCACTGCTCCTCGACTGTCTCCAGACTTAAAAGCTTATGGGAGTAGATTCATACCTGGTGGCATGGATCGTGGACTATCTTACAAACAGACCTCAGTATGTGCGTCTTGGGAACTGCAGGTCTGACATTGTGGTCAGCAACACAGGAGCGCCACAAGGGACTGTACTTTCTCCGGTCCTGTTCAGCCTATATACATCGGACTTCCAATACAACTCGGAGTCCTGCCACATGCAAAAGTTCGCTGACGACACTGCTATCGTGTGCTTCATCATGAATGGGCAGGAAAAGGAGTATAGGAACCTTATCAAGGACTTTGTTAAATGGTGTGACTCAAACCACCTACAACTGAACATCAGCAAAACCAAGGAGCTGGTGGTGGATTTTAGGAGGCCTAGCCCCTCCTGGATCATCAGAGGTGACTGTGTGCAGAGGGTACAGACCTATAAATACCTGGGAGTGCAGCTGGATAATAAATTGGACTGGACTGCCAATACTGATTCTCTGTGCAAGAGAGGACAGAGCCGGCTATACTTCCTTAGAAGACTGTCGTCCTTCAACATCTGCAATAAGATGCTGCAGATGTTCTATCAGACGGTTGTGGCGAGCGCCACTCTTCTACGCCATGGTGTGCTGGGGAGGCAGCATTAAGAAGAAGGACGCCTCACGCCTGGACAAACTGGTGAGGAAAGCAGGCTCTATTGCAGGCACGGAGCTGGACAGTTTGACATCCGTGGCAGAGCGACGGGCGCTGAGCAGGATCATATCAATTATGGAGAATCCAATGCATCCACTAAACAGTATCATCTTCAGAAAGAGGAGCAGCTTCAGCGACACAGACTCCACTGACAGACTGAAGAGATCGTTCCTCCCCCAAACTATGCAACTCTTCAATTCCACCCGGGGGGTAAACGTTAACATTATACAAAGTTTTTGTCTGTTATACCTGCATTTTTATTACTCTTTAATTTAATATTGTTTTTGTATCAGTATGCTGCTGCTGGGGTATGTGAATTTCCCTTTGGGATTAATAAAGTATCTATCTATCTATCTATCTATCTATCTATCTATCTATCTATCTATCTATCTATCTATCTATCTATCTATCTATCTATCTATCTATCTATCTATCTATCTATCTATCTATCTATCTATCTATCTATCTATCTATCCATCCATCCTTAGACATTGTCGCATCTGCTCAAAATTAGCCCTACCAAAGTTAAACTTAACAGTTTTAGTCTTTGCATCTGTACACTTACAAAACACTGAGAACGGTATTATATTATGGTCACTTGACCCTAATGGTTCAATCAACTCTACACCCTCAATTCTATTCTGATTATTATAAAATACTAAATCTAGACAGGCTTCACCCCACGTTGGTGCTGTAATATACTTTGTTAAAAATCAGTCACTAATTAGTTCTAAAAACACCTGCTATTGTGTTTCACTATTTGTAAGGTTATCCCAGTTAATATTTGCGTAGTTAAAGTCCCTCTTAAAGGCCCTCATGACTATAATATTCCACTGTAAACTTGCCTTTTTTACATTACTAAAAAAATGTGTGTTGAAATTACTGCATGCATTGGGTGGACTATAACACTCTCCTAAAATAAGGCCTCTTTCCCTAAAGCTTTCTTGGTGAGGCCACATGTCCTCACTATGATTGGGCTCATAATCCAACCGAAGAGGACTTGCATTTAAATTCTGTTTGATATAAACAGCAACCCCACCTCGTTTTCTGTTTTGTTTATCTTTCCTAAAAAAATGTGTATCCCTCTGTGTTATACTAATCCCCATCATTGTTATTTAACCAGGTTTCTATTATTGCTCTGTAATCATAATTATGCTCCTCTACATACAACTCCAACTCACTTGTTTTATTTTTGATACCTTAGCATTAAGGTAAGCTATTTTTAATGTGTTCCTCCTTTTACCTTCATATTTAAATGTTGGGTTAGAATTTACATTTTTATTATTACATTATTGTTTGTTCCTGCATGTACAGTTCTAAACTTGGCCTGTCCCAAACTCCCGGCCCCACCATTCCCTAGTTTAAACAATCCTTGACTAACCTACTCAAAGGAGTCCCAATGCCCCCTAGTCTACCCTGCACCTAGATTTGAGCCACATGTTCAGCATTTTAATCTCCTCAGTCTTACATGGACTGGTGCATGGCAGAGACAGAACTTCAGAGAAGACTACCTTGTCAGTTCTGCTCATTAGCCTGGCACCTAACTTTTTAAATATGGTTTGCTGAACTGACAGACTATCCTTATGTATGTCATTTGTTCTAACATGGACAATGACAACTGGATCCACCCTCGCTCTGGCCAAGAGCCTATCCACCCTTCCTGGGAGGTCTCCTAACTTTGCACCTGGAAGGCAACACATCGTGCAAGATTCTCCGTCTCTGGAACAAACCTGCGCTTTAATCATCCTAATGACAGAGTCCCCAAGTATCACTACCTCTCTCTTTCTGGGAACTGGTTTTGAGGTGATCTGTCGGGGTTCTTCATCCCTGCCTACCACCTCAGAATCTTCAGACACACCGTCCAGGTCTACAAGGACCTGAAAACACTTTGACACTTCAAACTTCATTCAGTTCTTGATTTGAGGTGTATGTGCATTTAAATGGGAAAATACAATGTTATTTCTCCCAATAAAAGACCTAAAATTGTGTAACTAAATGTGCACTATGCTGAATGTATTTTTATTCATTTAGGTACATGCCTGTTAAAAGGAGCAGATTTTTTAAATAAATGATCTAACATAATAAAAATTAAGCAAGTATACATTCAAATAGTGACCACTAGAGGTCAGGATAAGCACACTAAATAAAACTGAGCCACTAACACAGTTGCAGTCTACTATCATTTGGCTTTCCCTGAACAAACAGGCTAGAATTCATTTATGGTCAGTTTTAAAACATTGCTGATTTTACATTTTATCTTTTAATGTTACTGGCCATTTACAATACTAGACCTCTTCAATGCCACAACATTTAAATGCATACAAATAAACACAGGACTGCTGTTTGCTGTGCTGATACAGAAGATGGATAGATCTTATCTTCCACATATGAACAATTTGCAGTTTCATGGAGTAATACACTGCAGTGGGCTGGCACCCTGCCCAGGGTTTGTTCCTTGCCTTGTGCCCTGTGTTGGCTGGGATTGGCTCCAGCAGACCCCCGTGACCCTGTGGTTAGGATATAGCGGGTTGGAAAATGGATGGATGGATGGATAATGGATGGATGGTTGGAGTAATACATGAAAAGTATACTCTCCTGCTTGCCTCCTTTTCTTGGACATTTTCACTATTATTTAATGTATTTTAGGCTTTGACGCTGATAAACAGAAATATGCCAAAGTGACTGGTAAATGTTTAAAGTTTCTGATTGTGATGTATACATACATATACTGTATATGTATATATGTGTATATATAATACCTGTATGTGTTTATATATATATATTGAGGGACAGCCGGCATCTTTCCTCAGCTGGGACACCTCCTTAAAGGAAGGACAGGAGGAGAAGGCTTTTGAAGGGCGCTATCTCCTCTGACCTGCTACTTGGCACTCTCTCTGGCTTGCAACGATGCCTCGGATTCCCACAGGGCTGTATGGGAATTACTACTGGTTGGTGCAGCCCTGTTGGGTATCCGTGGATGCCATCAGGGGGAGCTGTGGGACCTGCGTGAGGTGCAGAGCTCTACTTTGGACTGTGGCCATACCTAGGAGCAATTCCAGACCTCCCTAACGAGCCACCTATAGTGCTCCTGAGTGTGGCTTAAAAAGGAGCCAGCTGCCTCGCAGACAGAGCCAGAGTCGTGAGGAAGAGGGACAAAGCTTGCCTGTGGAGGAATTGAGGCGAAAGAAAGAAAGAGAGAGAAGTGCTGTATTCCTGGGCTGTACTATAATTGGTGTTAGTGGGAAATGGGTGGAAAACGTTTCCCACGGAATAAAAGCCTTTTTATATTATGGCACTTGTGACTGTGTCTGTCATGTCAGGTGTTTGGGAGACTGGTGTGCCCCCTGGTATATATATAGAAATTTATATATATATATGTATGTATGTAGAAATTTCTACATATATTTCGTATATGTAAATATGTAGTAATTTCAAAAGACAATAATGCTTCACAACTTTTTTGTATACAATTTTTTTGTCACCAGATGCTAATGTTATTAGTTCACTGGAGTGTCTTACTCTTGAATTTACTACATACAGTAACAGATGATTAAAGCATTCCTGCAGTTGATGAATTCTTGCTTTTCCTATTGAGTAGCCTTGGCTTTTTTTGTAAAACACAATTTTAGGGTAAACTATTCTTTTTAATTGAAATAGGTAATCAGCAAGAATAATGGGAATTTTAGGAGTTTTTACTATTATTTATTATTATTACTATTATTATTTTTATATGTTCACTCAAGACTTTTCATGGTTTTTGTCAGTTGTATTTTCAAGCTTCTATTTTTTGGGTTTTTTTGTCCTAGCCATAGCCAGACAATAAACCTGTAACACTGAATCATGTTGGACGTTAACTTATTACAAACAGCAATGTATTTTAGAGGCTGCACATTTCAGTCTTCCAGTGAATTGAATGTGTTCGTTTTGTGGTTGTTTTATGTAGTGGCTGAAGTGAAACAAGATAACAGCCGGTAGTGTGGTTTGCTGGGGAGGGTTTGCACCGGCCAACATTAAGCAGAGGTTTTCTCCCCTTAACGGTAATGTGGTGACATCTCTGGTGATAGAGGGAACACATGAGAAATGTAAACAATGAAGGGAAGAACTTTTTATGAAGGAATGAGATTCAAACAGGAGAGAAGTAAGAATTGTACAGAAGAGAAGAGGTAAAAAGATATAAATCCATGAACTACAGTGAATGCACAATTGTTCACCCCTTTTGGTCAGGTAGGATGAGCTAACTGAGCTGTGCTGGTATTTAAACTGATGCAGTCACTATCTGCTTGTGTTGGATGCAAGGAAACTACTTCTCCTGTTATTCACTTTCCCTGGAAACCCACCTTGAGCTTTATTGCTAAACACACCTTTACTTGAGCTTAGTCAAACCTTCCACCTTCCACTTTGCAGATCACGCCTCGTACCATACCATCCAGTCGTTGAAGTGACATCATACAGGATAACTCTGCATGACATCTTATTTACCTTTGTTGTATGTTATAAATTTAACCTGACATTTTTGGGGTCCTCCTTGGATATCAGAGCGTGTTTACTTTATCGTATCATAAAGGGGAGTGCTGGGGCTTAATATTGGAACGTGGTGACATTAGTATATGAAATAGAAGAGGCCTTTAAGCCTTGATGTTTGAGATTGCACAGGTGGTGAACCAGCTAAGGGTAGGGAAGGCTACAGTGATTTGTAGTACTGGGGTGAACTTCTCCAGGCTATTGGCAAGGCTGTCCTCCTGGCATTGCATGCAATCTGTGCTTTCATTTGGGAGACAGGCGTCATCCAGACTGACTGGAAAATGGGACTTGTCCCTATCTGGAAAAGGAAGGGTGATGGCCTGGATTGCAGCAAATACAGGGGAATAACATTGCTCTCCGTGCCAGGTAAGGTCCTTGCTAGGGTCATCCTCAGTAGGATCTGTGATCACTTGCTCATCTACCAGCAACCAGAGCAGTCTGGTTTTACACCTAACAAGTCTACCATCAAATGCATCCTGGCAGTGAGGTTTCTCATGGAGTGCAAACACTAATATTGGCAGAGTTTCTTTGGAGCTTTTGTCAGTTTTCGTAAAGTGTTCGAGCCTGTGGGACATCCTGAGACTTTGTGGGATCCCCTCAAAGTTGCTGTATATCATGGCTGTCTTGTTCACTGGTACTGTTAATGCTGTGCAAAGTGGAGGCAGAACCACTGTGTTTTTCCCAATTGATTCTGGGGTTCATCGGGGTGTTTTCTTGCTCCTACTCTGTTCAATACTTGCATGGACTGGGTGTTGGGCAGGGTCGTGGGGTCCAGTGGCTGTGGGGCATCTGTTGGTGAAGAGATTCACTGATCTTGACTTTGGAGGAGATAGTGTGATGTTTGCAGAGTTAATGGAAGCTCTGATCAGGGCTCTTGAGAGACTGAGCGAGGACTCTGAGTGTCCTGGATAAAAACCAAGATCCAAACTTTTACTGACCTCTTGGGCACAGCCATCAGCAGTGTGTCTGTTTGCAGAGAGAGCGTCGACCTTGTTGAGAGGTTTACTTACCTCGGCAGCGACATTCATGTCTTTAGTGACTCTTCCTATGAAGTCAGTAGATGGATAGGGAGAACATGGGGGGGTCATGAGGTCACTGGAAAGTGGGGGTGTGGTGCTCTCGATATCTTTGCAAAAGGACTCTTTATAGAGTCCTGGTGCTTTCTGTTTTGCTATATGGTTGCAAGACATGGATGCTATTCAGTGACCTGAGACGAAGACTGGACTCCTTTGGTACTGTGTCTCTTTGGAGAATCCTTGGGAACTGCTGGTTTGACTTTGTGTTGAATGAGTGGTTGCTCATGGAATCCCAAATGAGGCACAATGCCTGCATTGTGAGGGAGCGTCAGTAACGGCACTACAGCCATATGGCGTGATTCCCCGAGGGTGATCCAGCTCACAGGATCCTCATTGTTGGGGACCCGAGTGGCTGGACCAGGCCAAAGGGACACCCACGTAATACCTGGCTGTGGTAGATAGATGGTCATTTCTGGTGGGTGGAACTGGACTGTGTGTCTGCCTGGGGTGTTGCCAACCAGAGTCCTGAACTGTTTTGTTATGTGGTGGGTGTGGCAATGTGCTATACCCAGTGCATGCTCCCCAACCTGACCTGACCTGAAATGGTCTTTCTTAGTGGAAACCTACTGACCTATATTTACCATCCTGCTAAAATGCAGCTTGTTTTTTTATTGATGAGTGAGTGTGTCAATCAGCTTTGTATTTTACATATATCAGACACATGCACAGTTTCTCATTCCTTGACTAAACCACTCCCATGTGCAGTGCTGTCATTATGGCTTGTTGCACAAAGGATTAAGTCTTGCCTTGTGAGACTTACAGGCTTCCATTTTGAGAGACTCCCTTCTATGGTTACTCAGACTTTTTACACTGTATATCTTCTTTTCAGACAAGCCAATTGTCTACAAACCAGGCTCAAGGAGTTAGCTGATAAACATTTGAAGCTGCATCAATAGCCCTGTAGAAGACGTTCACAAAAACCAATTGTACCCCCTCTATTGGTCTTACTTTAACTTTCCAACTCCAGGATTTTACTTCAGTTTCTGTCCTCCTGGACCCTTATCCTCTTCTATTTGGCATGCCACAGAGTGGTTTGCACTCACCAGCCACTTTATTAAGTACACTTTGCTAGTACCGGGTTGAACCCATTTTTGCCTTCAAAACGGTTTTTGTGGCATAGATTCAACATGGTGCTGCTAACAAACATTCCTCAGGGATTTAGGTCCATACTGACATAATTGCATCTCACAGTTGCTTTAGATTTGTAGGCTGCACATCCATGATGCAAATCTCATGTTCCACTACATAGCAAAGGTGCTCGATAGGATTGACATCTGAGTACTGTACAGCCATTTGAGTACGGTGAATTCAATTTTATGTTCAAGGAACCAGTTTCAAGATGATTTTAGCTTTGTGTCATGGTGTGTTATCCAGCTGAAAGTAGCCATCAGAAGATAGGTACACTGCGGACATAAAGGAATGGACATGGTCAGCAACAATATTCAGGTAGGCTTTGGCATTTAAACAATGCTGAGTTGGTATTAAGGAGCCCAAAGTGTGCCAAGAAAATATGACCCCACACAATTACACCACCACCTGCAGCCTAAATTGTTGATACAAGGAAAGATCGATCCATGCTTTCATGTTATTGACACCAAATTCTGACCCTGCCATCTAAATGTCACAGCAGAATTCAAGACTCATCAGAACAGGAAATGTTTTTCCAACCTTCTGTTGTCCTATTTTAGTGAGCCGGTGCGATTTGTAGCCTTGGTTCCCTGTTCTTAGCGGACAGGAGTGGCAGCCAGTGTGGTTTCCTGCTGCTGTAGCCCATGTGCTACAAAGTTCAACGTGTTGTGCACTCAGCGATGCTCTTCTGCATACCTCAGTTGTAACGAGTGGTTATTTGAGTTAATGTTGCCTTTCTATTGCTCTAACCTGTCTGGCCACTATTCAAAATCATTTAAATCATCTTTCTTCATCCTGATGCTCAGTTTGTCTTCACAATGTCCACATGCCTGAATAAATTGAGTTGATGCCATGTGATTGGCTGATATTTGTGTTAACAAGCAGTTAAACAGGTGAACCTAATAAAGGGGCTGGTGAGTGTATATGCAAAGTGAGCAAAACCTTCATCCCAAAAGGAAGAAGCCACCCCTAAAGAGATTTCACAGGAGAAGATGATCCCACACGGTGGCGCAGTGGGTAGCGCTGCTGCCTCGCAGTTGGGAGATCTGGGGACCTGGGTTCGATTCCCGGGTCCTCCCTGCATGGAGTTTGCATGTTCTCCCCGTGTCTGCGTGGGTTTCCTCCGGGGGCTCCGGTTTCCTCCCACAGTCCAAAGACATGCAGGTTAGGTGGATTGGCGATTCTAAATTGGCCCTAGTGTGTGCTTGGTGTGTTTGTGTGTGTCCTGCGGTGGGTTGGCACCCTGCCCAGGATTGTTTCCTGCCTTGTGCCCTGTGTTGTCTGGGATTGGCTCCAGCAGACCCCCGTGACCCTGTGTTCGGATTCAGCGGGTTGGAAAATGGATGGATGGATGGAAGATGATCCCATTCTGGAAAATGTTAGCAGATGTCACTGATGAAGACAAATAAATATTCAAGGTTTATGGTTGTGCTGCATAATTAATTCAGAGCACATTGTAAAGATTGTTTTTCACTTTGACATTAAAGAGTCTTTTCCTATTGATCACTGTTCAAAAAGCCAAATTCAATCCACTGTGATTCAAGATTGTATGAAAATAAAAGGGGTAAATTGTATTGACATTACAGGTCACCTAAAAGAAGGGTGCTTGCCAAATAAAGGATAATAAAAACAACTGAGGGGCAGAGAATCAGTGTATTATGGAGAAAGTACAGTAAATTGTAATAAAATGTTTGACTTTGTTTCAGGAAAAAGAGTAACAAACAAGATAAATGATTTATGATAAATAGATTTCCAAAATCTACAAGAAAAAAAAAAAATGCCACTATATACTGATACTTGCTGTGTGACCAGGTTAAAGCCAGGATATTTTCTAAAGGCAATGGGCCACAGTTATAGTGCTACTGGTTAACTGGATTTATCAGAAATATCATGTAACTAACCAAGTACTTTCCTGTATACAATATTTATATTTTGTTTTTAGCAGGGGCTAAAAAAAAAAAAAAAAACTGTGCGATAGATTCCAATATATTTGTAGAGGGAAGAGCCCCTTCTTCCCATCCTTCTTTTAAGATATCTAATATTGTATGGGCGACAAACCCAGGGCATAATTCAAAAGGGGTGAACCCCATGGAGGCTTGTGGGACTTCCCGATAGGCAAAAAGGATGAGGGGGAGGAGCTGATCCCAGTTCCTTCCATCTTCGTTGACCAACTTACGAAGCATTTGTTTGAGAGTCTGATTGAATCTACCAAACCGTCAGTTTGAGGATGATATACTGCGGTTTTTAGATGCTTTATTTTAAGCAACTTGGCAGTCTCCTTGAACGTCTCCGAGGTAAAAGGCGTCCCTTGGTCTGCCAGGACTTCCTTAGGGATGCCTACATGTGCAAAGACCCCTACTAATTCCCATGCGATGGCTTTAGAAGTGGCTGAGCACAATGGAACAGCTTCGGGGTATTTGGTAGCATAATCCACGAGGACTAAAATGTACTTGTGTCCTCAGGCTGAGGCTCCAGGGGTTCGACTAAATCGACCCCAATTCTGTGAAATGGGACATCAGTTAGTGGTATAGGAATGAGAAGAGAATGGTCCTTCCTAGGAATTTGTCACAATTGACACTCCAGGAAGGAAGTGCAAAAACGACAAACCTGCTCATTGATTCCCAGCCAGTAAAAGCGGAGCTTGATCCACTCTAGGGTTTTCTCAGTGCCCCGATGGCCAATTAGGAGGTGGGCGTGTGCTAACTCACAGACCAGCCACTGGAAGGTCCGCGGGATTAGCAGTAGCCTTCTCTCCTGCCCCTCAAGCTCTGCTACGCGATACAGAAGGTCGTTTTCCGACACAAAGTGAGGACCCTGTGGCATTGACTGGCGAGTGCGTTGGCCAGGACCACTGCATTTTTGGAAAATTTAAGGGAATCGTCATTCCACTGCTCCCTTTTAAAAGAAGCCAGCATTTCTCGAAATTGAAACTGCAACAAAGAGAGAGGGTCCGGGCCGACCTCAAGGGGCGTGTTTTCCTCCCATTTTGTCTCAGCGCTGGTGGAGGAAGTATCGACATGCGACAGTCCGGGAGTTGCCGCGTCCCTCAGGGAGGCCGCTTCATCTTTCTTCGCCGGCTGGTTACACACTGTGGAGGCAGCTTGAGATGGCTCATCCACATCTATAACTAGGCCTAAGTTAACACCAGGAGTGGTATGTGTCTCACCGCTTTTAATTTTAGACCAGTCCCACCCTAGTATCACCAGGTGTGGGAGGTCCACCACGGTTAATTTCTGAACCAATCCTCCGACACAGATGGCGGACCTATACCAATGGATTTCTCCGTGGACACAGGTTATATTGGTCTTAAAAATTCTAACCACTGTTGCGGTAGCACAAATCAGCAGACAACAATGGTAATGTTGCTGCCAGAATCAAACAAGGCTGTGGTATTGTACCTGTTTACGATCACCACACGCCTGTGTGTGGGACCGCCAACAGGTTAGTCAGAGCACACCAACCCCTCCACCTGCATTCCTCCTCGCTCCCATGACTCTGGGGACATCGGCACAAGCTCCGGGTTGTAGGTTTAGGGATGTACAGCGGCTGAGCTCAAATAAGGGATGGTTCTGCTCGCCCAGGTTGCAAGGTTGTCCCCTGCGTGTCAATGAGGTCTATTAAACCTTTCATATTTTGAAAGTCTTTACCCCAGACCGGCTGGGCGAAACCACGGGGTAGTGCCTTTAGGAGCAGGTAGCAAGCCATCTGCTCTATTATTTGGTAGGGCTTGTTTTCACCTGGCCGTAACCAGTGCCCTACCGCACCCCACAATAACCAGGCTTGCTTGTGGGTCGGCCGCTCTGGGTCGAACCTCCACTTTCATATTTTATTCACCTGCCAGTCTGGGGCACCCCTCGGTGAAACTCAGGGTTCTGCCTTCACAGGGAGATGAGCACTCTCCCCCGAGATAGCATAATAAGCCCCCTTCGCCTCCCTCCTACGGGGCAGCCCAAGTCTATGAGCCCCTCCCATACACCCCTTGGCCCGCCTGGGTTGTTCAGTTAAGTGGGCCGGGAGAGGAACCTGCACTGGATCTTTCCGAATCGCTGGACACCATCCCTGTCTGAAAAACCTGGCCCCAGTACGCTCCCACCTGGGCACGTGCAAGTCCTGTCCCCTTCTCTTCTGGGACCTTTCCATCCTGCTGACTACACCAGTGTCACAAACTCCACACAGAGCCATAGCAAGGTTTGGGGCAGCCACCCATATAATTGGCGACGTCAAGAGGGCCAGGTGGAATCTCCCGTAAATGGTCTGCAGGAAAGGGAGAAAAAGAGTCAGTGCACTCTGTCACATCCTGGTCTGATTTGGAATTGCCCTTACTCAAGCCCTTTAGCTGCCTCCCATGTGCACATGTGTGACAAAATATTATAAATAAAATTTATATATATATATATATATATATATATATATATATATATATACATACACACATATATATATATACTGTACACATATACTGTATACATATATATACATATATATATACACACATATATATACATATATATATATACACACACGCATATATATATATACATGGGCGGCACGGTGGTGCAGTGGGTAGCGCAGCCGCCTCGCAGTTAGGAGACCCGGGTTCGCTTCCCGGGTCCTCCCTGTGTGGAGTTTGCATGTTCTCCCCGTGTCTGCGTGGGTTTCCTCCGGGCGCTCCGGTTTCCTCCCACAGTCCAAAGACATGCAGGCTAGGTGCATTGGCGATTCTAAATTGGCCCTAGTGTGTGCTTGGTGTGTGGGTGTGTTTGTGTGTGTCCTGCGGTGGGTTGGCACCCTGTCCGGGATTGGTTCCTGCCTTGTGCCCTATGTTGGCTGGGATTGGCTCCGGCAGACCCCCGTGACCCTGTGTTCGGATTCAGCAGGTTGGAAAATGGATGGAGATATATATATATATATATATACACATATATACACATACAGGTGGTGGTATTAGAATATCATGACAAAGTTGATTTATTTCAGTAATTCCATTCAAAAAGTGAAACTTGTATATTAGATTCATTCATTACACACAGACTGATGTATTTCAAATTTTTATTTCTTTTAATGTTGATGATTATAACTGACAACTAATGAAAGTCCCAAATTCAGTATCTCGGAATATTAGAATATCAATTAAGACAAATGCAAAAAAAGGATTTTTAGAAATGTTGGCCAACTGAAAGGTATGAACATGAAAAGTATGAGCATGTACAGCACTCAATATTTAGTTGGGGTTCCTTTGGCCTGGATTACTGCAGCAATGCGGCGTGGCATGGAGTCGATCAGTCTGTGGCACTGCTCAGGTGTTATGAGAGCCCATGTTGCTCTGATAGTGGCTGTAAGAGCCAATTTTAGAAAGTTAAAGTTTTGAGTTAAACTCATATTAATGTTTGCTTTATTTGAATAGAACATAATTTCTTATATAGTCATAGACAATGGTATAGTCTTTTTCCCCCTTTAAGTTAGTAAGAGATAGAATCTTCTTGCTATAACTGAGATACAGTGAGATAATAAACTCAGTTGTGTTTAGAACAGGTCCCTGTAAAGAGGGACTTGATAAACCCATTTAAGTTTAGAAATGGGATAAGCATACAGTTTTCTGACCGTTTTGAAATGGTTCAGAAATTATAAGAAATTAATAACGATTTAAGTTGTAACAAGATTAAGCTCAGAACTACATTTTTCTTATTATAATTTTTTCCTTTTTTTTGCTATTTTAATTTTTCTTCCTTTATTTTTGTGTGAACTGTTTTACTTTAAAATTTAACTAAACTTTTAAAAACGAAGATATTTTGTCTGTGGAATCATTTCTGCGCATCAGGCCTTTGCTGAATCCCATTTTTTGAGTTTGAGCTGCAGAATTTTAGAAACTTTGGGGAAAATGCAGCTACAGTGGCCTTCAGCTCTTCTGAATTGTTGAGTCTGGTGTATTGCGTCTTCCTCTTCACAATACCCCATAGATTTTCTATGGGGTTAAGGTCAGGCAAGTTTGCTGGCCAATCAAGAACAGGGATACCATGGTCCTTAAACCAGGTACTGGTAGCTTTGGCACTGTGTGCAGGTGCCAGGTCCTGTTAGAAAATGAAATCTGCATCTCCATTAAGTTCGTCAACAGCAGGAAGCATGAAGTGCTCTAAAACTTCCTGGTAGACGGCTGTGTTGACCTTGGACCTCAGAAAACACAATGGACCAACACCAGCAGATGACATGGCACCCCAAACCATCACTGACTGTGGAAACGTTACACTGGACCTCAAGCAACGTGGATTCTGTGCCTCTCCTCTCTTCCTCCAGACTCTGGGACCTTGATTTCCAAAGGAAATGCAAAATTTACTTTCATCAGAGAACATAACTTTGGACCACTCAGCAGCAGTCCAAAGGTGAGACGCTTCTGACACTGTCTCTTGTTCGAGAGTGGCTTGACACAAGGAATGCGACAGCTGAAACCCATGTCTTACATACGTCTGTGCGTGGTGGTTCTTGAAGCACTGACTCCAGCTGCAGTCCACACTTTGTGAATCTCCCCCACATTTTTGAATGGGTTTTGTTTCACAATCCTCTCCAGGGTGCGGTTATCCCTATTGCTTGTACCCTTTTTTCTACCACATCTTGTCCTTCCCTTTGCCTCTCTATTAATGTGCTTGGACACAGAGCTCTGTGAACAGCCAGCCTCTTTAGCAATGACCTTTTGTGTCTTGCCCTCCTTGTGCAAGGTGTCAATGGTCGTCTTTTGGACAACTATCAAGTCAGCAGTCTTCCCCATGATTGTGTAGCCTACAGAACTAGACTGAGAGACCATTTAAAGGCTTTTGCAGGTGTTTTGAGTTACTTAGCTGATTAGAGTGTGGCACCAGGTGTCTTCAATATCGAACCTTTTCACAACATTCTAATTTTCCGAGATACTGAATTTGGGACTTTCATTAGTTGTCAGTTATAATCATCAACATTAAAAGAAATAAACATTTGAAATACATCAGTCTGTGTGTAATGAATGAATCTAATATACAAGTTTCACTTTTTGAATGGAATTACTGAAATAAATCAACTTTGTCATGATATTCTAATTTTATGACCAGCACCTGTATGTATATATATTATATATATATTCTGCAGGAGATTGGTATCATAGAGGAGCCTGAGGCATAGGAGGTTATCGCTTCAAGTGAGATAAAGGAAGTGTTGGCTATGGGAAAAAGTTTCAGACTTTATTGAAAAGGAACACCCTGAAAAAGTTGCAACTGGTCTTGCAGTGGTGCAATTTAATGACACTTGCCTAACTCATTTTAGAAACATTCTAAAGGGGAGGAAGAAACAAAGCTCCTTGGACAGGTTTCTATTGAAGCACATTGTGAATGAAAGTGAAGAAGAAAATTAACGTTAAGCAAAAGTGAAGTGAAAGAAAAAATTAAATACAATACGCAAAACCGGCTCCACCAACATCTGTTTATTTGTTTAGATTCTCTTATATGTATTAGGTTTTATTTTGTTTGTATACAATATTTGTTCATTATAAATAAATGTTTTCAACATAAGAAAAATGTAACAAAAAATTGGGGTGGTTTTTTGGGGGCTGGCACGAATTAATCTCATTTCAATGGGGAAAATTGATTTGAGATACGAGCATTTTGACTTACGAGCTCAGTCATGGAATGAATTAAAACTTGTATCTCAAGGTACCACTGTATGTATATAGATGCACGTGTGCATGGGAGCCAGCTACATGGACCAAAAGAAGGAAATTCCATGCCAGACCGGCAGGTGGGGTGAGGTGCACTAAACCTTCTTTTATCTCTGCAGACCAAACATGTGAAATTCTGCCCAAGTCCAAAGACGTCACTTTTGGTTCCAGCACAAAGACGCCACTTCTGGTTCTGCCCCCGAGGACTTCACTTCCTTTTACCAACCTTAAAAGCCCACCACCTTCCCCACATTGATCAATTCTATTCTGGACTCAAAACTGTACTTGTTGTGCTTGTTATTTGCCTTTTGCAGCAAGGGTGCAAGTATACAGGTGGCTGCCACACACGTTTTTTGCATGTCAAGACTACTATTTCACTATATTATATATAACCAGTAAACCCCCCGATTCTTGAAAGAATCGCAAATCCAAGAATGGCAATCACTTTCTGTTCCCTCCGATCTTTGGAGGGATGAAAAATCATGGAGGGTGAGTGCGTCTTGGGAAAGATTTCATTTAGTTAAATAAATATATTTGTACTAAAGCGGTTTCTTTTTGGAGCCGTGACTCCTTTGGTTCTGGTGTTTCAGAAGTGCGTTGTAGGCGCCTTCATTCATTGTTTTTATCCATGCAGATTCATTTTTGTTTTTCTATGGCTGTGTCGTTAGCTAGAAGTCGTTTGCTGACGGCGGCGGATTCATGTGCTGAAGTGACCATGGCGACGGATCAGGGCTTGGAGATCTACATTACTAAACGAAGGTTGTATATGCAGTGGTGTGCGCGTTCGGGTGGCGGTTGTATTGTGCACGGCTTGCTTCAGGCCTCTGGCGTCCATGCATATATACAACCTGGCGTGCACGCTTTACCTCAAGTTTAGTTTACAGGTTGTGTTGTGTTGTTTGGGCGCCACCTACTGACTCTGGGACGCTGGGTTTGACTCTGTGGCGCTGAGGTGCTGTGTAGGTGCGCTTTCGGCATGGCTTGCTTCTGGCGTCTGGCATCCGTGCATACAGTATATACAACCTTCGTTTAGTAATATAGATTAACCTTTAAATATGCAAGACAGAATTACTTCAAATGCTCAACATTTGCTTTTAATTTCACAGTGTTAGTGGCACAATATATATGGTTTAAATACATACAGTTATACATACAAATTGAACTACAGTTTATTTACATGATTTGTCATGCTTACCCATATACAATAATGAAGTTCTATATTTAGACTTTAGGTGCATACATAAATATAAAATGGCAATAATATATTAAATTTACACATATACTAAAGGCAAATTAAAAACAAAGGGCAACAGAATCTCTGGAATTCTGGGCAATCATGCTTGAACAAAACATGAAACAAATTGTACTTACTTTAGGAACAAACCAATTTAAATGCATGTTTATGTGGATATTTGCATTTTTCTTTCTAAAAAGTATTTATTTTTCTGCTAAGAGGCTATTTGAACACAGTCTCTTGTAATATTTACGGTATAGGGAAAAGTTGACAAACACTGTTTTAAGTCACTAGATTGGAAACTTTCTTTATAGCTTATCGAAATAAAAAAAAAAACTCTATAAACTAAAGGTATTGATACATCTATTCCCAATAATTCTCTCAAACTGCAGCATCCTGACTATTACATTAACATTTTAATATAGGTTTAGGTCAAAATTTACCTTGAACTAAAGGAAATATGAATAAACAAATCAATAAATATAAACATTAAAACCACTTTCACATTTCATGAATCTATCCAAGTTGGTGGTTTCTCATATGTCATTAACTCAACTTTTAACAAGAACTATAAAATTCCATCCATCAATTTACATATAAAAACTTTAAAAAAACAGATAGGAAAAGGTGGAAAAAAAATTAAATTAATTTGACACTAAAGCTCAAATTTAAGAAAATAATTCTAATACAGTCTAATATAGATGTACATCTCTTCCATCCTTTTTAAAGTGGAGAAAAATACAGACAAACTGAAAAGATTGAATATACTGTGTCTAGTGCAGAAAGAACAGACTGTTTTTTCATTAGAAATTTGGTCAGTTAGTGTATTGGCATATGTAAAACAGACATAAAATGTAGGTTTCCAGAAAGTTGCATAAACAACAATGTCAACCATCCCAGCCTAAATACTTCAGAGTGAGCAAAATATAAGCAAAAAAAAGTCGTGTGTGTCTGTTAAACTTTATTTGCAACAGAAGCACAGAAATCAGTCAGTCTGAAGTAGGCTCTACCCAATTCATGATCATCATTTCCATGGTTGCAACATGTATTGTAAATGAAAATATTACATACACTCAAAAAAATAATTTCAAGGCACTTACTTAAATATAGCAGTATTAAATAAAAAAAAAACAAAACTATAATGTATATATTAACTCACAATCTGATATAGGCTTTGGCAAGCTGTGTTACATTGCAGTGACCAGAAAATGAAGATGTAATGTTTACATGTTAATTCCTTACAAATATATATATATATATATATATATATATATATATATATATATATATATATATATATATATATGCTTAATAGTTAATATGATGGTCCACAATATTGAAGTTAACAATCTTTGGTAAGGGGGAAAATGGTCAACTTCAGAGTAAAATTCCATAGCTAAACCATTTGAGCTTATCCTTACATTTTAAAATTAAATTTAAGAACAGGACTTTACAAAGGTGCTTAAGCATGGTTCACTGTCAGCAGTGCAGGAGCTTTTTAATAGATTGTGTAAAAGCTGAAAATGCAAGACTCTTTAAAAGAATAAATACATTAACAGATGCATATAAAAAGATAAGTAAAACAGGATCATTTCTGACTTAAATGGATTCATTATTTTTAAACAAATTAAATCATATCAGCTTTGAATATTCAAATACCATATTACAGAAACATGTCTGACAGTTTTCTTTGCATCTAAAACAAAGGTATATGGACTTAAAGGTCTTTAAAACTTGGCTTAAACAATGCATGTTGCCTAATTTCTACTATTTTTGTCATTCTCACCCTTAAACCTAACACAAGGGTAGAAATCAAACCCTTAGGTGAAACGGAAACAAAATTCCATGTTTTAAAATGCCTAGTCTTTATTAATAAATGCTTGAATGGATTGATTTGGTTTCTATGAAAAAGTTAAATAAAAAACAAATGAAAAAAACAAAAAAAAACAAACTCCTCATTGTGCTGCTAACAAACCACATTACAAAACAAAGTAATCAAACCACTGATAAAAGTAGAAGATTGCTTTATTTATTTGTTACCTGACTGACCACAAAATTATGTGGACAACATTTCTTTCTGTAAGAGAAAACATATTTCCAGTAATTTAATCATATCTTAATTTATTTTGCAAGTGAATGAAAATTTTGCAGTGCCTTTAAGATGAAAAATGTATAACATATTTGCATAGCTTTAACAATTTATTGGGGTCTTCTTGTAACTTTCAACAGAAACATAAAAAAATACAAAAACCAATACAAATCTACATGCATATGTACATCAAATTAATATGGATACAGTGTCCAATTTTATTAAGTAACAGCTGTCACTGAAATTAAACTAACATATAATTTTCACTATTTCTAGAGTAATATTATATAGTTATTATTAACCTAATGATTCTTAACCAGTAAAATAAAAAAGTACTTATGAACAGTTCTTAAATGGAGACTAGTGGATTTACTAACAATATAAAAAGGAAAAAGTACAGCAGTTTTTTTTTTTTTGTTTTTTTTTTTTGTTTTTTTTCCTTTAACCAATTTTTATAATGGTTACAAAAACATGTTTACTCAAAAAAATCTACATACTTAGGCACATGAACATATCTAGGCCACCTTTCTTACTCACAGAACACTTGTGCTTCACATTTTCAAATATGATTCATTCATATGATATATTAAATGTTACCCTCTCTAGAAAATCGTGATTTACTTATGTGTGCTTGTATGTCTTAATTCACCATTTGGTATTCATTTATAATATAATATATGTTACTAGAACACAGGTAAAAAGTCATTAACAAAATATAAGCCCTTTTGGAGGAAGAGGCCCTAATATTGCACTTTCGTGCTTTGGCAAAAAGGAAAAAAAAGGCTGGTGTGTTTCAGCAGTTCAAAGTAGTCTGTGAAATGTTTTCATTTACAAAAAAAATATATATATACACAAATCATGATTAAAATATTATCAATAAATTACAAAGTAATTACACACATTGAAACTTAACAATCACTATTTAAACTCAAAACAACCTGTAAACATGTTAAAAGAAAAAAGCTGTGCACAGTTCTCATTACAGTGAACTGTTTTGAAAGCAACTTTCAACCTCTTTGCTGTCACAGAGGAGGTACTGGCACACAGACATACATGCACACACATCCCTTCACCAAGGTTAGCGTGCAGTACGTTGCCCTGAACTGAAAGCTACCCACAGCGTCTCAACATGGCCTGTTTTTTTTTTTTTCAGCTCCACCTCTGCCAGCTTATAAATATTAATCAGTTTGTCCTTCTTCCAGCATAGACAAGTCTCTAAAGATCTGGAGACTGTGTAAGAGAAAACTGTGCTGGATACTAAATCAAAAAGGACCAGGTAAGGCTGACAACTCAAGCAGAAAACACATCCAGGATGATTGGTGCCTAGGTTGGCAATGGATCATCATCTCCTTTGCTACACTTGCACTTACAGCAAAGAACAAAAGGTGTAGCAAGAAGCAAAAACGGAGAAGCCACCAACAGCAAGAGACCAAAGCCTGCAAATATACCAACAACCTAAGGGAAAAAAACAAACACTTATTAAACACATATTATGAATATTTAACCTAATGTGTTAACCTAAATGTTTCCCAAAGCAGTTGAACTAGTCTGTTACTTATATGTTTTGCAAATTACTAGAACAACGCAAGACAGTAGACTTTGATGCATTTTCAATAGTTAAAAAATAAGTTTTTATTTATAGCAGGGTAAGCAGTACACAAACAAATATAGTAAACAAAAAAAATGAATGAAGTGTTAAGGAAAATCATAAGAATGGACTGCAGTAATGCAGAATTTACTTATAATTTAATTGTGGAGATGTTACATAAAACTAAAAGCAAAAAATTAATTAAAAATAACTTGTATAAATGGGATGACTGTGAATATAATGGTGGGGTTTACAGGTGAAAACTCAGTATGATGACTTATTTCACTTGGTGAGTCAAGATGCTTGAAGCTATAAGGAGGCTTTACTAATAGTAAGAAGTAGGTAACTCTTTTCTTGAGTACACACAACAATGTTAACAATTTGTTGACACCTTGCTGTCAGTTAGCACAAAAACAGCCTTTATAATTCAGGAATGTTTTGCTTTAAGTGAGTGCACTAATCACTTCACAGTAATAACTTCAGCGAGGACAGGTGTGTGTTACCATTTCTGTTTTTAGAATTTTTTAATCACTTTACTTCTGCACCTTTCCAACATTGCTCCATCATTCTCCAACTTAACACCATTGTATTTAATACATGTAACTTATTATCACATATACAGATTTCAGTAAACAATGTGCAATAATGCAGTATTTCTTGCAATTGCACCTTTTTTTTTTCTGTTTTCATATCTTCCTATTAAATACAGGGAAATATACAAAACAATTCTGAGAACATGCTATTCATTCCAACAAAGTGTTTCAATTCTATTTTGGAAAATTAGGTTTAGAACAACAAATTCTGAAGGTCCCCACTACACTACACAGTAATTTATTCATGTGCTTATGGTTCTCGGTTTAAAAGAAAAACTTAACATTTGTGTACAATTTACAATTACCAAGTTTCCATATGTGTTCCTACGTTCAGGTTGAACTAATTTTAAAGTAACAACTTGGATTATACTATACTCATTTTCCATATTATTTTAAAATACTTCAATCATTGCAACACTTTATCTCCTTTTGTTTAAGTAGTAAAAGTTCAGCTTCTTCAATTTTTCTTCTTAACTCATTCCTGAAAGTCCCAAAACCTTCTCTGAACCATCTCTAGTGCTGCTATGTCTGTTTGAAATATGGAGATTATTAATGCACATGATATTCAAGATGGGGATATTAAAAAAAAATCATTATGTAGCTTAAGTATAACATCCTTGATCTGCACTCCACACGTCAGGCAAAATAACATCCTGTTTACCTTCCTTACCCCTTCTGTACAGTACTGGCCAAAAGTTTTGGCAGTGACTCAAATGTTGTGTTTTTCAAATTTTATTGCTTCAGCATTTTCAAATTATTTTATCACATGCTTTTATGGTATACTGAAGAACAATTATAAACATTTCAGAAGTTTCAAAGGATTTTATTGGGAAATACATAAAATTTATGTAAAGAATCAATCTTCCCGGTGTTGACCCTTCTTCATAATTTCTGCAATTCAATTTTACATGCTGGATATCAGCTTCTGGGCCAAATCCTGACTGATTGGGATCCATTCTTGCCTTTTTAGTACTTGGAGTTGATCACAATTTGTGGGCTTCTGCTTGTCCACCCACTTTTTGAGAACGGACAACAGGTTCTTATTGGGATTAGAATCTGGACAGTTTTCTGGCCACAGGTCCAAACTTTTAATGTTATGATCTCCAAGCCACTTTGTTTTAACCTTGTGAAATTGTGCTCCATCATGCTGGAAAATACAGTTCATCACCAGATTGTGCCGGGATTGCTGGGAGAAGTTGCTCTTGGAGGACATTTTATACTATAAGTGTTCTTGGGCAGAACTGTGAGTGGGCCCCCTCCAATGGATGAGAAGCAACCCCACACATGGATTGTCTCAGGATGCTGCACTGTTGGCACAACACAGGACTCGTTGCATTCACCTTTTCCTTCTCCAGACAATTAATTTTCCAGATGTCCCAAACAGTCGGAAGGAGGATTCATCTGAAAAATAACCTTGCACCATTCTGCTGTCCAATCCTTGTACTTCCTTCAGAATTTCAGTCTGTCCTTGAGGTTTTTCTTGGAAAGAAGTGGATTCTTTGCTGCCCTTCTTGATACAAGGCCGTTGTAGAAAAGTCTTCACTCATACCCACTTGCTGCTAGTACTGAGCAAGCTCTGCACTGGTGGCCACAAGACCATGTAGCTGATCATTTTGTACCAGGGCCAAAATAAGTGAAAATGGGTTTTTGTGATAAAGTTAACTTTTTATGCTAATAAAGCTCTTTGCAATGAATTAATATGCATCTGATCACTCTGCACAATAATATAAAAACAATGAATTGCCACCACAAAAACTGAAGCCTCACATTTTGCAAAACACATTTCATTACCAAAACTTTTGGCCACTACTGTAAACGGTCTCCACTGACTCCTAACATTCTCAAAAGGAATACATTTTTATGTTTTAAACCTTCCAAATATGTATTCAAATATACTATTATTTACTTCATGAAAATAAGTGAGGCTCACGGCAATTATTTCTTTTATAAATTTCTCACAAAGCTGGAATGCCTCAAGATAAGATGTACATCAAACAGATGCAGATCAATTAATGTATGCTATATTAAAAGGACACTATATAAGATAACATGAACTTGCTAAGAAAAAGAATGCCAGTCAATTAATGGTTTTCCATAGAACAAAAAAAAAAAAAAAAAAAAAAAAACTGTGGAACTGCTTCTGATTCAGTTTTTACTAAGGTTGTTGTGATGGGGATTTGGCACAATAACTCTGTTGCCTTTACAAGTAACTTGGCACAACAGGTTTATCAGCAAGTCACTGAACTGTCTTGACTTTTGCTGCTACAGAATTCTTGTCAGTGTACATCAGGATAATGAAAAGTAAATTGCAAAACACTAACCAAATTTAATTCTCTCTCTGTTGTACTGTGCCAAGTATACTATCCTCTCCATAGGACAGCAGGCACTAAACCAAGAACCATCCTGGTAAATTACTGGCTCTGCACCTCCACAAAATGTTTTTTCTAACCACCCCAAACCCAACCCCAACCACCAATGTTATGGATAGTAAAATTAAATTGGGGTCCATTACTTCCTGTCCCAATGAGATTATAAAGTGTTTCCTCCATTATTATTCTGATGGTAGCCTATCCTTTCATGTTGTCTATTCATTTCTCATTCTGTTAGGCTGATTACATAAGTGCAAAGCTTAAGACATATTTTTTATGAACCATATACATTATTTCTACTTTATGTTGCAATGTTCATGTTTTTTTTGTAATCATATCACTCTTGCTTTTTGTTACTATCCTATATCAGCCTGTGAATAAAATATTTTCATGGCTTTTGCCAAAAGCAACACTGATAAATGTTATGTATCAACATGTATTTGTGTGTTGTTAATTTTTATTATTTTTTCTTATTTCTAAGTATTTTCCATTATGTTTATATTATGAGCTATCCATTTAAATGTGCCTCCATTCCTTGCATTTTGTGGTGGAGCCCCAGGCGGCAGTGCCACCCTGACAGCAACACTTCTGAGCCCCCTCTTGCTATTTATGGCTACAGCAGAAATGGCTTAGATCAGGAGATCACCAAATATGTATTTGGAGTTATGAATATTGGTATTTTCTTGTTGGATTTATTGGTTTCTGATTATTTTCAGTGTTTTGCAAAGGACCCGTACCGACTGCCTAGTCAGAGGGACAGCTGGGAAAGATATGCAGCAGGTTAGGGTGATAAAGGATAAAGATGGAAATGTACTCACAAGTGAGGAGGATGTGTTGAGCAGATGGAAAGAGTAATTTGAGAGGCTGATGAATGAAGAGAATGAGAGAGAGAGAGAGAGAAGGTTGGATGATGTTGAGATAGTGAATCAGGAAGTGCAAAGGATTGGCAAAGAGGAAGTAAGGCCAGCTATGAAGAGGATAAAGAATGGGAAGGCCGTTGGTCCAGATGATATACCTGTGGAAGCATGGAGGTGTTTAGGAGAGATGGTAGAGGAGTTTTTTAACCAGATTGTCTAATGGATTATTCGAAAATGAGAGTTTGCCTGGAGGAGTGGAGAAGTGTACTGTACCAATTTTTAAGAATAAGGGAGATGTACAGAGCTGTAGTAACTACAGGGGGATAAAATTGATGAGCCACAGCATTAAGTTATTGGAAAGAGTAGTGGAAGCTAGGTTAAGAAGGGAGGTGAGGATTAGTGAGCAGCAGTGTGGTTTCATGCCAGGAAAGAGCACCACAGATGCAATGTTTGCTCTGAGGGTGTTGATGGAGAAGTATAGAGAAGGCCAGAAGGAGTTGCATTGTGTCTTTGTGGACCTGCAGAAAGCATATGACAGGGTGCCTCGAAAGGAGTTGTGGTATTGTATGAGAAAGTCGTGAGTGGCAGAAAAGTATGTAAGACTTGTACAGGATATGCATGAGGGAAGTGTTACAGTGGTGAGAACAGCAGTAGGAGCGATGGATTCATTCAATGTGGAGTTGGGATTACATCAGGGATCGGCTCTGAGCCCTTTCTTATTTGCAACGGTGATGGACAGGTTGACAGACGAGATTAGACAGGAGTCCCCTTGAACTAGGATGTTTACTGATGACATTGTTATCTGTAGCGAGAGTAGGGAGCAAGTTGAGGAGACCCTGGAGAGTTGGAGGTTTGCTCTGGAGAGTAGAGAAATGCAGGTCAGTAGGAACAAGACAGAATACATGTGTGTGAATGAGAGGGAGGTCAGAGGAATGGTGAGGATGCAGGGAGTACAGTTGGTGAAGGTGGATGAATTTAAATACTTGGGATCAACAATTCAGAGTAACAGGGATTGTGGAAGAGAGGTGAAAAAGAGTGCAGGCAGGGTGTAATGGGTGGAGAAGAGTGTCAGGAATAATGTTTCTCCTATTTTAGCTTCTTTACACTGGCTGCCTGTCAGTTTTCGAATTGATTTTAAAATCTTGCTACTAGTTTTTAAATCTTTACATGGGCTTGCTCCTGCCTATTTATCTGAACTGTGTGTTTTACACCAGCCATCCAGAGTGCTTAGATCTTCTAGTCATCTGTCTCTGGTTGTCCCTCGTACCAAATGTATAACCAAGGGGGACAGGGCTTTTGCAGCTGCTGCTCCTTGCCTGTGGAACTCTTTACCTCATCACATAAAGGAGTCGTCTACAATTGAACTGTTCAAAACAAGACTAAAGACTCATTTCTATTCACTTGCATTCCATGACCTTCAGTAATACTGATGGTTTCCTCTTTGTGATTATATAACATTACTTTTATTTTTTATGTATATAGCATTACTTCTATTTATTATGTATTTTATGTTCATATATTTTATTTCTATTTGTTTTATGTTAATTATTTTGTTTTTCTTTTATTCTATTATTGTAAAGCACTTTGGCCACAGCATTACTATGTTGTTTTAAATGTGCTATATAAATAAATTGACATTGACAATTTGTGACAGACTGGTATCAGCAAGAGTGAAAAGAAAGGTCTACAGGACAGTAGTGAGACCAGCTATGTTATATGGGTTGCAGACGGTGGCACTGACCAGAAAGCAGGAGACAGAGCTGGAGGTGACAGAGTTAAAGATGTTAAGATTTGCACTGGGTATGATGAGGATGGACAGGATTAGAAATGAGTACATTAGAGGGTCAGCTCAAGTTGGACGGTTGGGAGACAAAGACAGAGAGGCGAGATTGCGTTGGTTTGGACATGTGCAGAGGAGAGATGCCGAGTATATTGAAAAAATGATGTTAATGATAGAGCTGCCAGGAAAAAAAAAAAAAAAAAAAAGGACAAGAAGAAGAAGAAGAAATAATTCAGGAATGAGTTACGAAATTGTGAAGCTGATTGTTTGCCATACAGATTTTGAATACTTATAAAAAATACAGTATTAAAATGCACACTTTTATTTACCATACAATGCATCATATTTAATGCCTTCTCCCTTGAAATCTATTTTTATGTAAACTCCAAACAACAGACATAAAATATATCAAGATCTGTTGTTTTGAAAGTATTCAAAAGAAAGTTATTGTGGTCTTAAAGTGGAATTATAGATTATACAAAATCACTATGCCACATACTGTTTTATGCATTATCATAATAATTTGTAGTCTGTTTAAAAAAAAAATAAAACTAGTAAACCTACTTGAGTTCTGTGCCAAATTACAGAGGCCCTGGAATGGCCAAGTTTGTTGCGACATGGTCCTTTGTCATAATGTATCAAAAGGAAGTCATCCTATGGTAAAAAAAGGCAGAAATGATATACATAAGAGACAGTACACAAGTACAAAATAGCTCATAACTCTAAATGGAGTACAGAGTACATATAAAATCAGTGTTTTGTTTGTTGTAAAAAAAACAAAAAAAAACAAAAAAAAAAAAAAAAAAACACACTTTGGGTTTTTCTTTTAACTAAAGTATATTTTTTTCATGTTAGGCAGAATTACAATACACTTCTTGTAAGAGCCAATCTTGGAAAGTTACCTTTAAATCCACACAAGTGTCTGCTTAATTTCAGTAGAGTATCAGTTTCTCATAGCTACTTAAATATGGTATAGTCATTTACCCCTTATAAGTTAACATGAAATGCAACTTTCTTAGCTATACCTGTAAAACAGAGTGTTAATTAAGTTAGTTAGGAAATATTCTCACTGCTAGCAAGGTAATTACTTTACAAATAGAGCACTGGCATAGTTTTATGACAGTGCTAACTTTTCCACACATAATGCGACTGTATGATCAAACAAAGAGAAATGAAACAAGAAAAGTAAGCCTTAAACAGAGCTTTCTTTAAACAAGAACTTTTCTTTGTAATATCAGTATTTCTTTATTTTTGTGTGAACTGTTTTGCTTTGAATTTTACTAAAACTTTTAAAATGACGACGCTTGGATTGTTGAATTATTTGAACATGCATTACACTATTGCCAGAACTATTCTATGAAGTAAACTAAATGCTGCAGAACTTTGGTAATTTTGGACAAACACAGCTACACTCCTCCTAAGACTAATTGTTGCAAAACAGGGACAACCCTTTGGCCAAGACATTAATCTGTCACACACACACAAATACTTGTACCGTCAAATAGTACAAATACCAAAGCTGTGAACAAGTATGATGCATTTTTAAGTTTCTTGCCATCTTTAAAAATTGAAAAGTTCCACAGTAGATATAATCAGATAATGATTACCTTAGTGCTACAGGAATGGCAGTGATCTTTGAAAGACACATTTTAAAAACTTATATCATTAATGCATATTCAATATTTTCAGTTTTTACTGTAGTTATACAGACAGAACATGAATAAGTTTCTTTCTTTGTTTTATAATAATGTTTATGTTTTTGAAAAGTACTAGGAGTTAGGCATTACTGACTATACATTAGCCAATAGAGAAATTATTATATAAAAATAGGCTAAAAATAGGCTGTATGCATAAATATAAAAAGGTTTCAAGTGAAAACACAAATTTGATAATAAAGAAAGAACACAAATACATCTATACACATAACACAATCATCTGCTTCTGGTAAGTAAACTTTGATAAGTAATAATATTTTTGGAATATGATGGGAGAGAGAGAAACAAAGCAAAACAAAAAACTTACATCCAAAGACTCCAGGCAATACCAGCAGAAAGCATGTTTGCAGTTCTTGCACATCATCTGTGCACAGCCTTCATCACGTTCAATATATACTTTACATTTTGGGCAGCGTTTAATTGGGGCATCATCATCTTCACTCTTGAAAAATGAGCTAGAATTAAAATAAAAAAGACTCTGTTTGAATTATATAATTTATAGACTCCTCTAAAATAATTGCTCATATTAAAATTTAACAGATTCTTTTTCTTAATTTTAAAAATGTATTCCCTATGTCCCCATTTTTAAAACGAAACTGTCATTTTTTTCTCTCCATCTCAGTTTTAAATACTTGCAGCATTAATGCCAAGTGAATTCATTGTATTCTGGGGACTTGAGATGGCCTAATTCCCATTTAAGATGACTTTGGTATCTTCTTTAGTTTGTCTGTTATAAGTACCTGTATATTTTAGGTGCATTGTAGAGGCATTAGTTTAAAGAGATGTTAACAGATAACATTATTTAATAAAATGTCAATATTCCTTCAAAATGTCAAAAAATGTTTCCCATTGATTAAGATTTATGTAGTTTTAATTTGCTTACCTCCCCAATTTAAATTTATAATTACTCTAAAGGTTAGTATAAAAGTATACTAAAGATATGTTCTGACAGAGGATAGCAATTGTATTTCTGCATATGATCGCTTTTGTCACTTGAGGTGTTAGGAGAAGATCATTATGAATACAAACAAAAGTAATCTCTACTACATCTGCCTAATCAGCTATTTCAGGATTTAAAATAAAATGCCAATAAGCTCAAATGTGATTTTAAAAACAAACAGAAAACAAAAAATGTGCCCGTAATCCAATGGCCTGCTGTTGCAAGAACACATGGCATGGAAGATTCAAAATCATCCTGCTTAATCACAGCAGCAAATTGCAACATATTGGATAATTTTAATGTGTAGCAGTTGACTGTCTCATTCCAAAATAACAGATGTAGCAATGCAGCACATGAGGTTTTAATGCTTACATTTACTCTGTCCTTAGGATATACACGTAAAACATGAATAAAAAATTGAATATCAGAAAAAAAATAATCTTAGCATTTTTGCAGTGTGGAGATCACAGAAAAATATACTGCCGACAGTAATTAATGCATCTAATGTCCAAAGCAAACCTTTCATTTGTAATCCCTTGGAGGATGGACAGAATGTGTTAGTCAACACAGTTAAGCAGCGGCTAAAAATGAAAAGCTGACTGTACCTGGTTTCCCCTGGTAGATATGATGCAACCGGTATGTTTTCCAGACAGGCCTGCCCAGGATGCCAGTTCCCTTTGCAAGCAGAGCAAAATTCTAGACTGCAGGATGTACACTCTACCGACTGTGGAATTGTAGGCTCCATATCCTTAAGATGGCATACTGCTTGACATGAAGAGGATGGGCACCAGGTCCGACAAGGGTCCAAAAGCACCTCTGAAAAATAAGGCATAATTTAATAGTACATTGAACCAAGTTAAAAATGTTTTGGGGTATGTTTATAATAATAAATAATAAAACAACTGAAGAAAACAAAGTCCTGTGTAAATAGCTGACTTTTAACTAACATTCCTTATACAATACAATACAATACAATACAATACAGTTTATTTTTGTATAGCCCAAAATCACACAGGAAGTGCCGCAATGGGCTTTAACAGGCCCTGCCTCTTGACAGCCCCCCAGCCTTGACTCTCTAAGAAGACAAGGAAAAACTCCCAAAAAAACCTAGTAGGGAAAAATGGAAGAAACCTTGGGAAAGGCAGTTCAGAGAGAGACCCCTTTCCAGGTAGATTGGGCGTGCAGTGGGTGTCAAAAGAAGGGGGTCAATACAATACAGTACAGTACACAGAACAATTTCTCAATATAGTAAGAAATAAAAAAAAAAATATATAAATTTTAGAAGTACAGAGCAGAATTTAACAGTAGATGATGTGTTACTCATGTTGTAACTGTTGGAGAGGCATTTATTGATTGATTTTGAAAGCAGCTGTATTGCGTCTTTGGCAAAATGCACTAAAACTAAAGCTAAAAGGGAACCGGAGGTTTAAAAAAAAAAAAAAAAAAAAAACTAGCTCAGATTATCATGAAGGATGGATATTGGATTTCTCATTCTATTTTGTAATCAGGGATTTTAAAAACTGTTGCAGGCGTTATCAGGCTATCAGAAAAAATAAACAATCCAGTTAATCATAAAATAAATGTAGTTAAATCATCTAGTTAATATATATTTTTAGAGAGGCTGTTAAGAGTATTACAACATGAGGTTAAGGGTAAATGCATTAGTACTTTCTGGGGAGGGGCCTGAAAAAAAATATTTTCTGTTACTCCAGAGGAGTAATTAAAACATCTTCAAGCCACCTGACCATTTGTTCGGAGACTGAAAACAAAAATCTAAATTAATGAATGTTAAGTATTATTTATTTTTAAAATGTTCCCGAAATTCTGTACCTTTACATCATTTAAAATTACTGGATGTAGCTCTGTCTGAAAGTTAGAGAGGTTACAAGTCCATAAACACACTGGAATTATTAAAACACTGAGCAGAAAGGTCATGAGACTCTAATAACGCCACCCTGTAGTTTAAATTTGAATTCAGTTTAATTTTACAAATACATGTCAACTCTTCAATGGTTATAACGAAATCTGTAAGCAAGATGAGGGGGAAAAAAAACAGACAATTACTTATCCAAGGTACAAGAAGGTGAACTCTAATTCAGCAGCATGAGGCCAAGGTCAAGATTACACATGAGGCAAAACATCTGCCACTACTGGCCTGACTTAGTATATGTGCACAGGACTACTCACAACAGTGCATAAAATACATTGCAATTTTTCAGGAATCTAAAGTGAAAGACTTGCTTCCAAAGTCCACAAAAAAACATGGAACACAATAGGAATATACCTGGTGTCGAATAACCAAGCTAGTGGTCACCTGTCAGATATACAGTATAGGGCATCTTGCCAGTGCTCCATGAACAAAGTTTTATGTTTAACTGTTTTAGTGAGGTGAAACAGTAAATGAATGCAAAGTGTACTGTACGTGCTTAAATTTTGAAAAATGAAGTTCTTTATTTTGTGCTAATCCACATAAAATCTGCATATTATCGTTGAACCAAATAAGAAACCGACACATTTCTTCATTTCATAAATAATACAGAGTAAGCTGTTACTTAATATGTGAGATATGGTAAAGCTTGGTTATTCATTTTTATTAACTAATTACTGCAATGCTATATTGATATGTTGTTAAAAATCTACAGCTCATTCAAAACACAACAGTAAGGACCATTACGTGAAATAAGTACAATTATGGATTGCATGATGCAAGCCTTCTTTAAAATTTCTAAAGTAAAGAAGTGTAGGGAGAAGTAGGCTTTTACAAATGTTAATGACATAACTGCCAATACTAGAGGTATCCCATCAGTCTCAACAGTAAATTATGGATGACAATGTATTTGTTCATATAGCATTCTTTTGTTAGAGCTTCTAGTAAAGTATTTAATTTTCCTTTCTTTATAAAAGAATTATTTTGATTGGCTTTTATTGGTTCCTTTCCTACTCTTTCTCTCATTGCTGTACTGCAGTGGCACTTATTTTGATTAAGCTACACTCCCTCCTGACCTTGGAATAAATTTATTATAATAGATGGCATTACCACTGACAAAAATCAGCATTAGACCTTTATACTCTTCCATCAAAAGCAACATTTGCCAACACTGTGGTTCAGCGTAGAGCATCTGTTGACCAAAAGTAGGTGAAGGCAGGTCAAAATACTTCAACTGCCCTATTGACTATGATTGACAGAACTTTGCTTCCCCTGTAATTTGTATAAATGTAAATTTGTCCTTCTCTTCACAACTTCCAGTTCTGCCTTAGCTTAAGGTATACATAATATGTGTGCCAGATTTCACTTAACTGAGTAATAGCAGTGATATGCTTCTATGATGGTAAAAAACAAAATCAGCAAAAGGAGTTTTGATGCACTCCTTCAAAGTGCAAAAAGCAATTACTGTCATCAACACATCTGTCTAGGCTGCATGAAACAACTGGGTTTTTAGTACACTGATTTTGTTGACATTTGGTATACATGCAGTATTCTTCAAGGAAATAAATTTCAATTGTTTAAATTGGAAAAAGTCATGTCAAAGGCCTAGCAAAATTTATGAAACTTCCCAACTTAAAACAGAAACATTTGGTGCAACCTCAATTACCAATTCATTGGTCATCTAAAATTTACATACGGAAAGGTTACGTCAACTTGAAAATGTTGCATATTTTTCCGTTTTACTCATTTGATAGCTGTTCTTCTTGGCTAAATAGATTCCCTGTTCAAGTTAGTGAAAGGCCAGAAGAATCTTGTGCACAGCAGAGACCATGCATTCCACTGATTGTTCAAATGTTTGCCACGCCAACTAATTTCTCCTGCTACTTTAAGCCCTGTCAGGTAAATTAAATGAGCTCCATTACATTAAAATTAAAAAACTGCAAGTAATGAAAGCTCAAAGTCACATAAGTTATCCAAACACGAACAACAAATAAACTTTGTAGCAAACGTGTGACTCAGTAAACCATGACACATACAGTGAATAAGCATGTGTTCAGTATTTACATTATATTATAAACAACTCATGGCTGCAATTTCTGTATACAGTAATCCCTCGCTATATCGCACTTAGACTTTCGCGGCTTCACTCTATCGCGGATTTTATATGTAAGCATATTTAAATATATAATCGCAGATTTTTTGCTGGTTCGCGGATTTCTGCGGACAATGGGTCTTTTAATTTCTGGTACATGCTTCCTCAGTTGGTTTGCCCAGTTGATTTCATACAAGGGACGCTATTGGCAGATGGCCGAGAAGCTACCCAACCAGAGCACATATTACGTATTAAATAAAACTCCTCAACTATATTGTGAGCACGGGGGCTGTTCGCACCCCTAGAGGATACGGCCGCTCCTCAAAAAACGTTGAAAGATTACCTTCACATTGCTCTCTTCCTTGCTGGGCTTACATATGGCTGCTTTGTTAAGCGATATGCTTCCAGCACAGTGCTTCGCATACTGAAAAGATCAAACAGCACGTATTGATTTTTGATTGTTTGCTTTTCTCTCTCTCTCTCTTGCTCTGACATTCTCTGCTCCTGACGGAGGGGGTGTAAGCAGGGGGGCTGTTCGCACCCCTAGACGATACGAACGCTCGTCTAAAAATGCTGAAAGATTATCTTCATGTTGCTCCCTTCTGTGCAGCTGCTTTGTCAAGCGACATGCTTCCCGCATGGTGCTTCGCATACTTAAAAGCTTGGGCACGTATTGATTTTTGATTGTTTGTTTTTCTCTGTCGCTCTCTCTTGCTCTGACATTCTCTGCTCCTGACGGAGGGGGTGTGAGAAGAGGGGCTGTTCGCACACTGGCCCAGAGGATACGGACGCTCCTCTAAAAAAATGCTGAAAGACTACCTTCACATTACTGCCTTCCTTGCAGCTGCTTTGTCTGGCGGTGCTTCGCATACTTAAAAGCCAAACAGCCCTATTGATTTTTGTTTGCTTTTCTCTCTCTCTCTCGGACATTCTCTGCTCCTGACGCGCACTCCTTTGAAGAGGAAGATAGGTTTGCATTCTTTTGTGAGACGGAACTGTCATCTCTGTCTTGTCATGGAGCACAGTTTAAACTTTTGAAAAAGAGACAAATGTTTGTTTGCAGTGTTTGAATAAAGTTCCTGTCTCTCTACAACCTCCTGTGTTTCTATGCAAATCTGTGACCCAAGCATGACAATATAAAAATAACCATATAAAACATATGGTTTCTACTTCGTGGATTTTCACCTTTCGCGGGGGGTTCTGGAACGCAACCCCCGCGATCGAGGAGGGATTACTGTATCATAATAATTCTATATTTATATGACCTTACAGTTCTATTCTCTTCTGCACAATGCTGCTTTTTGAACTACCAGTACAGACAAGTACTTTTGCTCGGATTATCACTGTTGTTTGTTTTTTATTACCATTACAGACATTGCTTTGCACAAAAAAAAAAAAAAAAAAAAAAAAAAAATCCGTTTCACTTACAAACCCAAAGTCTTAGTTTAATAATTAACATGAAAATTCAAATTCAATTTTTTTCTACGTTTCCATTGACAGATTTCATTTTACCAAATGGTTGAACTAGCCTCTGTGAGAACATAAGATGGTCCTTTTATCCCGATAATGAAGATGCTATACAAACTAAATATCATAAACATCATCAAATTCTCCTTACTCTACTTTATATTATCTCTAGCCATTATTTTTCCATAGAGCCTCATAACAAAGGTTGCCAGTTTGGGGAATTCCTGCCATTTGAGAGAAAAAAAAATTAAATAGGTGGGGGATGTTTTGATGGAGGGTAGGATTTGTGCAAAACAAGAGAATGAGATTTTCCTTTTTGTTAAACAATGTACTTTCCATAGAGGTACTCCAAAATATAAAGCTATACTTGCAATTATGTGTCATGCTGATGCACAGACATGCCCTATTCTACAAGTTCAAATTATAGACAAAGGGGGTAAAATGTAATACAGTATTAACAGCAAATTCAATTTCTGCAAATTAATTTCAGGGATGGCATAGTAGAAGAGTGGTTAGCACTGCTGACTCATTAATCGAATGTGCTGGGTTTAAATCCCTTGCCATTGTATGTTTACAGTTTTTCTGCCTACATGACTGTGTGCATTTTCTTTCTGGTACACAGAAAACAAGGACTGCATGAATGAGGGTGTATGCTTGTAGAAGTCTTGCAATGCCAGTACCAATACCTACCACCATGCCTGGCTTGGCTCCTGCCTTAAACCTAGTGATACAATCATAGATCCTGACCTCTTGCATCCCTAAACTGGATTAAATGTGTTTGAAAAATTTTATATGGTTTTACAAGCTGTGTTACCAAGCCTTGCTCAGGATATTTTGTAAGACAATGGCCTTCAGTTAATTTGGTGTATCACAAGTGGCTTTTCTGTACACTATTTTATGTGTGTGTGCGCGTTTTTTTTTATTTATTTAAAAACAAGAGCCATTATTATTGGTAGGCATTATGCTATATATAATAGGTCACTGTATCTGCTTACTCTTGAATACGCACAAATTGTCCATGAGTACAACATTAATTCCTCCCTTTTTCAGATTTTCCCAGTGACGTGTCTTTTGCTTATGGTCATTGCAAAACAATTTTACAGGAAAAGTGGATTCTTTTGAGTTGAAACTGGTAAACAGCATTGTTTTCTCCAAACTGTGGCTGATGAAAACCTTTTTTCTGGGTGCTTCACAGCATTTCTAAACTGCCATGCAGCTGCCAAGCAGCACACTATCCCTTTCAATGCAGCATTTTTAAAAAGCTGCATAGCTGTCATCTTGCATTTCACCTTTGATAATCCATCCACTGCTCCCAAAAACTCCATGGGTCAAGCCTCATAGTTATAATTTCTGTGATTTGGTACTATGCAGCACTCCATGCTTTCCATCATTTATCATGCAAGAGTGCTTAACAGCGCTCAATGATTTTAAGGCTTAAATACGCTTGCTTGCTTGTCATTTGTGGAGCTTGATACTTCACACCAGGAGGATGGAGTGGAACAGATAACCAAGATGACAGCCAGTATGCATCTAAGAGTGCAAAAATAAGTACTTGTTATCACTGAACTCTGCATCTTCACCAAATTTTCTTTTTTCCAATTTACAACATGATCACATCTCCTTTATTCCTGTCCAGAACACTGTCCCGTCCTCAGTGGTCTTTCCACCCTCTACTGTTACTGGTGGTATTCATGTGGCACCGTCAATCACTTCTGCTGTGATCTTCATTTGCATAAAGCATGCACTCGGCACAGTGCCACGCATATACGTTAACATAATATTAATAAAATATCAACAAATTGAGATATATAAAAAAGCTTGTATCCAACTTTTTTTTCTATAATGTCACCAAGTTTCAACCAAATCCATCAAGACTTTTTTGAAATGTTGGGGTATTTAGTTTTTGCATCGTTTTTACCCCTAAACATTGATATGTACCATAAAATGTCCTTTCATAGCAGATACTTACTGACCTAGATGTACCATTCTGCCACATTCCAGCTTTTTAACTAAATGGGACATGGTGTTTTTGTGAGTGAATGAGTCAGTCAATTTTGCAGTATATGCAGTATATACTGTATAGAAGCAGGAAACAGAATATGATAACTGCCAGCCTAAAGTTTTATTTCCAGGTTACCATGCCAAACTATAATTAAAAAAAAACTGAAGCATTCACTCCGATAACAAATTTGTGGATCTGATAACTGCCAAAGCAGGCAATGCTACTTTAAACTGTTTTAATTAAAAGTTTTAATTAAAAAACAGTTGTACTATTCCAATCCATTTTCAGTTTGTAAACTTCAGAAGTGACTGTCATAGCATCTTATTTGAATCATTTCTGCACTTTGTTTTAGTTGACGTTTTGGGACCTACACTAGGTGCCTTAATTAATAAAATCTTTTATTGAACAAGTAGTTGACTGTGCTGCCAATGCTAAGCAATTTTGGCTTAAGAGAAAAAATGAAGACTTTGTCCAATGTTAATGAAATATGCTGTTTAATGTTAATGGCCATGACCACTATACAGCCATAAATTCAAACCTGAAATCCTTAACAACTACATTCTCATTGTCTGACAAAAAAGAAAGTTTAATTCAGTACTACCAAGCAGACTTCAAGAATCGGTCAAGCAAATGTAACATATGTGGCAGTTTAGAGGTTATTTTTCATTTCAACTATAATGTTTTTTATTTTTAGCATCAAAGTTTCCAACATATACAACAGGAGGTTTGTAGGAAAATGGTTTACTCTTGTTTAAAGACAGATCTCTTTCAGTACTTCATTTTAAAAAGTATTTAATTTTGAATTGCACATTTAAACGATAGACATCTCATGAAACCAAACAGCTAGTATTACCAGCTAAAAACTGCCCTAGTATTTAGAGGGCACTGGACAGCCAAAAAAGGCTATTTTCTTTGTTAATCAAAGCTGTATTTATAAATGTATACCACTAGATGGCATGTAAGAGTTCAAATGAAATGAAAATTCATAAAATACTGTATGTAGGTTAAAGTCATCTTCAGTTTTTGGGCAGTATGTAAGTTCATTGCTTCGGTACTGTCAGATGAAATATTATAAGATTTTTTTTTTCTGTCAAAGTCAAATTTACATGTAAAACACATTAAATCTAACTTTTGCTGCTGAGGTTGAATACCAGGTTATTGACTAATACATTTTCATTAAAATAATAAATTTAAGCAGTGAAATTATCTTGTTGTAAGTAACCCCCCCCCCCCCCATCTACTATTTATGCACATAATACGCATCTTCTTCAGTAAATGAAAGCAATAATAAAGCTTCCCATTAGTTAGTTTTTTGTTTTTTTTAATACTTAACCAAAATTTTGCAACATGTTAATCAAAAACAGATACTCTCTGAAAAATTTATGAATGCCTAAGCAAGAAACATGATAAATAAATGGCACATGTACTGTATATGAATGTTAACAAATTCAACTGGCAAAAGAACAAGGTGCGTTTTCAATGGAGTTCAGCAAATGAACACTTAAGGAACCTGACGGACAGGCCGGAGTAGGCTATTCAGGGAATAGCTAGCATTCTGTCAATCCACAGTTCAACTCTCTTACCCAGTTCAGGGTTTCAGGAAGCCAATAACTCGCTGCTTGCAAAGTGTGAAAGAACCCCAGGCATGTTAACACCGCTGGTGGAAAACAACAACACATAAGGAAATTATGGGGAAGTGCATTTGAAACTGAAGCCAGGAAGCACTTTACCTAGATTTTAGGAATCTGGAACAAACTATCAAGACAAGTTAATGATAAGATATTGGGACAGCTCAGCTATTAGCTAAACAAACAAGCTTGATGGACTGAATGGTCTGCTCTCGTTTGCTAACCACCACATATTTAGATTATGAGGAGAAAAACTGCCCGAGATAACATACATACTCCACACAGACAGTGCCCAGGCCTGGGCTCAAAATTCACTTATTACTTTAATGCATTAATTACACTTGTAGCACAATTTTTCAAGTTAAATAATATACTGCATTATAAAATGCTTTCCAACAGTCTTCATTATAATGTTTAACACATTCATTTGAACATAGAACATAACCCAACAAAGGTCATGGCTATGTGATTTAAATGAGTAAAACACATTAATGATCTTTTTTCCCCCTTATGTAAATGGTATATAACTTTAGGTTGTCTGTTGTAATCAAACACAACCTTGTCTGATGTAATCAAACAACCCTAACCCTATAATAAAACATTTAAAAAAATGGATAACCCAAAAAAGGATTATTAAACTAATCATTTAGCAATTGAACAAAAACAGCTAACCCCTCAAGGAACTATACAAAATTCAATTAGTACGATACCTACCTCTTTCAAACTGTAGCTTTTTATATCTTTGCATAATTTCTGTAGCAACCATACACTCAATCTATTAAGAAGAAAGCAAAGCTTTAACATCACTTTTATAAATTACATTAAATAATTAGCTTCATGTTGAATATATAACACATTAAGTACAGTGAGACCTTGAAAATGAAAATATATTAATAAAAACTAACCCATTTTGGTCAGTTATAACACATGTTAAAATGGAATTTCACCTTTATCTTAATACACATAATAAAGAATTCATTGTGATATTAATAACTCATATAAAAACAAAAGTAAAAAAAAAAAAAAATACAAAATTTGTCATTTTTTTAAATTTGTTAAAAATCACAAAGATCATGATGTATGGTCAATGGCCATAGGAGAACTTGGCCTTCAACTAGCTTAATCGAATTCACTCTCTCTCAAGACTATGTTAATGATGTGCCCCAACTTCTTTTTTTTAGCACCGTTTAAATTTTTCCAGGTTTATTTTCCCGCTAATTATAAATTATTTTCAGTTAAGGTGCAAGTCAGTAGTGGCAGGATCTAAAGCAAAATTACGGCTGTGGTTGTTAGAGCTGCAGTCATCTGAAAAGATTATGAAAGACTCTGGCCTGCCACTGCACTGGCATTAGTTAGCACTTTTAAAGTGAGGTACAACTCTTCCGATCATTAGGTTTATTATTCAGTGTATTAACTATTGGTTCACTGAATTAACTATAAATCCATTGGCTTACTGATCTACACATTAGATAACAAATATGTCTGTTTACTTGCATATATACCTCACTGGGCAAATTATTACGAATACTACACTATTACTGGGCAGGGCATCCTTTTGCTCTCAAAACAGATTCTTTACAGCACGGATACACAAGATGTTGAAAACATTCCTTTAAGATTCTGGTCCACATTGATATGATTGCATCTTACAATTTCTGCAGATTTGTCAGCTGCATATTCATGCTGCAAATCTTTCATTGCACCAAATTCCAAAGATTTTCTATTAGATTCAGATCTAATTACGGGGAAGGCCACTAAAGAATCAAACAAATAATCATCCATATTTGCCATGATTCTGTACTATCTTGTAAGTATAAACATACACACACACACACACACACACACGTATTTCAATATACTGTAGTTATAGTTATATGATTTTGTATTTAACTAAGGCTTCATTAAGAAGTATACATGTTACCTTTACACTGCAGTTGATGCTATTTGTGTGTTCCAAATTGTCTATTGTCCTTATGTGTTTTCAGATCAGGAACAAGTGTGATTAGTCATAGAATAATATACTTTTGTTTAATATGCCACTTTGCAATTAGAGCCTTCAGTGTTTTCTTTTAATCCTACCTAAAAAGGTGAAGTTTTTTTTAGTGATTCTTTACTCTTCTTTTGTAAAGAAAAACGGTAAGAAAAGGAGTTACACAATATAGTTTAAAAACATGTACACCGGTACTCAACTTCCTTTTTCTAAAATTAAACTGCTGCCAAGAGATGATTCGCTACTTACGTGTGACTTAAGTGAAACCTGCAATTATGGTGACAACAGCAGCTGAAATGGTCTCACGTTCTTTGGGCCACAGTTTTATACCTTGCTGAATTGACTTTTGTAAAAAGTTTTCAGTTATCATGCTGCAATGATTGAATGCACAATTTGCAAAATACTATTATATTAAAGTTATCTTTGAATAATATGTCAATTGGAGAAAGTGATACCACAAAAGTGGAAAGTGAGATTGTGTGTGTGTGTATATTTATATATACTGTATATTATTCATTTATTTAATTTTAAAATGTTCACATGATTAGTATGTAAAATATTTAAATGCAAAGTGGTATTATGCAGTACAAGATTTTTTACTGATTAAAGCATATTAAGAATAGAGAATATGATAAATTTACTAGATATAATTAAAAACAGAAAGGAAACTAATGTTAAATTTTACAAATGTCAACCCATTCATTTATCTTCTGAGCTTACTTTATCTAATACAGGGAGGGACAGAGCACATCTAAACCAGGCAGGCCACTCCAGTGTAAGAAACCGTCAGAAATATACTGTACAAACTCAAAATTTGAAATTTATACCCAAAAATTGTAAATCTTAGCCATTAAATAAAATACCTCATTTTCCAGTAAATGTCCTCTCTTTGGACAGGCTGCATCAGGACAGCTAATTGCCACTTCAAGGCCTTCTTTGATAAGAAGCTCCACATACTGTTTCAGGCACTATGAATAAACCATATAAATATTACAAATAACATTCCAGATTATACATGACTCAACGATCTATACACACAACTTAGAAACATAAAAATGTTAAGACTCTCACATGACCCCAGATATAATGCATATAGCACAGTCATCTACAACTACATCAGAACAGATCTATATTAGCAATATTATAAACAAACACTAAATGTAAATAAAGACAAAAATAAAAGCACTACAGCATTTAGACAGCAATACCATTTAGAATAAAATAATTTAATTTGTACCTCTTTAGCAAATACTAAAACCTACAAGGTTAAACAATAAATGGTTTTTAAGTAATTAACTGAAGATTGCTTTTCCTAATAAGTCAGTCAATTGCCCATTAATACCAAAAACTAGGACTAATTTTAAACTTTTAGTGAAAAAGAGGTTTCCTGACAAAAAAGTAAAATGAAATGTATTTTTTGCAGATACAGTATGTATTTACTTAATATTTTCATAACAGCTGTGAGGTTTGTCAGACTTGTATTTACATTAAAAATCACACTGTAAAAAACATTGTTTTGTACTCGCACATCTATTTTTTGTTAAATAAGTTCAATCGATTTATTGAAAATTAAAGAAATGCTTATTTTGTTAAAGAAATTTAGCAACCTTCAGTTTATCCAGTAAATTCTGGTTATGCACATCTTAAACCCTTAATTGACTAAATTAAATATAATGGTGTATTTAAAATTTTTTGGCAACTAATTAGATTTCAGGCAAAGTTTATATTACATTTGTGAAACAATGCTTTTGGAATTCTAGGTCATTGATTATATAAAAGTAGATAAAACTACATACAACACAGAACCAATTATTCTATATTTCATAATGCAACATCCTAAGATGGTTTATAGTGGAAACAAGATTACAATATCAAATACTGCATATATTATATATCTGCAAATACAGAAAAAATTCAGCACTAACATCTATCAGGAGAAGCTTGAAGGTATATTTCAAAATAAATAGTATATGGTATACTGTAGAAATCCAAAGTAGATAGCACCTCAGTCAATTGCATGGCACACATCAACCCTCATTTACCATATATACATACATACATACATACATACATACATACATAACTATTGACAAAATAAAATCTGACATCTGTTTGTCAACCAATGTGAATATGTGAATTCCTTAAAAGGCTAGATGATTGTCAGTTATATCCAAAACAACAGCTGAAGGAGGGTGTACTGACTTTTTCACACAACGGTATAAGCTGGTTTTCACTTCTAACAAACTTTTAAAATTATGGCAGACATAATTCTTCACTTTGGTTATGTCTCTCCTGTAACACCATTTAAAAAAAATGGTACTTGAAAAATTGCCAATTGGTAATGTACAAAAATATTCTCTTGACAATTTACCCTAGTAAGCAATAGTAAATTCAAAGTCAACTTCACCGGCCTATTTCTGGAACTACCGCATTAAATATATAGCCATTTGTTTTTACTATTGATAACAGCAAAGCATATTTCAAAAATTACTACATCTGATATTTGCTTGTAGATTTATGAACATTTAAAAATCATGAAATGGGATGATTAATTAAGAAAGAAATTCAATTAACCACATTCAAACTAATGGAGTGACTGTAAAGATAAAAGTTGCCATTTCAGGTTCTCAGTTAATCAAGCCACACACCAGTTTTAGCCACATTTTTCAAATACAAAAATCTCTATATACAGAGGTGCCTAAAAGGAAATCTTGATTTGTTTTCGTTTTATGGTAAAAATTACAGATCACTTACATATGATATCACAGTTCATTTTATTTGTGAAAAGTGACCAACTTTAAAAAGCTTATCTGGGTGTGATCAACTAAAAAGTAGTTTTACCCCATTTTGTTTTTCCCATGACTAACAGTTTTTTGTATGCGTCTTTTTTTTGGCCTGTACTACTTACAGAATAACATCATACACCTTTTAACTGTAATAATACAAGTATACATTTCATTGAACACCAAATCTCTTGTTCTCTAAATTTGATCCAGTCATATACTTCCCCTCCCTGTGACTGGTGAGAGTTTACCTAAGGAGGTTCAAACAGACCAAACTTATTATGTTGATATAAAAAATATATATATAAAATTAATTTCACAACAAGGCTAGTTATGACAGGAGACTTGTTAAAACTGTAATACATGAAAGAGAAAAATTAAATAATGAACCGACATGGCACCCATTTGAGAAATATGAAGTAGCAGAATAAATATGGAGGAAAGGCAAAGACAAAGACTCTTGAGTAAAAATGTGAACGTCAAAGAATTAGCTATGGAATGTATTTACAAATAAGTAAATACCAAAAAAAAATCAGAATATTTTTATTTATTTATTTAAAAAAAAAAAGAGAGTGGTAAACATTTTTTTAAGGTGGGACAAATTATGTTAACCCAAGGTAAGAAAATTACTCCAACTGATACAATGTTATAAAAATATGGCAGTCCTATTCAAGATTGTATTTTTAAAGAATAGGAAACAGAATGCCCATAATTCTTTTTAAAATTCTCCAAAAGAACTAGTATTAAGTGACAGAGTTTAGACATAGATGCAATATACAACGTTTCATCATGATTTAGACAGCATTAGACAAAAATCAAAAATGCAGTTAAGAATTTTTTGTTAAATTTAACAAATCACAAACTGATACACACCAGAGTACAGAAGATGCATTGGCATTGGCTTATGGTTGTCATTTTTTCAAGTGGGAACTCCCCAAGGCACAATTTGCAGGACACCAAAGGGTCTAGGGCCAGATCCCAAGTTGGTCTATACCTTGCTGTAGTCATTGTAAGAAAATCTGAAAAATAAACATAAAATTATTAGAGTAAAAGTTGTGACTATTAAAAGATAAATGACAGAGAGAATAAATCATTCATCTCTTTGGTACTAAAACTAAGATGTACAGCATACAACTAAAATGAAGAAAAATGTACAAAAAAACATTCACGTGCATTCATTAGTCCAGTTACTGAAAGAAAAAAAAATTCAGTCATCCAAGAAACAATAATCAGGGCAATATAATCTTGAAGTTACAGCAAAACCACAAGGTGGAGACAACCTGCTCAAAATTATAATAATCTTATATAATTGTAGATGAAGCTGAAATGTATTATGCAATATTTCACCCTGTTATCCAAGTAACACTAAGAGTGGAACAATTTTCATGTTAATTCAGATTGAAAATATCCATACTTCGAATGATCAGTGGAATGGTTAAACTGCCTAAACAAATTCAACAGTTATTCTCCTAAAATAATGTGGTATATTTTATTAATCAAGATAACTGGTCAAATTATCTTTAATAAATATAGAATTTATAAATTCTAAAAGTTAGAATGTTTCTAACATAATTAAACCCACTGAGCATATGGCAGAAATTCACATAGAATAAGGCACAGGCCTCTTTTAAAAAAAAAAAAAAAAAAAAAACTTAGCAGTTTGACATTGCCAATCCAACAAACTGCATTGTTTCCAATAACTGGGTCAGAAAACTCGAAATGAATAAGAGTAGAAATAACTGATTATGTTTTTCTCCATTAAAAATGTTTAACATTTAAGGAACAAATGATTAGATTCATTTTGAAATTTAAAAAAATATATATAAATAAAAAAAAAACCCATTAGAATGGAATTTTATTTTTCACAGCTGCTGTTGAAAATTAATACACTTTAGGCAAGCTACATATTTCTGACTATATTCAATGAGAGTAAAACGATGCTAAAAGGTGTGCAGTAATGATGCCTAGAATTTTTACATGATTATTATAGATTTTCAAACAAATCGACACCTACCAAGGACAAATCAATTTGAAAGATGCTTCCCTGATATGAACATTAACAGATGCACAGTAATCAGATGTCACAAGCAGAGCAAAATGAATTAATAGGATTAGAATCCCACAGTAGCTGGATATTTAAAATATTGCAGTCCTTCTCAGTTTAAGTACAGAGGTTTACGGATGGTATTAAAAATGCCAGATTACTCTAGTGATGACGGTTTTTAGGTTATCTTAAAGCTCTAATGAAATCAAAACCAGATCGCTGTGATCACGAGCATGTGTTTTCCTGGCTCATCCTGTCTTTGTCTTTATAATTTAATTGTTCAGATAATTTTCAAATGTTTTAAACTATTCAACACAATAACAGTTCGCAACAAGGAAAAAATAAAAAACACACACACACACACACTCTCTCTCTCTCTCTCTCTAATGTGTGCCCTGAGTGACAACAAAATGGGTTAATGCTTAGTAAGAGAAACAAGAAGGACACTTGCAATGACAAATTTTTCATAGCACTGCTTTCCGTGAAATTCATATTCGGTGGATGATTTTGTAATCCTACGAGACCATAGAGAAGCTATAATATATAGTTGTACACTGCAGTATCATGAATCTAATTAAAAAAAACACTTGACTAGGATGTAATGCTACACAGATAACAATCATAACACTTCCTATAATAATACTAGTCACCAGGTAGAATGTATTTTGAAGATATTAGTAAAAAGTTAGACATTTGTATATTTCATTAGGTTTTACAAGCTGTGCCTATTCCAAATATGTGAAAGCTAGAGAAAAATCACTATTAGTCTCTCCAGTCTAATCCAAATGATGGATCCACGAGTGAATGAGTAATACTAACCACTGAAGCACCATATCTCTTCATAAAATAAATAATAACACCAACACCATGTAGTAGATACAACCATTGTAAAGCCAGTTTGTAAGGCAGTACACTAAAGTGTGATGAGATTACCAAGAAATTAATCAGCATAATTTCTTTTTAAAAAATTCAGCAAACAGCATGAATGAAATGCAACTTTTTTCCCTCTCTGCAATGAAAGTTTTTTTTTTTTTTTTTTTTTAATTATATAAAGGATCTGTCAGATGTTATGATCACAAACTGCCCTATCAAGTCAATTTATTTTTGTATTTGAGTATAAAACGCAGATCACTCTAACAAGTATACAAGGAAAATAAACTTTACAAATTATAAAATGCAAACACATACAGGTTAATTTACTGTATAACACAGTAACTTCTCTAGGGAAAATAAACCTCTTGGGGAATGTGGTCAGTGATAACAAAAAGTCAAAGACACCGTCAGAAGATGTAGGCGGACTGTCTGACTCAACCCTATTCTGCAGTATTACATAAGTTGTGCTTGCAAGTCTAAGTAGACAATATTGTTTTCTCATCCTTGAATTCCAAGGCTCCCTGTGTGTTGATTATATTTCTAACAGGGTAATAAAACAACTTGGTGAGCAATGGCACCAAATGCCATGGTAGTGTACAGAGAAGAGAAACAGAATAGGAGGTCATGTAGTAATGATTTACAATGACTGTAATACTTCTTGAAGTAACAAACAAAGATGCAACGATAGATAGATACTTTATTAATCCCAAGGGGAAATTCAATTAGCATCTCTAATAAGGGTATGGTAGACTAAAGTAGCGAGTCTTCAGCTTGAATTTAAAAATGGAGACATAAAGGGCATCTCCGATACAAGCAGGCAATAATTCCACAGCTTTGGAGCACCACAGTTGATGGCAAAGCCTCCCACTGTTGTTGCATTAACCTGGGGAATCCTTAGTAGACCATCATCCTGAGATCTTAAACCACACTTATTTTTGCATGAAATTATAAGTTCAGATAGGATGGGTCTGTATGTCCATCCAGGTGCTATATCTCCGTCATTCCAAAAGATGGGGCACCACAAACCTTACCACTGCCTTTATGAATCCCATATCAAATATCATGTAACAGAGACATATGCATTGCATGGTGCACTGCAAACATTAACGCGGAAGTCTACTTTGACTACTTGGATTCCAATCCGTCTTTGACAAGTAGTATAGCTACTTTGATATAAACTAAATCAGAACACATGATTACAACTAAATGAAGAGCTATCATTTCTAAAGACAGCTAAAGTAGTACAATAAATGAAGATGAAAACAAACAAAAAATTAAATGCCATGCCTGGAAGGGGCCAGAATAAAATCTTATTATACGATGTGACTAACTAATCACTATGTCACTTATTAACAAAATAAATATGGCCAGGGTGGTACAGTAGCTCAGTGGTTAGCCTTTGCTTCTTTATAGATATGACATCTCATGTTTGAATCCTAATGCCCAGGTCACTTCAAGTCCATGTAAAATATGTACATTCTCTGTGTGTGGGTTTTCCTTCTTGAACTTCAATTTTCTCCACTATTCCCAAAGATGTGCATTAGGTTAATTGGTAAATCCAAAATTAGCCCTAACTGGTTGAAAGTGTGGATGTGCTCTTGAGTGAACCCTACTCTGATGAACTTGCACCCTACTCAGGGTTAAGTGCGATCTTGTGTCCAGTATTGACAAAAAAGGCTCTGGCTCTCAGCAACCCTAAAATGTACTAAGCAGGTTTAAGAATGTTATACAGCACTTATTGTCATGGTACATGACTGAAGACTTATAGGCACACTAATGCTTAGTTTACTATGTAGAAAATATTATGAAACTGACATTTCTTTTTATCAAAAAGCAAAATACTAAAGTAGACAGAGAAATTGAGGGAGACATAGCCTGTAGGAGTCTGCATATTAATTTCCCAAGATGACTGTGTCGGCCTGTGACATATTAGTTTAAGCAGCTGCAGCCACTAAGGAAATAAGGCAGAGAAATGGAAAGTGTATTAAAAGGGTCCTTAGGAGAGGCATTTGTCAACAAACAAACTGCTTTTGTGACTGGTTACCAAGACTGAAGCATTTGCAGATGAGATTCTATTGTTGTCTTCAAAAATAAATCAAAGCCAGAGAGACTGAAAAGATTTTAATAAAAAGATATCTGCATTATCTTAAAAACCTGAATTACTTTGAACCTTAAAATGTAGCCAACCCATGTGAACTAAGGATGTTTACAGTGGAAATGTTGTAGCCATATATGTCTCACACACACTGGATTTATGAACAACTGGAATAAACTAAAAACAATCCAAGCACATAATCCATCCAACTTAAAGAACTGCATATGGTTTTATCAAACAGGTCTTAACTAGTACTGAATATAGTATATACTGTATTTTAGGAACAAGTATCTTGAACACAATTCATCTTTACTAAATACCTTAAACAGAAAGCAAATAATACCACAATATTAAATAAATAAGTACAGAAGTGAGTCAGCAGGAAGTACATGAGTCACCAGACTTAAGTCAAATAAAAAGTCAGGAATTGGTTTCTCACAAAAATTATGGATCTATTAGGGCCACTAGAGTTTCCGCATTCTAGTTTTTCATGCATTACTGACAAACCTAACCTTATATTAAACAATATAATCACATGAAACTGTTAAATTGTGTAAAAATGTGGTCTTTTGGTTGTTGCTGGGCGGCACAGTGGGTAGCGCTGCTGCCTCGCAGTTGGGAGATCTGGGGACCTGGGTTCGCTTCCCGGATCCTCCCTGCGTGGAGTTTGCATGTTCTCCCCGTGTCTGCGTGGGTTTCCTCCCACAGTCCAAAGACATGCAGGTTAGGTAGATTGGCAATTCTAAGTTGGCCCTAGTGTGTGCTTGGTGTGTGGGTGTGTTTGTGTGTGTCCTGCGGTGTGTGAACACAGGGTCACGGGGGTCTGCTGGAGCCAATCCCAGCCAACACAGGGCACAAGGCAGGGAACCAATCCTGGGCAGGGTGCCAACCCACCGCAGGACACACACAAACACACCCACACACCAAGCACACACTAGGGCCAATTGAGAATCACCAATCCACCTAACCTGCATGTCTTTGGACTGTGGGAGGAAACCGGAGAGCCTGGAGGAAACCCACGCAGACACGGGGAGAACATGCAAACTCCACGCAGTGAGGACCCGGGAAGCGAACCCGGGTCTCCTAACTGCGAGGCAGCAGCGCTACCACTGCGCCACCGTGCCGCCCGGAGGATATCAGAAAATTCAAAAAATGTGCAACTTCCCTTTCATTCTTTTTCTGACTATTGGAGTATTAAAAGACTCGAGTCCAGGGACCCACCACTTGTAAAAGCTAAAAATGTATATGAAAATGATTTTAAGCTTGCACTGTCTTGGAGAAGAGAATGGGAAGTTGTCTTACCAGCCCATGCTTACATTTTACCATTTATATCTGAAAAACCAATTGGTTCTGACCTGCCCAAAGAGTACTGACTAGAATCAATAGAGTCAGAGCTAATCATGGTAGTTGTGTAGACTTACTCAACAAATGGAGAGAAAACTCATCTTCATAATGCAACTGTGATGCAGCTAGACAGACAATCCACCACATCATTGAAGAATACCCTCTGAGAGCCTATACTGCCGATTATACCAATTTCCTGAGTGGGACTCACAGTGCAATTAAGTATTAAAAATGTAGATGTTTCTTTGTGATGTGCAATGTAATTGAGTAATTTGCAGCAGTTTTATATTGTCATTTATATGGGTATATTTTATTTTTATATACGATTTGTATGTCACACGCTAAATAAGTTGAAAGGACTTAAAATCCTTATTTTTGTACTTTATAGTTAGACTGTAGTAGTTTGGTCACACTGTCCATGAATTGACCACAGACACATTGGAGTGGATTATAAAATGTTCTGCCTGCAAGACACACATTTAAGATTATCCGTGGACGTACTCGGAGTGCATACAATTTTAGATATGTGATTTATTTACTACTCTGTGAGCCTGTCAGCACAGCACAGAAAAAATAGAGAGATAATGGTTGTGAGGTGCAATGAATGATAAGAAAGACACTGTGTTTTTTGCCCTTATTCCCAAAAGAACTGGTTCAACTGATGCAATCGTTGTTACACAGTTTAAACTGATTTTCACATTACAAATAACCAGCCTCCTCAAGCAGCACAAAGGTAGCTCAGCAACGTTAACTTGCTTCCTGGCAACAAAGAGATCCTAGGAAAAACATATAAAGCTTACAATAGGAGTGAAAAGGTTTGTACAGATTAAATATAAACACACACTTTTGATTTGCTAGTAAAATGTTGATCATGACTTATTTGCCTGAAAGAAAAAAAAAAAAAAGGTCATTCTGAAAGGTACACACACACACACACACACACACACGTACAATAGCAAAATACAACCGGTATTTACAATACAGTTTTCCCATTTCAGGTATGTAGTGTATTTGCCCAAGTGGTGCCCTTTTAGATCACTAATAAAAATCTTTTTTTATCTGATCAAATAAATCTAGTCCTGCATGTCACTGGAATTAATGGTTTAAAACACACATTTTGGCTTGAGTGGCATATACGTAATATCGAGAGGGTCAGCTCAAGTTGGACGGTTGGGAGACAAAGTCAGAGAGGCGAGATTGCATTGGTCTGGACATGTGCAGAGGAGAGATGCTGGGTATATTGGAAGAAGGATGCTAAGGATACAGCTGCCAGGGAAGAGGAAAAGAGGAAGGCCTAAGCAAAGGTTTATGGATGTGGTGAAAGAGGACATGCAGGAGATGGGTGTAACAGAACAAGATGCAGAGGACAGAAAGATATGGAAAAAGATGATCCGCTGTGGCAACCCCTAACGGGAGCAGCCAAAAGAGGAAGAAGAAGAAGAAGAAGATTGATCTAAAACATACTGGAAATCACCAATAGTGAATTTTTTTATTTAAAATTTTTACCCCATTATCCGATAGTATTTTGGCCAGTTTTACTGTGCACTCCCACACATACATTATACATGTATTGTTTCCACTTCTTTGTATTTACAATACATGCCTGAGATTGGTAATCTGCTTTAGGTAAAATTGTCTAGTAGACAAATAAGGGTAAAAATAAGAAAATAATGTGTTAAAAATAATGCAATAGGTTAAAAAAATCTCTTAGCAACACCAAGTTTTTTTTTCCCAATCTCAAAGCTTCTCTGCTGCCTCCTTGGTTTCTGTTCAAAGACTTCATTTCAAATTCACTGCTCAACCGTAAACTAAGGCCTACTTGTTCTCCTTGGCGACTACACTGATTTTTGTGGGTTTATTTTTAAAAAATATTTCTCTGCTCATAATCCTGGCTCAACTCACAATGAAGTGATATTCTTTGCAAGTCCGTTAACCAAATATGAAATGCATTCTGCTTTTTCCAAATATTTGAGAGGTGAAAGGAGGCTTATAATGTACTTTTGTATAGTAAAACACATTTTTTTTTTTTTTTTTTTTAAAAAAGACTGCAGAGAAGAAAAATGCCAAAAAAGCTGGCAGACAAAAAACACCATAAGCTAATTTAAATGCAAGTTTGCCCAAAGGGTATCACTAACTTTGAATGTAAATATTACAAAAATTCAGCTAAGTCTGGTTTTGAGGTGCACATTGGACACAGGTCATGCTGTATAATGGACGGATGTCCATCTGATTAAAAAGTACGATCACAGACATTATAAATTTGAAAGTACAAATAAAAAGTGACATCATAAGATACAGTACAGTGACTGGCACAATGTCATTTGAGCATAAAGAATAAGAATTTTAACAACTATAGAATAACTATATATTCTTCCTTTATACCTTTAAAATACTGGAATAGCGGATAAAACAAAAGCCATGCACTCAGCATGACTTTGTAAAAAAAAAAAAAAATAATGATGTTTGTTACATATTACATGATCACAGTTTTAAAAAGGTAGCCAGTTGGGTCATGGTGTTTGTAAAAATTTCATTTTATCTAGCAGTAAATCTATAACCATTGTGTAGATTGGAATTTCTTTGACATTGTATTTTAAGGAATTACCATGTAAAGGACAGTTTACACAGGAAAAAACTTCTGAAAATTTTATTACCAGTTTCCCTCCAAAGGGTTTAAAAATACACACACATTATTTATTTTTTATAATATACATACATACATACACACACATTACTGTGACAATTTGCATACATTAGCATTAATAACATCCAAATAATCTGCTTTATTAAAACAGTATTTACTCTTTCCTGAATGCTGTAAAATTAAATTTTTATTATTTATGAAGCTCACTGCTTAACCCACATCAGGGTCCTGGGGAATCAGAGGTTACTCTGGGAATATTGGGCACGAACCCACAACAGGCAGCAGACTTGTAATATCAGGTTCACTCCTGCCTTACAACTCATAATGTTAGGATAGGCTTTCACTCCTTGAAGACTTTGAAATGGAATACTGTAACCAGTTGTGTTAAAAATGAATACATAAATGACTCACTAGCTGGACAGAAAAAACAACTGATGTGTCAATTCATTAAATCATGTTACATGCCCTGTATCTCCTGTAACTCTTCAAAATCATACAGACATTCAGAAGTATAATTTCAGTGGAAGAGCACGTCATCACCAACCCTCTGAAAATGCATGAAAAGGTTAATTTAGTGAAGAATGCACAACAAAAATTGAATATACACCCTGGATATTAAAGATTTAAATCAGTCATTAAATTTATATATATAAAAAATACCCAGTGTATATGTATGTAAGTCTGGAAGTGCAACATATCAAGAGAAAGGGAAGCCAATAGAGCTTATTTGCATTTACAATAAAATACATTAAGCTGAAAACAATTTTCAGATGGGTATACATTGTAAACATTATTGGTATAAAAGTACTGTATATGCATTGGTGCTATAAAGCACTTTCATATATTTTACTGTAAGTATTGTCCTTTGAGACAATGGCATACATACATACATATATAATATGTATGTATGTATTTGTGGCAGACGGCCGGGGACCCTACCCAGCCGGGACACCTGGACAGTCTACGGTGCTTCCGGGTGCTCATCCGATACTTCCGCCACATCAGGAAGTGTCATTAGACAGAGCACCTGGAGCCCTTCCAGGTAATTACAAAAGGGGCTGCCTCTCTCCAGTAGACGAGCTGGAGTTGGGAGGAAGGAGACGGAGCTTGTGAGGAAGGAGACGGAGCTTGTGAGGAGGGGAGTAGAGGCGACAAAGACAGAGAAAGAGAAAGAGTAGAGACAGTTGGTGAGGAAGGCATTGAGGTGCTATATAAAAATAAAACGTGTGTGTGTTTTGGACATTCTGGTGTCTGTCTGTCTGTGTCCAGGGGCTGGCTTTTCACAATGGCATCCTGAATGGGACTCTCCACCTGCTAAAAGGTGGGGACAGCTCATTAAAAATAATTTTGTGGAGGCAGCCCACACAACTAGGCCAGCAGCTGGATCTACGACGCTCACCAAGGTCCATGCAAAAAGTCGTTCCGTATGATGGGGAAGAAGGGCGAACATATCCCAAAGGTAGCGGCGCCTGCATACAGTGTCATCTTCATGGACGCACGGGTCGGCAGTGCAGCGGAAGAGGCCACCTGGCCAAAGCACACTCGGGAAGACAGGATCCGGGAGGTAAGTCTTGCACACGATGGCGATATACTTGGCAGGGCTTACCCTGCTGCCTGGTCTTGCTTTTTAGACAGGGACTGCTCGGTTCCGTGTCATTGGCCGAAGCCTGCCGACCCATGGAGCAATGGTGAGACAACAGCGGGAGAAGAAGTGTCGCTGCTACGGGCCGTAGAAGGGTCACAGGGCGGAAAGCACCCGGAAGCATCTTCCTCGATCGAGTCCACTCATAGGGTGGAGGGAGCGCTGGAGGACTGGAAGTCCCTCCCAGAGACAGGCAAAGGATTGGATGGGGTGTGTTGTGTTCCTGCTGGTGATTGGTTGAGGGCGGGCCCAATGAACATCAATCCTGAGACAGACGATGACCCAATTGAGCATGCGCAGGAGCTCCGCAGCTCACAGCTGGTCAGTAGGACTGAATGAACTGTAAGTCCACCACCGGCTGATGTTTTGGTTTTGTTGGCGGCTGTACGGGAGCTGGAGGAAGCCCTTCAGCTCGTACAGTCGCTCTTTAAGGTCCTGCGGATGATGAGAGAGGTCATCGATGGGTTGGAGAAGAAAGCGGAGGCTCCCCTGATGGCCATAAAGGAGTGGGGTGGGGTGGGATTAATGGGAGAGAGGGAGGAGTACAATTTCGGATTCTCCAGCCAAAGTGTCGATGCGGTACAGGAGAGTACTACCAGTTCCGTAAAGGAAAGAGGAAGCCCTGGCAAAGGGAACTGAAACATGGGTCACTGGACTCAAGTAGCAGGGCGGCCTACAGTAGATTGGGGGATGAATACCGAGCATGCAGTGGGAGCTGAGGCATGGGGGAGGTGTCGGCTTGTATGTGTCGGCACACAGACCGCCCTGCTCCAAGAAGTCGCAGCACTCGTAACTCGATCGAGAGGAGTGCAAACTGCACGGAGTCCATCTTTGTCCCATAAGGGGATCCAGGCTGTTGCAGCACCCCAAACTAAAGGGAGGCCCTGGAGAAAGAAGGGAGGGTCTCCCGACAGAAGGAAAAGTGAGCCCAAGAGGTCACGCACAGTGAAAGAGGGCTCTCCACGGGGATGGAGAGAAGCCCCAAACCTGGCTGGGGAGATGTGAGCACGGGCATTCCCGTCCTGCTTTCGGGTCTGGAGGGCACCAGAAAAATCAGAGGGGACGACGATGTTACAAGTGTCATAGGGCTGGTCATCTGTAGAGACGTTGTCCGTACGGCGTGTCGGAAGACGCCAGTAGGTGGTGGCGTCAGGACGACATCTCCACACCCTATTCTTGTTGTTTTACAGGACCAAACCGTGGACGAAAGTATGTTGGCACCCCGCTGTGGGAGAAACCCAGCCCTCACGGGATGGGACGCTTTGCCCTACGGGCTTCAGCTGGTGGTGGGGCAGTGTGTCAGACGGCTGGGGACCCTACCCAGCCAAGACACCTGGATGGTCCATGAGAGGGACAATACCTTTCCTGGGCCACGAGAGGGCAGCCACCCTGGTCTGCTTTGGGGCCACCAGAACAGAGTTGGGAACCTCATCCCTGTGGGAGGACCTGGCCACTGCCAGGGGGCACCCGGGTGTTCATGGATCCCTGGATGGCAGCACTTCCGCCATACCAGGAAGTGCTGCTGGAAGAAGGGTACTACATTTCATCTAGGAGCACTGCCACCAACTGATAAAAAAAAACAAAAAAACACACACACACACACACACACACACAGATGATGCAAAAGCAGAAACCTTAGCTAGCCGCAGCCATCAAGTTTGTTCTCAAAGCCAATTTTTCGGCTGTGTTACCAGGTATAATTTAAATAACAGTAATAAATAGCTAACCACGTAAACCTTGATAAATGCAGTTGGTGACTGCACAAGCAGAAACACGCCTTGAATGAAAGTTCTATCATACAGACATGATAACTTTCAGGCAATTTAGTGTGCATTTATAACATCATTAGGGTCATTAATTTATGCACCTCCGTGAAGTAGGCCTTGGTACTAGGTTTCCTTCATACACTGCTAGGTCACAATAAAAAGGACAGATTTAACATGTAACTCAAGAATAGTGAAAGTCTATGCAATCATACCGGTAATATCAATGCTATCAGAACAGTTGTTCTCAACTGCGACCCTGTCATGCAACAGATTGCGTAGAGTATGTGAACCAGAGCATGTAAAGATTTTATTTTACTACACAATATGGCATGTTTTCAGTTAATGTGGCTTGTCACACACACAATGCATGAAGACGGCCTTTTGCAGAAAATTTAACTTTGCATTATTTTCTGTGTTATTAAATAGTGTCTCTTTTAATGATTATTAAATTAATCAAAGGGGTTGACAATCAATTATGAAATCTCTAATTTGAATCTTTGGTATACAGTTTCATTGCTCAGAGTTTGAGGAATGTGATTTATAAAGCCATAGAAGTTCATGCTTGAAGCCAGATTATGATACGTGTTCATTTGTTGCATGTTTGGCATCCCGATTAACTATTATGCAAAATACATATTTTATCACTATACCAAAATAATTTTTTATTCAGTCCAGCTTCTGCTCTCAGCTACTGTATATCTTCCGACTAAATGCTTCCTACCACTGCATTTCTCATGACCAACCACTACCCAATTCATAAACAATTGGACTGCAAGTTTTTACAATCAGGGCTTGTAAATTCTATGCGACTTCAAAGGAAATGCATACTTGTGCTAGAAACAATCCATATCACAAAGTCTAAATGGCATACATACTAGGAAATTAAGCTCCAATGTGCAGTAAAAATCAAATGTTAATTAACCGTATAAAATAAACAACAGAAACTTTAAGTACTGAATTGCAAGTGAATGTAAAAAAAAAAAAAAAAAAAAAAACACACATTATTAAATAATCTGACAAAAAAAAAAAAAATTCTGCACATTTTGGAAGCTCAGTGGCTGGCACTGATGCCTCATGGATTCAGTGTCCTGGATTCAAATCTCTACCCGCTTAGTGTTCGAAATAGAGTTTGCATGTTGTCTCTGTGTCTGCTTGGATTTTCCTCTAGGTACAACCACATCATTAAATACAATCCAGTTAGATTAGCATTTTTTTTTTTTTTTTTTTTTTTTTTAAATATACATTATCTGTTAAGGTCACCCTCTTCTAACAGACAGAAAAGAAAGAAAGAACCGACGGTCTATTTAAGGTGGCTTTAAAAAAAAAAAAAAAAAACACCTTAGGTCTGTTTGAAAAAGGCTTTGGTTTAAAAAACTCTAAATGTAACTAGCTCAGATGTTTTCTCTTAATCCTTTTCAATTTGGTGGTTTAAATGTAAACCATAAAAATGAATGCCTTTATTCTGGAGGTAATAACTATTGATTCTTCTCTCTTTGTTGAGTGCTGCTAAAAATCATTTTGAATTTGTTTAGTAAAATGTGCCTCCCTTTAAATTAATGCCAACTATCATTTATAACTTTGTTTAAATATAAGTGATCTTCATGTTCACTATGATAACACTATTATTTTACATAAAACATTAGTAAAGATAGTTGGTATATAATGCCTTATGATCAAGCATTATTTGTGATAATTTGAAAACCTTAGAATATATCTTAATCAACAGGTGTATTTACTATACAAAGAATAGGATTCCCATTGGGTTTGTAATAGGCCCTTATTTTCCACAAATACTGCTATACAATCCCAGAAACATTAGCTCTGTAATACAGATAGCTCTTTAAATTTAAATATATGTACATACAGAGGGCCTTTATTCATCTATTGCTCTGGCATAAATGGTTAAAATGAAAAAATATGAACAAAATGTCTTTCTCCACACTACGTATTTTTACACGTCAATGTCCCATAGCAAAAATAACATACCATTTATGTAGCAAACAAAGATTAGGTCACAGATGATCTTCACCTGTTTAAATACAGTATATGGCAGATGCCTCATCCATATAGTTATGCAGGCTTCAAAGTTCCAAAAAATCCCCTAGGATTAATTCTGTCTACTGACCTTACAAATAATTATGGCAGTCTGTGCAATCTAAATGCCACAATCATTAATGTCCAGCTGTAGGGAGGGAACCAATCAAGCATGATTTCTTTTGTTTATGATTGTAAAGTTGCAGTGCTTCAGATGCCCCTTCCTGGGTTTTAAATGTGTAAATGTGGTTTTACAAACATTAGCATCTGTAGGTGATATTTCAGTGTTTTGATCAGAAGAGCTGCAATCATTCTTGTCCTCCATGAAAAGAAAGTAGTGATTCACGGCCTTTGCCACTGTGTACTAAGTTAGACATGTTTTTTCACCACATTGTGCATTCTGTGAAGTTTAGAGGGATAAAAAAAAGTCAGCCTCTCCACCTAGGGTAAGACGGATTACTGCAGGTAAAGACTGAAAATCAGCCTGATGAATGCAGCATTAGGGTTACTCTTAAGTCAATGGAAAAATCTTTCAGTCAACTATTTATGAATTTTACTAAAAATACTTTTAGATTTTTGGGCATTTGTTTTAATCTGCACATTTTAATTATGTCAAAAAACACATTTTTATTAATCATGATCATTATTAACTATTTTCTACCATATTTAACTGCATGGATAAGGTCACAATCATTCTTATCTTTGCACTACTACTACTACAAAAAAAAAAAATACATACATCATTCAATGCAGATGACTGCAAACAAAACGAACACAAGATTAAAAAGTCTCCAGCAATTTTCCTTTTCTTAGCCTTTGCACACTTCCAGTCAATCATTCTCTTGCTGCTTGCATCCTAATCACAAACAAAGTTTCTAGATTGAAAATAGTGGAAGAATTTTGTTGATGAGAAGTTAAATTTGAAGCATAATTGTTCACAGAATGCAAAGACATTATCTATGTACAAGTCTTTTAATTCCGGAAATTTTCTAAACATCAAGTACTGTGTATGTTAGTGAGGGTAGAAAAGGTGGTTGTCATGCAGAGGTGCAACAGATAAAAGTTTCCTTGTCTTAAAGTGCTTCCTACATTGGTTCCATATTCTGAAAGAATATAGGGCAATTGGATTATTAGTGTATTGACAATAATGTGTATTAACTGGAGCACAGAAAAGGGAATATAAAGAAGTATTGTAAGATTTTGTTTCTATTGTAGACCAGGCTTGTGTATATTCATTGATTTGTGTTGACATCCAGGTTTTTATAGCTTGTATATTTGCTGCCCAGTAATAAAACTGAGTCAGTTGTGCCATGGATTCAACTCTTCAGATACATGCTAAATACCACAGTCCACTAGTGTGGATAAGTGAGCGTGCCAAGTTTACCAGAGAACTAAATTAGTGCACCAGAACTGAACTGGGTAAACTTCACATGCAATCAATATGTGAAATATGAATTCCTTTCGTAAAATCTGTGAATAAGAACCTGGACATGAGCTAGTAAGCAGATGGGAGTACTTCGCTAACTAATGTAATTTCCTTTTACTAAACATTAGTGTAGTAGTAAGTGATGCTGATTCACAGATCCAACAATTTGGGAATGAATGTGTAGCTTGTTTTTATAAACTTGGCCAATATCCATATCTGTGGAATGTAACTGTGCGAGTAGAACAACAAACTGTTTAGCAATATGTTGTGTTTCCAAAAAAATGATGTACAGTTGCACACAAAGGTATTTGGTCCTCATCTGAATGTGCAGGCTATGGTACGTGGAGAGCATGAGATACACTGCCTGGCCAAAAAAAAAAAAAGTTGCCACCTGGATTTAACTAAGCAAATAGGTACGAGCCTCCTATTGGATAATTACTGCATGGGCGATTTATCTTTCAGCTGGCAACAAGTTATTTAACCCCAACTGGTGCAATGAGTTGCTTCTCATTTCTTAAACAACCATGTCGAAAGACACATCTCGTGGTCGTGGAAAAGATGTTAGTCTGTTTGAGAAGGGTCAAATCATTGGCATGCATCAAGCACAGAAAACCTCTAAGGCGAGTGCAGAAACTACTAAAACTGGGTTAAGAACTGTCCAACACATTATTAAAAACTAGAAGGATAGTGGGGACCCATCGTCTTCGAGGAAGAAATGTGGCCGGAAAAAAATCCTGAATGATCGTGATCGGCGATCACTTAAACATTTGGTGAAACCAAATTGAAGAAAAACAACAGTAGAACTCAGGTCTATGTTTAATAGTGAAAGTAAGAGCATTTCCACACAAACAATACGAAGGGAACTCAAGGGATTGGGACTGAACAGCTGTGCAGCAGTAAGAAAACCACTAATCAGGGAGGCAAACCGGAAAAAAAGGCTTCAATTTGCTAGGGAGCATAAAGATTGGACTCTGGAGCAATGAAAGAAGGTCATGTGGTCTGATGAGTCCAGATTTACCCTGTTCCAGAGTGATGGGCGCATCAGGGTAAGAAGAGAGGCGGTCAGACTCTACCATCATCAATGCAAGATCTTGGTAAAAAATTAATGCAACACTGGATGGAACTAAATCTTGTGACATTGCAGAAGCTTATCAAAACAATGCCACAGCGAATGCGTGCCGTAATCAAAGCTAAAGGCGGTCCAACGAAATATTAGAGAGTGTGACCTTTTTTTTTTTTTCGTGGCGACTTTTTTTTTTTGGCCAGGCAGTGTATAAATGGTGAGCACAAGATAGTATGTGGAGGGCACATGATATAGTAAGTTACATACACACTAAATTGTTTCCCAGAAAAAAAAAAAAAATACATTTTATCCCTCAGGGACTTCATACGAGTGTGTAGACTGAAAACTGCAAACAAAGCATGCACCTAAACCATCCCACAGTCCTTTAATAAATGCCCACCGGTCATTTTTTTTAAAATCACTGTGCTACAAGAGATGGAATTTATGTCAAATGAAGCGGCATAGCCTTGGTAAAATCATAATTAGGTAGCCCAGAAGTCAACTTTTGCAATTTTCTAATCTAACTTTATCTTGTACATATAGGAAAAGACATTAATTGGTGAAAGGATCCATTTAATGCACTTCATGTGTAATATCAAATTATTATTATTTTATTTTATTTTTTTTTTTAAAAACACTCAAACTGATCGATTAAATCCACAAAATAAATGACCAGTTTAATCAATCATCAAAATAATTGTTAGCTGCAGCTATAGATATATACTCTTCCACCAATGTCATTGACACATCTGAATAATAAACCGTTATTCAAGACTCTTGTTTATAGACTACAGCTCAGAATTTAACAACACTTAAATGTCACAGATGACCACCAAACTCCGATTTTGGACTTGGCACCACCCTCTACAGTTGAAATTTGGACTTTCTATCAAGTAGACCTCAGCTTTATGGACTGGTAGTATCCAATCCTTCATGTTGACCCTCAACACAGCCTCTACACATCTACACAGGGTAGAGTGCTGAGCCACCCTCTCTACTTCTTGCTCACCTCCAACTGTTTGGCTGTGATGCGCAGGTTGCCCACAGATGGCATCATCCTTTAAGGTACCCAGACAAAAATAGCCATGTACTAAGATGGAATAGTGCATTGAAAACACATAACAGAGGTTGGTGCAAAAGTGCTTTTTGCATTTTTATTCAACGATAAGTGACTAAAACAGAGTGCAGTGCTTCTTCATTAATAAATAAATAATCCATATAATCAAGTGCATTTGTGAGGAAGTTAAAATGGAGTAAATAAGTCAATAATAATCCAATTAAAAAAAAAAAAAACCCAAGGTAAAAACCTATTTTAATAGTTTTAATTTAATAGTGCCATCTCTCAGTTCCTTCATGAAGCTTCCCCAACCGCTTCACATTCTTTTCTTCTCACTGGCTGCCAAACCCATTCTGTCCTTTTACCTTCCTTCCGAGGTTATTTTAGATCCTATTCATTTTTAACCAGACTCCTTTTATTCCTTTTTTGGTGCAGGTGCTCTGCCGAATAACCCATGGAGTGTCAATAATAAACATCTGAACTGATCGTGACTGCACTTTAAGAAGGAAATTGACTCGCTCTCCCACTGTACACCCTGCGGCTACACAGGTTTACAGCAGCATACACCCTCAACCACTAACTAGAGCTGCAGGTTTTTTTTTTTTTTTTTTTTTTTTACACTTTTACTTATTAGCTTCATGTCAGTGGTCAGACAATTCCAGCTCCATCACTCAGTTTGGGAGAACACCAGTATCATAGGCCTGATCACCAGAAATGACAAGAAAGCTTACTAGAGAGAAGTTTACCTGCAGACAATGTGGTGCCAAGACAACAATCTCACCCTTAATGTCGGCACAACCAGAAGGCAAACCACACTTTCATCTAAATTAGACAGAAGATGCTGTTGAGAGGGTGATTGACCATTACTGATTAAGTGAATTGTAACAATTTTTGCTACTGTCAAGAAGGCTCACCAATAACCTCTGCTTTCTCAGATGTCTGAGGAAAGCTTAGATTTCTCCAACTGTTCTCACCAAGTTCTGCTGGTGCACTACAGAGTTCATCCTTATTGCCTGCATCACAATGAGGTATGGCAACTGTTTGGCTCAAGAACATAGCACTGAAAGGGGTGATGAAGGTGGTATAGAATATAACTGGCACAGAGCTGCCTAGGTTAAAATACGCATGGCCGAAAAAGATCTCAGCCATCCTGCAGTCAGTCTTCCTCACTCTTTCCTTCTGGCAAACAAGACGGAATTATTGGCACTCACACCAGTAGAATTAGAAACACTTTCCATCCAAAAACTGCAAAATTACAGAACAGCCAATCATAACAAAATGAAAATACTGCAACACAAAAAACACTGTGCATTTAACACACACACACACACACTGACCACTTTATTAGATACACCTGTTAAACTGCTTGTTAACGCAAATATCTAATCAGCCAATCACATGGCAGCAACTCAATGCATTTAGGCATGTAGACATTATCAAGAGGCGGCACGGTGGCGCAGTGGGTAGCGCTGCTGCCTCGCAGTTGGGAGATCTGGGGACCTGGGTTCGCTTCCCGGGCCCTCCCTGCGTGGAGTTTGCATGTTCTCCCCGTGTCTGCGTGGGTTTCCTCCGGGCACTCCGGTTTCCTCCCACAGTCCAAAGACATGCAGGTTAGGTGGATTGGCGATTCTAAATTGGCCCTAGTGTGTGCTTGGTGTGTGGGTGTGTGTGTCCTGCGGTGGGTTGGCACCCTGCCCGGGATTGTTTCCTGCCTTGTGCCCGGTGTTGGCTGGGATTGGCTCCAGCAGACCCCCATGACCCTGTGTTCGGATTCAGCGGGTTGGAAAATGGATGGATGGATGGATGGACATTATCAAGATGACCTGCTGAAGTTCAAGCGGAGCATCAGAATGGTGAAGAAAGGCAATTTAAGTAACTTTGAATGTGGCAAGCCAGACGGACTGGTCAGAGTATTCCAGAAACTGATCTATTGGGATTTTTACACACAACCATCTCTAGGGTTAACAGGGTTGATGTCAAAAGGTCAGAAGAGAGTGACCAGACTATAGCACATTAAGGCAAAAGCGGGTCCAACCTGGCACTAGCAAGGTGTCCCTAATAAAGTGGCTGGTGAGGGGTTATAGTATTTATTTATCATACACACACACACAAATTTAACCATGCATAAGCAGAAAGTGTGTGTGGGTGCAGGGCAGGCATCTTTCTTAGTATTGTATTATTGTCACTATTCTGAAGAGACATGCAAGTAAGAATTTCAATGTACTATACACTAGGGTTGTGCAGTACACCAGTTCTGAAAAATGATGGAAAAGATCAATCTTTAAAATTGTACAGCACTAGTATTTATTAATTTTTGGTACTGGAAGTAAATTGTAGTTTTTAAGCATTTCATGTTCTGTCATTTATTGGTACAGAACTCCAAGGCAACACCCCATCCCTCTTCAATGTAATATACTCATCAAAACTAGCCTGAATCATCCAAGAAGAAGGTCCCCTTCTTCTGTTGAAATTTATGGTACATAATTTTATAAAGGCACTAAATTAACAGGATAAAATTAATCAAGGTGGTAACACTATCTGATGTGCAGTCTCCGTTTCTCCTCCCTCCTGTTTTATGGATAAACATTTCAAGGATATACACCATGAGTTTTTTGGTGCAATTTTTGACACATTTACTACTGGCAGCCAGTTAATGTGGTTACATTGTAAGGACTATTGCCAAAGTAATTTCCTGGTGAACACTGCTAGGCTTAAAACACATTTATTTCAGTAGGCAAGACAACTATGAGAAACTGTACACGATCAATTGTGTATTCTTTAGTGATATGAATGCTAATGGCATAGAAGTTCATTTCCTTGCCAGAGGACTGCCTGAAACATAGATATCCAATGAAAACGCCATTAAAAGACATTTGGACAGGAACCCTGCATATGCAGGCTTGAAAAGAAGAACATGCAAATACTAATAAATAAAAAACTTTATTAGTAACACCCTCTGAACCCACCTCATCAATCCCCGCAGCCCCCAATCCATCCATCATACTCTCCTTATTTGCTATGGATTGCCTAGGGTTCCTGTAAATCTAATCATTCCCCTCTGATTAGGATTCCTCTTAGGTATACAAAGCTCAAAAGCTTAGGAATAAAAAACTATTTTAAGATATGTGATTCAGTTGATCCCTTTGTGGATTTCCAGCTGCAAAACAATACAGTATATATATTACACACACACACACACACACACACAGTGCATCTGGAAAGTATTCACAGCGCATCACTTTTTCCACATTGTTATGTTAGTCTTATTCCAAAATGGATTAAATTAATTTTTTTCCTCAGAATTCTACACACACACACACACACACACACACACACACACAATACCCCATAATGACAATGTGAAAAAAGTTTGAGATTTTTGCACATTTATTAAAAATAAAAAAAATTGAGAAAGCACATGTACATAAGTATTCACAGCCTTTGCCATGAAGCTCAAAATTGAGCTCAGGTGCATCCTGTTTCCCATGATCATCCTTGAGATGTTTCTGCAGCTTAATTGGAGTCCACCTGTGGTAAATTCAGTTGATTGGACAGGATTTGGAAAGACACACACCTGTCTGTATAAGGTCCCACAGTTGACGGTTCATGTCAGAGCACAAACCAAGCATGAAGTCAAAGGAATTGTCTGTAGACCTCTGAGACAGGACTGTCTCGAGGCACAAATCTAGGGAAGGTTACAGAAAAATTTCTGCTGCTTTGAAGGTCCCAATGAGCACAGTGGCCTCCATCATCCATAAGTAGAAGTAGTTCAAAACCACCAGGACTCTTCCTAGAGCTGGCCGGCCATCTAAACTGAGTGATCGGGGGAGAAGGGCCTTAGTCAGGGAGGTGACCAAGAACCCGATGGTCACTCTGTCAAAGCTCCAGAGGTCCTCTGTGGAGAGAGGAGAACCTTCCAGGACAACCATCTCTGCAGCAATCCACCAATCAGGCCTGTATGGTAGAGTGGCCAGACGGAAGCCACTCCTTAGTAAATGGCGCATGGCAGCCCGCCTGGAGTTTACCAAAAGGCACCTGAAGGACTCTCAGACCATGAGAAAGAAAAATTCTCTGGTCTGATGAGACAAAGAGTGAACTCTTTGGTGTGAATGCCAGGCGTCACGTTTGGAGGAAACCAGGCACCGCTCATCACCAGGCCAATACCATCCCACAGCGAAGCATGGTGGTGGCAGTATCATGCTGTGGGGATGTTTTTCAGCGGCAGGGACTGGGAGACTAGTCAGGATAAAGGGAAAGATGACTGCAGCAATGTACAGAGACATCCTGGATGAAAACCTGCCCCAGAGCGCTCTTGACCTCAGACTGGGGTGACGGTTCATCTTTCAGCAGGAGAACAACCCTAACAGCAAAGATATCAAAGGAGTGGCATCAGGACAACTCTGTGAATGTCCTTGAGTGGCCCAGCCAGAGCCCAGACTTGAATCCGATTCAACATCTCTGGAGAGATCTTAAAATGCTGTGCACCAACACTTCCCATCCAACCTGATAGAGCTTGAGAGGTGTTGCAAAGAGGAATGGGCGAAACTGGCCAAGGATAGGTGTGCCAAGCTTGTGGCATCACATTCAAAAAGACTTGAGGCTGTAATTGCTGCCGAAGGTGCATCGACAAAGTATTGAGCAAAGGCTGTGAATACTTATGTACATGTGATTTCTCAGTTTTTTTATTTAATAAATTTGCAAAAACCTTAAATAAACTTTTTTCACATTGTCATTATGGGGTGTTGTGTGTAGAATTCGGAGGAAAAAAATGAATTTAATCCATTTTGGAATAAGGCTGTAACATGACAAAATGTGGAAAAAGTGATGCGCTGTGAATACTTTCTGGATGCACGGTGTATATGTGTATTTATAATGAGAATAGAGGCATGCTGAAATTTTGACTTTGTAAATGATTATATCACCTACATAGGGTTTATAAGAATTAATGTTTGTAGTTTCCTCTCTGAACCGCTTCCCTCTCTCTCTCTCTCTCTCACACACACACCATTAAAACGTTCCTTCCTGTAGATAGCAGACTTATAGTAGGCAACCATGATTCATGTGTCATGACCAAATTTATTTCCATTTAGCCATTTGTTTTGTGAACCATTATATATAAATTAAGGGTCACTATCACATAAATCTAGTCTACTTCAAAATATTGGAATACTCCTAGCCTTTCCACTAAAATATAAGCTTGTTTGATAACTTGCTCAGCGTCACAGTGACCTTGTCTGAATATGAACCTATAAAACAGCTTTTATATTAACGTCTTAATCCCCAAGACTAAACAGTCTGAGCATAGAGATGTTTTAGTAATACAAGAACCATTTGTTCAAACCAGCTTTAAAAATATGTACATACTGCTGCAGTTATTTTTAAACAATCTGCAGAATTGCTATTTTTATTTAACTGCATATTTTCTCTCACCCCATGTTAAAGAAAAAGGTGATCTTTACATTTCTTACAACTAAAAAGGTTAGTTTCTTAAATATGGGAAAGACTGTTAAATGATCAGTCAAGGAATTACATACAAAATAAATACTGTACTTAATCCCTGCAATGTTGCTGTACCCAATGCACACAGGACAAAGCATGTGGCACTACTATCATGCAACATTTAAAAGGTACTTAATCCAGACAATTATATCTCTGAATTGTACATTCAAACAAAGATACATTACTATTGGCATCCACTTACCTCTACAAATGATGCAGTTATTGGACTAACTGAGCAGATAGCTTCATGGGAAGGGCAGAGAAACAAATATCACCATACACTGTTAATCTAGGCAAAGACCTGTGCATATACACCAGTATACTTTTATATTATATGCTCTGCTTGTCTACATTTGTTTTTTTACATTTGACTTGCAACATGAGATTTACAATTTATCCTGGAAATGAAGAAATTGAATATAGCTTTCCTTGAACCACTTTTATACTTTAATAATGTTACACAGAAATTAAAGTGCAGGTTTAACTATACATCTTCAATTCAATTTCACTCTTTTTTTTTTTCAACAATGTGCAAATATAATTTTACCATCTGTAATGTGTTATCAGTTCTTTATTATTCTTTCGCTACCATTCAAATACAATTCTGTCATAATAAAAGTACAATATAGTCTTAAATTTAGGCAGAAAAATATTTCCATTATACTGGGGTCTGTATTTACAATTATTTACATTTTAATCTTGCGTTGATTGTGTTTGGAGACAATATGTAATCTTACTCTACAACTAATTGTTGCCGTCTCTATATTTAAAGGTCATCACCAATGTCAACAAAAAGAATGAAATGCGATGTACAGTGGAACCTCGGTTCACGAACATCTCAGTACACATACAAATCCGTTTACGACCAAAAAGTTCGCCAAACTTTTACCTCGGTTTACGACCACACACTCTGTATATGAACAAGCCAGTTTCCCTTTCGGTTTGTACATGTTCAGTCTCTCCCTGTGCATTTCCTGTGCAGCGAGCAAGAGAGAGCACAACACACACACAGGCAGCATGAGAGAGAGACATGCACACACAGGCAGCGCGAGAGAGAGAGCTGGACGCATAAGGTAGGAAGGCAGTTAAACAATGCACTGGGCTTGATTTTGTTTTCACTTCTGTTTACAGCGATCGGTTCGTAGCATGCGTTGTTGCAATGTTACTTTTCTTGGTGGTTTATTAAACTGAACATTTGAAAAAATCCGCATTTTTTTCCCTGTACTTAAAACTCAAAAAAAAAAAAGTTTAGCCAGTGGTTGGTGGCGCTATTGCGCAAACTATTGCAGTGTTAGTTTTCTCTGTTGTTCAAGGTTTTCTCAGTGTTATTCAATGTTTTTACGTTTAGTTAACTAAACCATAGAATGCACAGCATAATCCATCCATCCATTTTCCAACCCGCTGAATCCGAACACAGGGTCACGGGGGTCTGCTGGAGCCAATCCCAGCCAACACAGGGCACAAGGCAGGAAACAATACTGGGCAGGGTGCCAACCCACCACAGGACACACACAAACACACCAAGCACACACTAGGGCCAATTTAGAATCGCCAATCCACCTAACCTGCATGTCTTTGGAATGTGGGAGGAAACCGGAGCGCCCGGAGGAAACCCACGCAGACACGGGGAGAACATGCAAACTCCACACAGGGAGGACCCGGGAATCGAACCCAGGTCCCCAGATCTCCCAACTGCGAGGCAGCAGCGCTACCCACTGCGCCACCGTGCCGCCTGCACAGCATAATAGTAAACTATATTTGTGCTTACAAACTTAAAAAAAAAATTATATATATATATATATATATATATATATATATATATATATATATATATTTACATACAGTTCGTATGGTCTGGAACGGATTAATTGTATTTACATACAATCCTATGGGGGAAATTGCTTCGGTTCACGACCAAATCTGTTTACGACCAGAGATTTGGAACGAATTATGGTCGTGAACCGAGGTTCCACTGTATGTAATTCTTGCTGTGTGGCCTGTACTTTCTTCAGTGCAAGGAGGGTGGCTGTTGCGTCATGCCATATAGAATAGTAGTGGAAAATGATGTAGCTGAATACTCAGTTCTGGTTATCACTATGCCTCATAAACACAATTACATAACAAATCAAATTAAGTTTTTATAAAAACTGTTTAATTACATCTCCCTATTTCTGTACCTGTTAAAAAGTGATTAATTTATATAAACTGCAAATACAACCTTAACTTTCAAACTCTTGCATTTGTAGCATCAACCTAAAGACGGGAATCCATAAGATATGGTTATCCCCTGCAAACTTGTCTGAGAAAAAGAGCAGACTAAAGCTCAATTCATAATTGATCCACAATTGAATGCTCTAATCAAATCAAAGGGAACTTTGCCTGAAACAAGATATATTTTAGGATCCTCTCCTGGAATTGGGTCAGGGATTGGTGCTCACTGGCAAGTTCCATTTGGTCAAGTGTCAGAAACTTTGATTGGGGCTGGGGGAGGAAGGGGTCGTTGCAGTGACTAAAAAGCTCTTTAGCGGCAAAACAACAAGTGTTGAGAAGTTATGACTAGAAATGATAAAGCACTTAATACTGTTGGGTTAGTGCAAGACTGGGTTTGTTGACCACATTTTTAAAAAGAATGATAAAAGGGCATGTTCCAGTTACTACAGGATCAAACACCAAAGCCTCACTGGAAAAGTCTTTGCTGGGATACTGGAATAGAGACTCCATCTGATGGGTGAAGCCCAGATTCAACCTTGCCATGCAACAACAGCCCCACTTCTTGTTCCTACAAAGACTAGCTATTTAGTCTCAAATTTGCAGAGTGACAGATGTGTTCATTATTATTATTTATTCTATCAAGACAGTCCAATTTGTGTGTTGGACTCTGCTAAGGATGCATTTGGTCTTCTCAACTTATTCATGACTTTCATGGACAGGCTATCAAGGCAAAACCAATGTTTGGAGGGTATCCAGTTTGGGAAAGTAAGGATTGAATCTGTGCAACATGCAGATAATGATGTATTTTAGCCTCAGACATTTTGGATGAGAATCCGTACCATTAAATCAGACATTATTGTAACATAATTGTTGGGGATAGGGAAGCCTGGTAAAACAATGCTCATCATATTGCTAATGTTACCCTTCCCAAAAACGTGGAATGAAAAATTGTTTACCACAGTATATTGCATAAAAACTGCATATGTGTACTTTATACATATATTGTATGTGAATTAAATGGTAAATCAATATGCCATAAATAATTTACTTTATAATCTTCAAAAAGTGTATGAATATGCAGAAGACAGTCTGGATTTTGACCTCCACTTAAATGAAGTACTTTGTAAGATGAAAATTCTTATTCATTATACATGTAACATGAAGTTTCTATTGTAAAAATACAAATTTTATTCTAACAGTTTAAAATGCGGCTCCATCGAACTCAAAACAGAGAGCGATAGTCATTTAATTGAGCAGTATTATTAATCAGAATATCGATATGATGCTAAACTGAATTACATGAAAATGATGTGATATAGACTCTTTAAAAAGATTTGAAAGTGGAAAAACATTAAAAATGTCCTACTTAAACTAATCAAAACAAGGAAATGTTATTAATTTTGCTCAGTAGAATTCTCTGGCACTGATTCAAATTTAAATAATCAAGTTACTGATCAGGAAATGGCCAACTGAACACTGAATGTGGGAACATGCATCCGCCAAATGGCTCTGTGCCTAGGTTCAGTCAATAAGAACTTTACTTAGCAGCAATCATACTTGGCAGAACAGGCCAGCACACTTTTTTTTTTTTTTTAAAATATAAATTCTTTGCAATGGCTTGTCTTGTAGCAGCTTTCATCATTTTGTTAAGCCTTCCAACTTTGTTCACTCTAGCTAAAACAGGAAAAGTACTCGAAGTCTGGCAAGAAGGAACTGTATAGCTATGTACGTTGAAGTGTTATTAATCGGCCTGTATGAATCTAATCAGTCACAGTCAAGAAAATAAATATTCAAAATTACTCCAAGTTATACTTTATAGATGGAATGGTACTGTGGTTAGCTCTGTTGCCACACAGTTCGAAGGTACTGTGTTCATTCCCCAGCCCACTTACTGTTTTCTAGGAATAGTTTAGTTTCCCAAAATGCACCAACCATGTACAACCAAATATTTTTAGGATTCCCAGGAAGTGTTGAGAGTGCAAGTCGGTTTTGTGCCTGGTGTCCGATGCTACAAAAATAGACTTTGGCACCCTGTACTCCTGTAACAATAAATTGAGGGTAATGATTTATGTAGGCATATTAATATATACAATAAAAATATAGATGAACATTCATGTATACACACACACACACACACACACACACACACACACAAAGTCAAGTCAAGTTGGGGAGCATGCACTGGTGCAGTGCGTTGCTGCACCCACCACACGACGAAACAACTCGGGATCCAGTTTGCAACCCCCCAGGAAGACACACGGTCCAATCTCACCCTTCGGAAATGACCCTCTATCTGCCACAGCCAGGTGTTATGTGAGCTTCCCCTTGGCCTGGTCCAGCCACTCGGGTCCCCAACAATGAGGATCTTACGAGCTGGATCACCCTCAGGGAAATGTGCCACATGGCCGTAGTGCTGTAACTGACGCTCCCTTACAATGCAGGTAATGTGCCTCATTTGGGACTCCATGAGCAACCGCTCATTCAACACAAAGTCAAACCAACGGTACCCAAGGATTTTCCGGAGAGACACAGTACCAAAGGAGTCCAGTCTTTATCTCAGGTCACTGGATATCGTCCATGTCTTGCAACCATATAGCAAGACAGGTAGCACCAGGACTCTAAGGACTTGGACCTTCGTCCTTTTGCATAGATATCAGGAGCGCCACACAACCCTTTCCAGCGACCTCATGACACCCCCATGCTCTCCCAATCAGTCTACTGACTTCATAGGAAGAGTCACCATACATATACACTTGTTCCATGTACCATAACATTTTATGCATTTGGAAAATTTTTAGTTGAACAAATTAAAATATACAGCAGCAAAAAAATGTACAGTGTATGTATTTTTAACTATCAAGCACCACTGAAGCACACAAATACCTAAAAACTGACATTGTATCTCCTGCAAAAACACTTTTGGGCGTTTATATTGAAAACATATTGAATAAAAGTATGGCTCTATTTATACGATGAGCCAATCTGGTGCACTACAAATTGTGATATTTACTTGATAGCTCTCATTGTGTCCACTTTAAAATCTTGCAAGGAATTATGCCTCAGGCATTTTTTAACAAAGCTATAAGGATTCAAATACCTGTGGTATTTCTTTAATTGTGCACCACAAAGGCAATAATATAAATGCCAAAATTAACCTGCGTTTGCTTTTCTATGACTAACACCTTTACTCAAGTTTGTACTAGAAATCTTTACTACTCAGTTAGATGCAGTTATTGGTATGCCATTCTGCCTCTCTGCAAGATCCATTTGATAATATACACAGTTTTAAGTAAAAAGACCTCCCAATCACATTTTTGGCTTCCAGTGATGAAAAGAAACTTTCTATAGCACACAATTTTTTATACAATATAGACCTTTTAAGAAAAAACTCTTGAAATTGCTTAAGCACAGCTGAACTATGGAGTCCTAGTTAAAATACACAGGGTACAGTAACTGTTAACATGTTTAACCCACGCCCTCAAAGGTGTAAGCAAGCAAAAAATAACAGGCTGTATCTGTAGCTTTGTTAGACTCATTAAAACTAATCAATAAAGAATATTCTTCTGTGACATGCCCAGCCAGGTCAGTCCTGTTTGTTGCAACATTACTCTTAAGAGGAAGGTAGGCTGAGCAAGCAGTAATAAATGTGAACACGTCGGTTTTCTCCACTTAGATCACCCTCTAATATTAAAGAGTTAAGCAGGAGTTGCAGCACATAGCACATTCATACAACGTCTACACTACAAAATATACTACCATTCAAACATATTATTACTTTAAATATGTGGTTTCACCTGCGGTGGGTTGGCACCCTGCCCGGGATTGGTTCCTGCCTTGTGCCCTGTGTTGGCTAGGACTGGCTCCAGCAGACCCCCGTGACCCTGTGTTCGGATTCAGCGGGTTGGAAAATGGATGGATGGTTTCACACCTCAGTGGGTCTGTAGCAGCAGAGCAATATGAAATCAATGCTTAGAAACTCTAATGCTGCTCATGCAGGCATGGTGCATCAAACAAACGTTTTCACATGCTTTCCACACATTCCTCACTATAGCACTGTGTGGAAAGCCTTGGAAAAGTGAACTGAGAAAAATAAACAGGCCAATATGGCTGTGTAGCAATTACTACCTCTTCCTCCTAACTCAAGAGTGCTAGGTTCAAATCCCAGTCCACTAATGCTCTCTGTGAAGTTAACATGTTCTACCATTATTTGGGATGTTATAGAAAAAAAACACAGTATCAGAAACAAAATCTTACAAGTTCGTCCGACAGCGGATTTCTAGATAAGCCTGGTATGAGGAAAAAGTATGTCCCAGCCCATCCAGAAATGGTCCCTGCCTTGAGAGAAAAATATTTACAAAAAGCACTGAGGTTGCCTTTTGGGTTAGAGGGCCTACAGACTACTGTACCTCACAGTCACTGAATACATAAACATTTTTCAGGCTAAATATAACGGTTAACTGCAAGACAACATTCATATGCATTTCCATGATAAAGTGCACTGTTAGCAGATGTGACTTGCAAGGATTGAAGCGCCTTTTTTGTGGTTGCTTTTATGGTTTGCCATCCTGACAAGGATCAGAAGGAATACAGGTTAGTTAGTAAGAGAGCAATAGGGTGAGAATAGCAAGCAAAGGAAAAGAAAGAATGCAAGAGGCGGGCAGGTCGAAAGTTGACATGTTTTATTATTTTGGAAGTGTCCAATGGGTAGCAGTAGATAGCGCTTATATCAGCATTCAGAATAAAAAGCCAGTCGGCACCTGTGGTCTCTCCCAGAAAAGCAGGATCGTTACATTACCAAGTCAGGGTCCACACAATCTGCCTAATTTTTTCTGATCCATAGATGCAGCTATATTTTAATAAATTATTTTTAATTAAACCTTATTGATTTAGACACAATGATTTAAACCAGCAGCCATGCAAGATGGAGACTAATTGTGGGACATGATATGTTGGCTGACATATTGACAAGTAGGCCTGGGTAAGAAAATATCGATTTTCTAATTAATTATTATTTTTCATTTAAATGATTCAGTATGGATTCTTAAATTCTCAAGATGCATCTCTTGAATCTCTATCTTGCTCAATTACTATATGTAGATTTTTGCTTATCTTTGTGTTTGGCATCCAGTCCAGTAGATGGCACTAATGCACCTGTTAAGGCTTTCTATGTAAAAAGCACTTTATCTCACATAAAATGGTGTGTCCTCTTTAAATGAAATCAGTGTCTTAGACACTTAAATCAGATGTGTGGACTTACTACAGATTCAGACGATGTACTGGTAAAAACAACTGGATAAAAGAAAAGCCATATGTAAGCTGTGCAACTTTTGTTAATTATTGTTGTTACCACAAATTTGAGAAATCATTTACCCCGATGTCACCCATTTACATAATCTCAGTTGACATCCAAACAAGTAGAGCCTAGGCTAAAACAAGCATCCATTTAGTTCGCCTCATGCCCATAAAAATAAATCTATGGCAGGAAAATGTTTGCAACGCACATCACCCAGCAAAACAACCAGGCCTGTGATACAAAAGTAAGCATATACACAAAGCAGCCGATTTGAAATTTCTCCAGAATAGCTGCATTATCAGTCATGATGGTCGGTTCTTTTATGTCCCATTCATTCAATGCTGCTGTCAACAAGCATCAGCTCTAGATCCTCATTTTAAAATGCTTCCTTTTTGTCCGAGGACTGTCAGGAAACATTTGAGACAGATTAATGTGACTGCTACAAGTGAGCAACTGAAGATGTGTAACTTGAACTATATAATATGTAATATGTGATCAGAGCTGTAAGGCAGCAGTGCTAACCACTGTTCCACCTTTCCTCAAGCAACAACAGATGTAAACAAAAACACCACAATAATCAAGTAAATATAATACAGATCATTGTGCTCACAGAGCCAGTGTGGGACAGGCTCATTCCAATGTTTGATGCAGCTCCGAGCACACCTAGTAGTTCTTTTGCACTTCTGATTTATCTAGGTAGAAACATTTATTACTACTATTAAAGGTGTGCCCCCCACCCCCCATTGGATGTTTTATTTCATAGCATGTCCTATGTTTTCTGATGAGTGGGGGGGGGGGGGGGTTTGGGATCACAACTGGGTAAACTTGCATGCATACTTAGTCAAGCAGTGCTGCACTCCCAGCTCATAAGAACTCATGTTATATATCCGGTGATACTCCTCAAATGAAAATTTTGCAAGTATTCTTCTTCTTTTTTTTTTTTTTTTAAAATACATGCAGGGTGGAAATACAGTTGCATTTCTCAACCTTTAAGGGTTTGGGACCCATTTTTACCTTAAGCTCACAGATAACCCACATACAGAAATAGAACAACCAAGGGGTTTTGAAAGAGCTGCAAGTGGAAGAGCAGGGTCTTACGCTTTAACCTCATTCCTTTCGCCAAGAGGGACAATTTTTTTTTTTTTTTATATAAAAAAAAAAAAAAAAAACTCGTGTTTTTTCAATGGCCACATTGACAACGATCTTTCAGTAAGAATCCAAGAAAAACTTGTACATGGCTGCTACAGCTCCGTGATGTCATGCTGACCTCACAAATCATCATGGGGCATTTTGATGGAAGGAAAAAAAAACAAAAAAAAAAAAACAACCATGCCGAAGCCTACTGCACAGTTTATTTCCAGGAAAATATGCTGTATTTGTCTATGATCTTGTTCGCAGAGTATTTGCTACTAAAAATGCTTTGGCAAATTTCACTGATCAACAAAGTTGTGAGAAGGGATGGTGATTTTTTTTTTTTTTTTTACAAATTGCTGTACCACTTCTCAAATGGAAGGCTATGTATGCAGGATTAATTTCAATATTTATTATTCTATTTCGCCGATACAGCGCAGAATACTGTACAAATCTTAATCTGTTTTTGCTCCAATTGTAAAGTGGCTTGTTTATAATCACACAGCGAGTCAGAGATAAATTAAACTGGCAACCTTGTAATTTAAAGATCAGTGCCTTAGACACTGCACCACACTTTCTGCTATTAAATCTCATGGCCTTGAACTTTTCATGTAGTAACATCCATCCATCCATTTTCCAACCCGCTGAATCCAAACACAGGGTCACGGGGGCCTGCTGGAGCCAATCCCAGCCAACACAGGGCACAAGGCAGGAACCAATCCACCAGCAAAAGAAAATCTAATGTCTTTCCCCCACCCACCCCATTTTTGCCCTACTGTTGATGCTTTACCATAACAAATATTCTTCAAAAGTAATGAGAAATAAACAAATGACACTTGTTATTACATTTGCCATTTTACCTCTCTTTCAGAGACTTACATTTTATTAGGTATTTAAGCCTAGAGAACATTATGAAATTTGCAAAAAAATCCTAGCTTTTAGGTTATTTTTGCGTGTTTGTAGCTAGGTTTAGATTCCATATGTTATTAAATTGTAATTCCCCTTCACCTTTGTATTGCAAGATGTCTAATATATTACTAGATTTTAAATTTGAAAACACTTTATGTGGGTCATATTTCAACCACTGTTTCCTGTATCATATCCAAGAAAATGGAGCATTCACCCCCCACCTGCCAAAAATCATCTTTTATTTTACCATGTATATTACCCTGAATACTGCAAAGCTTGTGGATCCTCAACACAATTTTTTCTGTTCATGCAATGTAATTTAAATCAGAACTGTTGCTATCAGGGGATACACAGAAGCCGTGGAGAAAGTACTGGAAGACACTAAGAGACAATTACAAAGCAATGAAACAATGCACTGAATCACCTATAGGAATGATTTACACCTGGCATTTAATGTTGCTTGGATATACACCAGATTCTTAGGACTAGTAGTTGTCTATCAAGTAAATGGGCAGATTTAAAAAAAAAAAAAAAAAAAAAAAAAAAAGGACTTCCCTTTTGTAAATGGGTTACTTTTAACCACACACTAAAATTTTCCACATTCTCAAATGTCTGTGGTCAAGGTAAAATTAATCAACTGAATTTCCTTTTCCAGGATAAAGTAAGTTAGTTATGTAACAAAATATAATAAGATAAAATCTACAGTGAAAATATCCATATTAATACACACTAATATATATATATTCACGGCATTCGTAGTCTGGTGTCACAATCTGATTGTATGGGTGGTTACCTACCAGGTAACGCTTGTGGTACACACACACACACACACACACATTGTGGGATATGGCTGGCCGATCATCCCAGCCAACACCCCCAGGCTGCCAGATGGAGCTCTCCCTGCAGCATGGAAGTGCCCCGAATACCAGCAGGGAATCATGGACGATGGGAGTTTTTCTCTGCTGGATACCACAGGGGCCAACAGATGATGCTGCAGGGAGGCCCAGGGAGTTCTTTGTGCCCTATAACCCAGAAGTACGTTGTAGGCAAGGCGACAAAGGAAATGACTTTTTATCTGACCCGGAAGTGATAAGGAATCACATGGACAGAAGGGTTGGAACCACTTCCGGGTCAGGGAATATAAAAGGACGATGGGGAAAATCCCAGACACTGAGCTGAGCTGGGTGGAAGGGTGGCAACGGGTCTGGGAGTGTGGAGAATTGTTTAATTATTAGTTATTGTGTAGTTGTAGGAGTATTGTGAAGAGGAGGGTGCTTTGTGCATTAATAAAAATTCAATTATTGGACTTTTACCTGGTGTCTGACGTGTGGTCTGAGGGTTCAAGGGGACCCTAAAACTATCACTAATATATATTATACACACACACACATACATACATACATACATACATATAACACACACACACAGCATATTATATATTATATATATTTGCTGAATCAGTTTCAGGTTATACAGGTACTCCGTCTTATCGATTTCTGGAAGTTGTTTCATTTTAATTCTTAGTACTGGCAAGGTATTGCTTATTAAAATGGTAAAGCTGAAATGGTGTAGAGAATGAGCGGGATCATTAAGGTTATGTTACAATAAGTTCTGCATTTAGCTGATCCATAGAGATTTGATCAACCGCTGTGGCTTACTGCCTTTTTTTTTTACGGATTGCAGATTAACTTTATTTTGAGCATGCATGGTTCCAAAAAACACATCAGACTACAGGACAGAAAACTTGACAAAACAGATAAAAAGAATATATACAGAGGAGTTGTAATATGCGGCATTTAAATAGTTATACAAGTCAATTTATATAAGATCCGAAAGTTCCAAATCATAGTTATCACCTAGTTCAATTTGCTTGTAACACTAAGGCATAATTTGATGTGCCATCATCTTTTTGCAAAGCAAAGCTGCCCAGTATTGCTAGGTTGTCAAAAATGGATAATACTTGTATGTAAAAAGTTTTTTTCTAATGAATACAGTGAAATTCTTACTTGAATGGCTAAGGTGCAACATCTCGCCACCCTTTGGCACCATGTTAACAAGCATTAGGAATGGTCATGTCAGGAAAAACCGTTATTCAGATTTTCAATTCATTACCCGAAAAATATTCAAAAAGATTCTCTTCAACACCACATTTTATGTAATGTACTTTTTGGCATGTGTTGAAAAATCATTTAAAGTGGTACAGTAAACACAACAGTTTCACTGAACATGCTGGAATAACCAGCTACAGCTGTAGTAAATGGTTACAAAAGTCTTTGCTATTTCATGCATGCTAGAGGACTCCCTTGCAGGTTCTGTTAGGGTATATTATAACCTGCCAGGGCAAGAAAGGGTGCTTTTCCTGCAGTACCGAGATCTGCCCAGTGAAGACAATTTAGGTCTGCCCATTCCAGTCCCCACCAACAAACAAGAACAAGTCACAGGATGAAGATCCACTAAGCCAGACCACTTGAATTTATTTTTGAATTACGTTGAAGGGACCTGCACTATTGATGCTCTTTTTTCATTATTTTTTTCCTTGTCCTGGAACGAATAAAAAGATTGACCTGGTTGGTGTCACTAAATTTCTTGGCTGTCTATACTGTCATAACTGCACACAGCCATACTATTCATGCACATAGTATAAAACTCTTTGCATTAAAAATTATGGATCACTTCTAAAAACACTTCTCCTGCTTACAGGTCCACATTTCTATATAAACCAAAATGTCAACATGATCACATCCAGTTTAGAATGAGCCCATGCCATGAAAAACACCTTTTCTGTTGCCAAGGAGGTAGAAGGCATCATTAAGTATATTTATAGGGTAAACAGTATCAGTCGCAGAAACTTAAACTTCTGCCCTTTCCCCAACATTAATACAATGTGGTTTGCTCTGTTCATCTGTCATCACTGTGTCATTGTGTGATGAAAAGACTAGCCATTGATAACTGACCTGTGGAAGGGAAAGGAACTTCTTCTAGGTCCTTTGTTTTCAATTGCTGTAGTTGACTTAAATACTAGCTTTACACAGAAAAGTTTGTGTCATACTCATTTTCCTCATCTCTTTGATGTCCTTCCATTTTTCCTTTACTGGACCAAACCATCTGATGCAAACTCTAGTGGATTAAAAAGGGTCTAAATTTTGAGACTGCATAGAACTTACACTATTTTTCTTTAAATAAAAGCATAATTTACTATTTCGTTTATTTTGGAGACATGAAAAATTAGGAGTCATCCCTACCATGTATTGGTAGTAAGATGTGGACCTTGCCTTGAAACTTCTGAATTCTTCCTTTCCATTAATGCCCTGCCTTCTATTAATTTTTTTCTCTTTTGCTTGAAAAACTTCATTGCACTTCTCACAAGCTCTATTCGAATAGATATTCTAATTAACTGTGACATGCAATTTTATCCAAGGTTACAGCTACATTTTTTTTTTTTTTATAGAACACACCATGCACACTGGTCACTTAGTTAAGTGCATTTGATGGCATTTCATTTAGGGATGCTTTCTCCCTTGTTTTGACCACTATCTTCAGAAAAGGGGCATATATTTCTGTACACATTCATCTGTATTACAGTATGTTAAATTATCTTGATTTCTCAGTGAAATATCGGTGCACTGTTCCACCTTTACACCACTCCCCAACTCCCCTCAGAAAAAGCAAAGTAAACAGAAATAACCATCCAGGAATATCCAGCCCACCATAAATACAAAAATATTCAAAATTTGCAACAGGTTTTCGATGTCTTACAGCTTCAGAAGACTGAAATACACAAGGAAATCACAGAAATTTGAAAAACAAAAAATGTAAAATATTCAGCCTTTTAAAACATGCTCTCAATGAACTGTAATAAAGACAGTGCTCTATTTTTGATTCCAAGAATAAGTGAGACTTAATCAGGTTTTGCAGTATGTAGAGTTAAGTCATAAAGAAAAAATGTATTGAGTCAAAGAACAAAAAAAACACCACCATAATAGCAGTTCTGCCTGTCAATAAAATTGGAAAGATATTTACATCAATTAGCCATTTTAATAAAGTCTTGCTTATCATGGTGCTGGAGTGTAGTGATGTGTTACATGCCGATTCGACCTTTCCCTGTACACATGACAAAACTTCTACTACTAATAATAATACTACTACTAAATGACCCGAATGCTTGCATCATTAACTAATGAAAAGTACTGCAAACCAAAATATTGTCAATTGATACTCTACAAAAGACTCATTGCATATATTTAACAAATTAGAAAATTTGCCTCCGCTTCCATTATAATTTTATTTACTTTGATTTATAATGAGGCTTGGGATTGTGTTTACAGCGGATATATAAATATTCAGTGTGACCAGTTTTGTGAAAAATATACTTTTTGTTTACATTACAGGGGGAAAAATAATTTTTGTATTACTTTAGCATTTTTGGAGGTGCCCAAAGTCTTTTAGCCTTAAAGCAGTGCTAGAACGTATCACAGAACTTCTGACCAGTTTCCTACTTTATTAGTTCTCACTTAAAAATGTATTATTAACAGGACACATTTTCCTTTGATTCTAAATTAGTCTGATGTAAAAAAGATATTCAATAGTAAAAAGATATATTATTATTATTATACATTTTATTACTAAAGCAGACTGCAAAAGACATGTTGAAATACCTGAACACTATAAGGGTGATAAAGATGGGACACAGGTGAGATGGATTTCCAAGTCACAAATAAAAATTACCATAAAATTTTCACCTTAGTTCAATATTTTGACAAAGAAATATATAGTAAAAATACAAGACTGGCAGCAAAGCAGGGGCAAAACCTTCACAGAATACCATGAACCTGTGTTTAATTATACAAGATCAAATGAACGATTATAACCAATATTGACACTGTACAGTGTTTTCCATAGCCCTTAAATAACGGAACAGTTGCTATAATGTGAAGAAGCAAAATGCCTTCTAGACCGACATAAAAACTAAAAATTTGGTATACATTCTGTTCATTCCAGCCACCCAAAATCTATCCATCACTCATATGAGCGCTGAAGAATGTGAGAAGTGACGCTTGGATTTGAAACACATGAGGAACGATGCACTTAAAACACACTATCATGGAGCTTCCCTCTCAAAAGCTGCTGATTAATAAAAACAGATTATGGAAAATGTATTAACTTGAGGGATCCGCCAAAAAAAGAACACCTAGAATGCTTACAATCATTTAAAAAATAATAATAATTGAAGATCGACCCAACATGATTAGAACAGGCAATGATTTTTCTTCATTTTTTTTTCCCCCCCTTTACATAATTCTTCTCGGGGAGGTTTAAATGAACGGATTATGAATCCTAAAATAAAAAAACTCGTAAAAAGTATGATAGAATGCACCAAAACTATTCAGCATGAAACTGCCGTCCAGTCCTCAAAGTAAAATCCCCTTTATTCTATAAATTTCCGCTTTTCCATTTTCACCAGAAATCCCTACAGGCCTTGACTAGCATGATGCCAGCATCCTTTATCTTTCAATCTGCTGCGCCAGTCTTCTGTCGAGACTGTAATACTTTATTCTCGTACTTGAAGAAATTCAACGTGACATCCAGTACACCTTCACCTGAGGCGATGATCTCAGTGCTTAATCAGGGCCGGCTACTGCGCTTATAACCAAACACTACGAACTGAACAGCTTTCTTTCACACTTACCCACTTCTTCACACGTACTGTACATAAAAATGATCTTGAAAGCTGGCACAATCCCATCGCTTCGCCCCATCGTCAATTTTTACTTTCACATACATCATGTTAACATCAGATACAGATTATCTTCCCTTTTCAGATTTTACAGCAAAAATCACCCTGCAGTACCTCTGCTAACTTGCTTGCTTTATTAAATTACAGTATTTGTTCGCCCACAATTAAAAGGGGTGGCTCACCTCCTCTCTTCAATCCTTCGATCGCTTCCTTATTCTCCGTTTAGGCACACACGTCCTGCTCTCCAACCCCTGCGTGTAGTGGTGGTGATTTTCCGAGCTTTGAAGAGATTATCCTTCCAATCAGATTAAACAAGAAAATGATGGTGCCTGCAATTGTATCGCTAACTGGATGCAAAAAGTAACATACGGTTACAGTATGGGGCACCACTCCCGCCCGTGTCCTCAGCGGTCTTTAAAGCCAAGAAAACCGAAGAGAAAAAAAGACAAGCTCACAGCGTTCAAATCCACATCCAGATCCTTAAATCATTCAAATCAGACGAAAACAAATCAAGTCACAGCACCTTTTTCTCGAGTCGCTCCTTATTACGCGTTTTACCCCACAAGAGTAGCGAAAAAGGGAACCGTTCCTATTTCCTGCCAACCATCGGGGTGACGTCCATATGTCGTTTGCACCTTACTCATTTCATTCTTGATCTTGAATGTACAGCGAGCGACGGCTCTGTCAAACACAGGGCACCTAATTGCTACATTATAAACCCCCTGTTAAAACACGGTCGCACGAGCAGACTGGAAAGACGCCATTAAGTCCGTGATTGCAAAGAGTGACAGACGGTGGAGCTGCAAGGACTGCAGACATAAACGCTGCAGCCACAGCAGGGGAGGCGCCAATGAGTGGGTACTGCCTCCTGCAGGCCGCTGGGCCTCGTTACGGCCTAATAACGGTGTCAGCGCTGCCAATAACGTCGTGTGTAGACTGAGAAGTGTCAACTTCAGTTTTACTCAATCAGTTCGTTTTTCTTTTACTTCAACTAATCTGACAAGCTGCTTGCTCACTTACATGACTTATAATACCCACATTAATGTTTAAAATTGTTTTAAGTGTGCGTAAGTTCACGGTGGATTTAAACGTACTTAATTGAACCAGTTTCAGCTGTATATAAATTTAAGGATGAGTGAAAGCAGTACGTGTGGGCTCAGTCTTTTGGAAGGCAGTTTATTAATTATTTATTAAAAAAATATTTGGGTGGCCCAGAGAGTAGTGAACGCTCCGATTCTGGGTGGAATGCCTTCTGTAAGAAGCTTGAATGTTCTCTCTTTGTTAATATAATTTTTCCCACTAGTCCTAATATATATTGTACTTTAACTGGTATATTTCAATAGTCTCAATTAGGTCATCCATGATTTCTAAGCTGGTTTAAAAGGTTAGTTATTAAAATCAGAGGTAATTGGTATATTTCAATAGTCTCAATTAGGTCATCCATGATTTCTAAGCTGGTTTAAAAGGTTAGTTATTAAAATCAGAGGCAAGAACACTGTTTACCAAAAGGGAAATGTGTCAACCTGACATGTCTGTAACAAAAATTACAAAGTATCATTCATTTTTCAATTCTATTAAGTCATTTACATCTGTGACTGGATTATTCCATGCACAATATACTAATTGGAAACTACCTGTTTTAGTATTTATGGATAATATGAGGTGACACAGCTTATTCTATGAAGATCCCTGTTGACTGCAATTTTTTATTGCAACCAATCTCTCAATAAAATGCTGATTTGCATAATGTATTGAAAATTTTATTTAATTGGACTTCTTATTCTTCAACCTCAAATGATCAGTTTGTGTTTTCTTTTCCAAAGACAGTAAACTTCACATCATTCCAAAGAAGTTAATTCATAGAAGTGCAGTAAATAGTAATGTCGCCTTATGGCTCCACCATCCTTTATCTGATTCCCTTGCCTGGTTGTTGTCCAAGTTCTCTCTATTCTGCGTGCCTTCCAAGCAATCTCATTTTCTTTCCACATCTCCAAATGATGTGCCTGAGTGAGGTCTGCAGTGGAGTGGTGCGCCATCTGAGATGGTTTCCCACCTTGTGCTTAGTGCTGCTGAGGTTCTAACACCCCACAACCCTGAACTGGATTATGTTTTGTTGTGCAGCGTCTATTCTGAGAAGCACAGCAACGTAGGAATTAGAGCTGTAGACTAATGTCTCCACAGTCAGGAGTTTAATAGATTTAAAAATAGTAATGTTAACTTCCAGTGGAAGGGCAAGTGTTTAAATAAAATCAAATAAAAACACAGAATTAGTGCTGATTTGTTGTCATTGAGTTCAACCTGACAACAACTTTACCCAGTACAGGATTGTGGAAACATTACTTGAAACATGGAGATCGACTCCTGAATGAGACTTTTCTCCATGACAATGCCCAGTCATATTCCTATTTTATTACATTTTATATTCAGTTATTAACTTTTAGGATGTGGAAAGAAAAGCCAAGCAAAATGACCGTGGAAAGAAATAGATGTAATGCAGGCAAAAACAGATTGGGAATAAAAGTTAAGTCCCAGGATAAGTGGGGCAGCCATTCTAACCCCTGCAGTACTATTTCTTCCTCACCTTCTTCTCATGGCTTCTCCTACCACTTCTATGCTAGTGATGCACAGATCTTCCTCTCATTTCCCTCTTACATACCAAAGGTTTCAGCCCTGATATCCAGCTGTATCTCTGCTATCTCATTGTGGCTGAATGATCATCACCTTAACTTTAACTTTTCAAAGTCAGATACCTTGTACTCGCCCTCTGATTCCCCTTCCTTAAATTTGTCTCTAAGCATCGCTGTTGAAGATGTCACCCTTTTACTATCAGTCATGGTCAGGAATCTTAGTATGACTCCGGACTCATTGCTTTCATATATCATTCATTCATTCCTGTCATTTCTTTTTACATAAATAAAAATAATTATTATTAATTATGCACTGCAACTCCTTGTTCAGGCACTGGTTGTCTCTCAGCTGGACTATCGCAGCTCTCTCCTAGCGGGATTTCCTTCAGTTCCTATCAGCCCCCTTCAGTTCCTAGAAAATGCAACTGCTTGACTGATATTCGTTGTTTCACTCCTACTACTCCTTTGCTTTGGTTTCTCCACTGGCTTCCTGTTGCTGTGAGGATCCAGTTCGAAACTCTTCTATTGGTCTAAAGCTTCTCTGATCAGTTGTGCTCCTCAGTATGTTTAAACCTTGGTCTCCCCATACGTCCCTTCAAGAAGTCTCCGTTCTGCCTCTGCCTTTTTTGCTGACCATCCCTCGTGTTTCCAGACCTGCCAAGACTGGACAGTGATTTTCTATTCTTGCCCCATAAATTTTGAATGATCTTCCTATTATCTACTCTCACTGTACCTAATTTACTTGTTTTGGCATCTTTTGGAAACACACCTTTTCACTTGATATTTTGTACCTGCTTAGTTTCTCTCCTAAAGGATAGCTGTTGTTGCACTGACAAAGAGTTTAGGGTGCTGATTGTTGTCTTAGTCTAGTTATAGATATAATTATTTAGTATTTCTACTCTCTTGCGCTTTTTTTTAATCTTGTTTTCTGTTGCTTTGATGCTTGCACCTTAATTCTTATATGTATTGTAAGTAGCTTTGCAAGTCACCTTGGATAAAGGCTTCTGCTAAATAAATAATAATAATAATTTACTTTGATGAATAATATGGTTTATTTTCTTTTTCTCAGAACATGCAAATGTTTTTAAGCACTTCAGTACTTACTGTTTGTTAACTGGCAGCCTGTTAGATTAAAAAAATAAACAATTTAGGCTTTGTAATCTTAAAATGTGATTCAGTGAAATGCAAGGCAACAAAGTACATGATATTAGCAGAACTAATCAGTTATAAATCAAGAAAGTAGCTGAAATGAAAACTTGCAGCTACTGCTACTCTTTAAGGACCAAGTTTGAGATGCCTGCTCTAATTAATATTGTTTTATGTCTTTGGCAAAATAAGTCTCAGACATACTAGGTCATTTTTGCTTGAGGTTTGATATTACTTCCTCATTTATCATGTCAACGTAGATTTTTGAGACACTGGAGACCACCAATACTGCTCTCTTTTGAGAGGACAAATGCAAATAGTAATAGTAATAGCATATCAGCTTCTTTTTCAATCTGGCAGTCAATTGTGTTCCCATTTGCAGATGTAATATATGTCTAATACGTTTCTTTACTTCTAAATGTGACAGCACCTACCTGAACATCTGTACATTGCATAACTTAATTATTTCCAGAACAAAGTCTGCTAATATATTCTGAGAAATTTTCATCAAAGCCTAAATGTTCTGCTACTGCATATATGACTCTTGTAGTTTTACTGACATGTCTTCAAATCATAAGTCATGCACAGATCAGATTACATCATCCATATAACAGTGTAAAATGTGAACATAGGATTTTTTTTTACATTTTCTTAACAAATTATTATCATATAGAGTTGAGGGAATTCCCAGCTTTAGAACCAGCAGTAAAGTGTTTTTCTTGAAATATTAAACATGTATCAATTGATGCAGCTGTTCAATTACATATCCTGTATTTTAATGTGTGTTTTCTTTGAGACTGAGTAACACCTGCAAAAAAGTGTAGAATGACAATGTAATGAAAGGTTGCATTTTTTGTCTTCAGAACAAATTTAATTGCATTTATTAGAGAAAAATTCCCAGTAGTTCACTGTTTATATATAAATGTTTTAGCAACAGTGCTACATTTCCATATAGCTTGGTAAATCCCTTGTAAATTACTTTTTTCTGAATAAGTAAAAGACATATTCATGTTTTCTGTATAATAAGAACCAATTCCATAGTTAATAAGGGATCATCACCCCTATCTATGGCTGAATCAGTTAAAAGATTTGTAAATTTGATAACACCAGAACTACATTTTCTATACAACTGAATATCATTAGCTTCAATAAGTTACATCTGAATGTAAGTTGTATTCAAAATCTCTAGGGCTCATCTATGGCCTAACATATAAGGAACGATTCTTATCTCTTTTTAACTGTTATGAAATGCATTTTAAAAGTCCTTATATTATAGGGGTTAGGGTTTCCTACTTTTTTGGGAATATAATGCACTACAAATATTGGCTTGAGGGTATAGTTGGCCCATCAGGCACAGTTCTTAGTTGGTTTACTTCAGACCAAATAATTTTCAGCATGTGCAGAAAGTTTTTGAAGCTCCTTATTCTTCCCCACGGTTAGACACAGTGTTCCTCAGGACTTGGAGCTGGGACCATTTATCTTTAATAGTTTGCCTTTAGGAGATGTAATTTGTTAACATAATATTAACTTTGATTTGTATAACGATAACACTCACAACCCCATCACGCTTCACAACTTTTCCAGTCATGTTCAGTTGTACTCTTCATTAAAATTATCTTAGTGAACTAAGGGCAGTCAACGGCTTACTCCTCTGACATCCAGTCATGCAGTTTAACTTTCCCAGAAACTCAGTTGAAATGGTTTGTGACTCATCCTAACATAATCATATGATTTTTGTTAGGGACAGGATCAAGTTTGTGTCTGAAAGCTGATAACCAATGAGCACTCAAATTCAAAGTTCAATGCATACAAAGTGGTGGAATGTCTAATGTCTTTGATTTTTAATAACTGCAACACCTTTTTGTAAATATGATATTGTGGGTGGAGAACAGAAATTAATACAAGCAGCTGGAAGTCCTAAAAGAAATTATATAAAATAAGTTCCTCCAATAATTTATTAGACATTGGTTTTGATTTTTGTGTCTGTATATATAATGCTCTAATTTTCAGTTCTTTTCTGTCTGAATTAAACAGTCATTTGCCTACAGAATGGACATTTTTAGAATTTGCTTTGCCTAACACAATTGGAATTTTTACTTAAAACCAGTCTTTATCTTTATAAATAAAAAATACCCACTATTTGTCTTTTGAAGTTTTTTGCTTCTATTAATGTTATTTATCCATTTTGCACATTAAGGACCTCATTTCAACCCTCAGATTACATATTATTAGTTTTTTCCCTGTTTGTTTGTTTACCAATCATGCAAAAATGGCTTTTCATTTTCATGAAATTGTGCACATAGTTTGATGTTGATCCAACTTAAAATATAGGACATATGGCATTTTAACAATCTAATTAAGGTGGGAAGTGTAATGGGGCAGCCTAAGAACTACACTTTATTCCAAAATGGTTGAGTCAGTCTTAATAAAATTTTGCATGCATAATAAAGCTGAACCAACTTAAAATCCGGGGGGCTAGGGGGTCAAAATGCATCATTCGAAAATAGCTTAGTCAATGTTCATGACATTTGGCTGTAGACATTAAAGTATTTATTGTCCTTTAAAAGTTACATCAAAAAATCAAAACCCTGCTACTATGATAAACTGGTTCAACCGATGGTAATGAATTTGGCACATTGTTTTCTTATAGGGAAGGCTATGTTCATCATCAGTGGTTCAGTGGAAATGACAGCTAGGGATGGTGGGTGTGGTGTAATGGCAGACCATAGCAAAAATCATGCGTCACTCACCTCGTACCCTCCACCATGCTGGAAAAAATACTGCTCAATTTCAAGGAATTAAACACCATTTCCACATTATATAAAATCTTATTAGAGTCCCTACCTTTCAAAGACCCAAGAGGACATTGGGAAGAAGATCTCTTAATCAATATATCAGAAAAGGAATGGAAGGTAGCAAAGCAGAGAATTCATTCGAGCTCCATATGCGCAAAGCATAGAATTATTCAACTAAAATTATATATTGAGCTCATCTGTCTTGCATAAAACTGTCCAAAATGTTTCCAGGGCAAGATCCAACCTGCGAACGCTGCAACCAAGCTCCTGCCTCACTGGGTCACATGTTCTGGGCCTGCACCAAACTAACATCATTTTGGACCAAAATTTTGAAGTGCCTTTCAGACAGCCTTAGTGTCACAATCCCTCCTAACCCATTAACAGCTGTGTTCAGTGTTCTTCCAGATGGACTTGACGTGGAGAAGAACAAGCAAACGGTGATTGCATTCACTACACTTTTGGCACGCAGACTTATTTTGTTAAATTGGAAGAATCCTAACTCTCCTCTGATAAGTCAGTGGGAAACCGATGTTTTATATTATTTGAAATTGGAAAAAATCAAATTCTCAGTTAGAGGATCTGTACAGAATTTTTTAAAAACCTGGCAGGATCTAATCAATATTATTTTAGAATAAGAGAAATAACTATTACCGCATTTAATTCCCTTCTCCATTTTTTATTTACCTATATATACTTCTTCCTTTCTTTTGTTTATTGTTGCCTTATTAAAAAGCCCTAAGCAATTCTCCTTTGGCTAAGCTCTCCTTCTCAGGGGTGGGGTTTGATTTGTGTTCAGTTTTTTTTTTTGTTATAAATTGATCTATTTGTATGGAATGATTACAATAAAATTAATAAATAAAATTAAAAAAAAAAATCATGCGTCACTCAAAAATGACCTTGTCTACTTTCACTAAATTTTGTATTTAAGCTATTCTACATGCTATTTAAAATACAGGCTTTATGTTATTTCAGGAATTTCATTGGGGAGTCATAATCGGAAGCCCAACATCACAAAAACCATGCATTACTCCAAAACAGCTGAGTGGATGTTAATGAAATGTTGCAGTTATATTGCAATTAACCCAACCTAATATATGCAGTTTATGGGATTAAATAGAGGGAACAACACAAAATACAGTAGTTTTGCCCATCTTACAGTATGTACAGTATCAATTATTTAATTATTTAACAAGTTATCCAGTTTGTTTTCATCTTTTTGTAAACCAGTAAGTACAACAAAATAATGTTCATGGTTCCAACATAGCAAGGAGTTACAGGAATTACAGAATCCAATCATACGCAAAAAGGATGGCGAGTTAGTGTAGATGGCAGACAGGACACCAGCATTTCAGCCAGCAATGACAAACGGTTCATAATTTTAAAAACGTATAAACATTGACTTACTTACTTTAATCCATTATACAGAAATACTGTACAGGGCAATGGCAGGTACTTTGGATTGTATAAGCATATATAAGCATATCTTGCCCTGGGGCAAGTTTACAATTCATATTTGCACAACTAACAGCTAGATATGAATAATTCCACAGGTTTGCTGATTTTTTGTGGCAAGAGCTCAGTACCTATGATTAATTAGGTTCTTCAATATTTAAAATGTACAGTGTATTTGTTTAGGTGCATGAAGAGCAGTGTTTGCACCCATAGGGAAATGTCTATCCATCCATTTCTCTAACCCTCTTAACCATGGAAGGGCTGTGGGGCAAATGAAGCTTATCCTGGCAATAATAGGGCACAAGACAGAAACAACAGAAGAGTTCTGTAGCTGGAATCTACTTGACAGTATTTCATCACAGTCTTTGCAAAGTAATTAATGGAAAAGAAAGCCAAAAGAGAAGTATTTGCTATCCACAAATACGAACTATGCAGCTTTATTGAAGATACCAACGGAAAAGTGGCAGTAATGAGAATAATTTTCTAAACGTGTTAATAGTGCCAAATCCCAGTGCTTATAGTCTTCAGCACACAAAGTATTGCAATTATCTTTTTAAACTAACACATGCAAAGTTACACAAATCATGGCATTCTCCTATCAACTTAATCCAAGTCAGTGTCATGTAGGGAATGGGGGCAGGGGGTATATTATTATGTTGATAAAGCTATAACAAAACATGTCATTCTGAGTTTAGAGTCGTGGGAGACTGAGCCTGTCCCAAAAGCATCAGGCTCAATGCAGGAAGCACTACTGGACAGGAACCAGTACATCATATTATCAAAAATTAAAAATAAAGATTTTGTAGAAATAAGGTCAGAATACACTTTTAATATTGTGTTTATTAGCATTAACATACTGCACAACTTGAAGTAGTCCTGGCATTGCAAACATATAACCAGAGGTAGTTATATTTTGATCAGTTTTGTGATTAAAGCTATAATACCAATTTCTATAACTTAAAGGAAATTTCTATGAAATGTCAGTAACCATAAGCTGCCCCAAACACAGTACTTGTTTCCAATGTATTGTAGTTTAAAAACAAAGAGGATACTGTAATAACAATTTAGGATTTGTTTTTAATTAATGTAATTTCAGTTGTTTTTAAGATATTATAAATTTCTCATTTTCCCTAAATGTTATAGCATAGTACTAAAACCCTATACATGTATGAATGAGAATGATCTACCTGTACATAACCCCAATGAGAGGTTACCTATTATACGTTTTCACAGTGTATTAATAAGTTGAAAAAATTGTGCAGTAAACCTGTAAAGAAATGTATTGACTTGGTTGTCCACTTTTTTTTTGTAGGCCCAGAACTTGACACTTCTTTTTATAAAATGCTTATTCAAAGTATCCAGGAACTATAGTCTGTTAGACTTGTGACATTTTTAATTTTGTAATCATACACTCCTATCTTATCAGTGCAAAATAAACCATTAACAATTCCTAGTACTTTTGCTGGGTAATTATTTATCAGTTTGTTAGCCAGTGTGCCAGGTACTTTGGCTCTCTCAACAGATTAAAAGGCACCATGACTGAAGTTTATTTCAAACTAGTTTATATATTAAGTTGGTTGGGACAGTAGGTATGTGGGTTTGAGAGAGACAGGTCCAGACAAGAGCCTACAAAGAAGAATGAGACAAACCCTGTGAAAGACGTCATGCTTTGTCCTGTTCAATTAGAAAGAAATGTAATGTCAGGGTGATGTTTCTTTGCAGATTCAGTAGTTGTCCTGGAAATACATTACACAATGGTTTCTAGTCAAACAGAGAGAGCAAGAGGTATAAGTAGGAGAAGCAAGTTTCCCCAAAGTTCTTAATTTTATTATGTAACAAAATATGGTTTCAAAGGAAATGCCAGAGGTGACCAAAAGAGTCCCTCTGACAGGACAAGCAGCAAAGAAACTACATTACAATAAAGACTAGGCTGTAGGCACATCTGGCACAGCAAGCAGAATGCTGGTTGGCTTCCTTTTGGTCCTGGTGCACCAGTGGCCTCTAGAGGGGGTTCAAGTGTAGTTCTCCTAGAGCAAATAGGAGGCCACCCTCACTCTAGAAGTAATTCCAGGGCATGTCCAAAAGTTGCTCTGGGATAGGATTTAAAGCCTTCTCCATGCTAATGCCTTATTGACTCTAGGGTTTACATTGTTTTTTATTACTTTGTTTACACACTCTACTAATCATTCTCTTATATGTAATCAGTCAGTCAGTCATCTTCCAACCCACTATATAACACAGGGTCACAGGAGTCTGCTGGAGCCAATCCCAGCCAACACAGGGTGCAAGGCAGGAGCAAATCCCTGGGCAGGGCGCCAGCCCACCGCAGGGCACACGCACACACACACACACACCAAGCATACACTTTGGACAATTTAGGATCGCCACTGTACCTAACCTGAATGTCTTTGGACTATGGGAGGAAACCGGAGCACCTGGAGGAAACCCACGCAGACACGGGGAGAACATATGTAATCATTAAAATAAAATAAAAACTCTATTTTCTACCTCTTGGCCTCTTGGTGTCCTCTTTTCTTCAGAAGCCACATTCATAGTGTCCTTTCACTGTGACATTAATTTTTAACATGTAGCTTTTTATACAGTGTAGAGCAGGATTACTAGTGAAGGATCAGAGAGTAAGGGTGATATCTTTAGAACCAGTTATTCTAACAAAACATTTAGGTTCATTATATCAGTGGGATTTTAGGTTATTGTGTAAGATCAGTTTTCATGTTAATTTAAAATATTTTGTCTCTTTCATCTTTTTCTATATTTTTCGTCTTGAAAACCTGAAACATTAGGAATTAGAAATTTTCCTTGAATTACTTTACAAAACTTTGCATGATACATGAGATAGAAAGTGGCAAAAACTTTTATAAATCTTTTGAAAATGAAAAATAGAATATAGAGTAAAAGCAACCCTCTTTGTACCTGTGATGTCAAATGTGGTTAAATACAATATGCTATCTCAACAAGTTGCAGAGAAAGTTGTTAGACTTTATCTGTGTTGAAAATCAGTGAACCGCCCATTTTAAAATAATTTGAGGACTAGCACTCTCTCTCTCTCTCTCTCTCTCTCTCTCTCTCTCTCTCTCTCTCTCTCTCTCTCTCTCTCTCTCTCTGTGTTTCTGTGTCAGAAAAAGAAAAAGAAAGAAAGCTTCAAACTGAAAACAAAAGAGCATTTTAAGCAAGTCAGAGTTCTGATTACAATGAAGCACAAGTCTCTGACAGGGTACAAAAACATTTTAAAGACATTGAGTTCAGTGCATCCCAATGTATCAGAGTAAAACAAAATGTTAAACTACTACCACATTGTCTGAATCTAGTCATCCATCTAAATTGTTTAACCTTTATAACTCTTCTTTCATGGGCTCCACTGCAAAACCTAAAATGACTTGTAGTGAGGCAGAAAAAGTCAGTAGCTGAAGTGAATCAACAATCTCTAAGGCATTCCACAAGAAAGGAATTTATGAAAGGAAGCCAGGAAAAAAGCCCTGCTAGAAATTATCGAATGCAAAATGTCACCGAGGTAATTAAACAAATGTGCATGCTTCATTGTTAAGTGAGCAGATATTCAACATTCAGGTTTATGAAATGTTTAGTTTTATATAGAATATAACAACGCAAGCAGTATGTTTACTGAGTATGGAGCATCATTATGTCATATGTATGGCATTTTTATGTTGTCCTTATGTATGCATTCATTGTCCAAAGGTACATTGGTAGTACTCATTTGTCTACATAATGTTGCTTATATGTTTGTGTGTATTTTGATGGACTCTTTTGCCATGCAGGATTTTCTGACTTGTGTCCACACCTGCTGGGCGAATACTGAAAGTTGAATAGAAAATTGTGCTTTCCAAAAAAGAATTATTGAGAATGAATAAGCTGTTATATATTGAAGCACTTAACTTACACATGCAAATAATAATAAAGCTAATATTTTTGGTCACATGCAGAGCATGTGAATAGGACAGCTGAATAATTTATAATTTTTGAACAGTGTTAATTTGTTTTTATATAGAACTCGACCTAAAGAAATGTTTACAATGTCTAAGTAAATGCATATTTTCAGGCTATTCTCATCAAAATTAATTATAAGTTATTTAATTTAGCACATCCAACTCCTGCGTGCCTGTGACTATGCAAGCAAAACATATCGCATCGTGAAAAGAAGAAGTGCAAGTGACAATATGAAGATACATCAAGCCTACATATATATCATTAACACCAAGTTCTGTCCATCTTCTCTTGCTAGTAAGATAACCACATTTCAAAGTGTCAAATGCACACCATTAAGGATGTTCATTCAAGGGGTATGCACCCTAGCTTACTTTTTGTGTGCTAAGAGAAAAAAATACTTTCACAGTGTTCCTCCACATGTGTTAAATAATAACCACATTAATTACGAAATCACTCAAATAGTGGCGTAGTATTTTTTATCCCTTTTAAACTACTTATCTTGACTAGGGTTAGGAGGAGCTGGAGTGTAACTAAATATCATCAGGTGGAGGGCATGGAGTTATCAGTGCACTGCCAGGTGCATATTGGATCAATACAGACAATCTAACTGTTAGTCTAACAATGCAATGCCTAATCCAATCCACTGAATCTTTCTAAACTAAGGATTGTTCTTACTCCATTGCCCCATTCCCTATTTGCACAATTTAAAAATACCCAACACATTACTTCATTTTCTGTTTTGTCATCATATTTCCTTTTCCTTTTTCATTGCAATATTTTGTCCTGATAGAATAGTCAATATTTATATTTATTCAGTCTACTTAATGAATGGCGAGGTTGCCAGGGGCAAGGACATCACCAGGATCCTATGTCCTTTGTGTTTGTTGGATTACCCAGAATGTAAACAGGCAGCGAAGCACAGTACAAAAGAAGGTAATATGGCCTCAGGGGGAAGATGCAATATTTATTTTAAGGCAAACTCAGATAGAATTGGAATATAGGCCACATCCACACTATTATGCTTTGGTTTAAAAACACAAACGTCGTTTATCCACACTACCTCAGCATTTTCAACCCCCGAAGACAAACACTTTTGAAAATGCTCTCCAAAGCCATATACTTCTGAAAATGCCAAGTTGGCGTTTCAGTGTGGAGGGAAGAAATGCAGTTTTTCAAAACCATAGACTCTAATTGCATTCTCATTTGTTTGTGCTTATTATGTAGCCCTTCCCCGATTTAATCCTGCACATTACAATGTCTCATATTACCCTCCATGGAAGAAAACTATTTTCCAACATAGTGGACACAGAAGTTTTGCTTTCCATGGAACTTGTTGCATTGTTTACCTTAATGAATTTAAATTGTATTTTGTGCAGTCTGAATGCTGCATACATGCACAAAAGGCAAGTAATTTACTGGTCACTATACTGGTGATATAGCGGGCTGGACAATGACTGACTGACTGACTATACTGGTGATGTTACAGTTGTAGCGAAACATTCAGAGCACTGTGAAAATCAGATTGCAAATAACTCAATTGACAGCCTTTTATCAATGCTTCTTACTTAAATTTGATTCATTCAGTGAGGAGTAGCAAAATTAATAATAAAGGTGCTTAATAAAGTGGACAGTTGTAGAATGCAGCCAGGCTCACAAGAATACAGGACACAGACACAGAAGCACAATGCAGTAAAGCTAAGATGCAGACACAAGCTAAAGCATTTTTTTAATTTATTTTCTCTACTGAGCTAGTTTTACAAATGCAGTTTGATACAAGATGCACTTCAGTTGCTGTGAATTGCTTATGATTACTCCTCTCACAAGTTAACAAAGAGATGATCACTTTTATGTTAAGTGTCACTTTAACATTTGTGGTAATTTTATTGAAAGACAAGACTACCATTGCCACTTCTGAAGACCGCTACTTTCAACTGTGATCCATGCATTAATATGACATGATGGCTTTTATTTCTTTTTCTATGCTGTGAATGCATTACTAGAGCCCTACGTGCGCACAGGGCAATCTGATCTTCACAGGGCTCTGAAGTTTTCACTACATCATCCATTCAAGGATTTTTCTACATGAAGCACACATGCCCAATGTGGGCAAATATTTACATCATATGCATTTTTGGTCATTTTAGTGTGGACAAAGATACTTTTGTATACGATGTGAAAATACTAATATGGATGGAGATCATTTTCATTTAAAAGCACCATTTTTAAATGAGATTGTAGTAGTGGGGATATAGCCATAGTTTGCTAATGGTATTAATGTTTTTTGGTTCTACGGTCACACCTATCTAATGGAGTCTTTCTAAGGTACAAGCCAACTAAATAGAGACTCTGCACTTTAAGAAAGTTAAGTGCTGTGTGGTAACTCTAGCCTGGTGTCTCTGTAGAAAAAGAAATTCTTCTGACGCTTGTACAGAAGTGACACTCACAAGGAATTTAAAGCTGCCTCATGCCTAAAATGTATTATAGTTATGGGCCAGGAGAAGTGTTTGAGCATGAAAGTTCCAACAGCAGGACAAAAAAGTCAGGGTCCAAATAGAGAGATAGAGAAAGTCAGAGATGGAAAATGCTTTTAGTTACTGGAGAATGGATGAGCCAGCCCTTCACTAGACAAATGCCATGTAGATAAACTCAGAGAGACGAGTTGTTTTTACTTTTGTTTTATTTGTATTTTGGTTCTCCCTGTATTCCTCCCTCACTTATATTTATTTTGTTAACAAATACCATTTTTTCTATTTGGCATCCTTGATGATATTCTAGATAAGAAGAGTTGCCACAAAGGCCAACTTTCTATTACAATATATTCTAAATAAATTGGAAAATAAGTCTGTCCATTTGTTATTTTACAGCACAAAAATGGCTGAATGAATTTTAAATTACATTTTAGGAGCAATTGACCAGGAGCCCAACATTCGATATAACGACAAATCAATACAATAAACAAACTGGATAGCACTTGAAATGTCTAAATTAATTTTTAATTCTTATATCATAATTGTAGGATATTCTATCCAAGAATATTTAACTTGATGGAGCTTAACACCCTTTTTGATGTTTACATATCATAAGAATTTATCTTATCTTAAAACATTGAAGGGATTAAATGCAAGGTGGGTTTGATGGGCTTTATTCATTAATCAATTCGTTTGATATTTCTCATAGAGCAAGTACCCTGACAAGACAATTTGGAAAATATGATATAAATGTGGTTTTAAAACTTTTAATATCTTCTGATTGATTTTCTTTGTGTCACTGAAACAAAAGATGCCAGTGAGATTCTGCATCTAGTAAAGAAAACACAGGTAGGCCTTACCTCACTAGATAACCTACCAGAGTAATGATTGTTTGTTTCAGAAACTATTAGAGCAGAAATGTTATAATTATTCAATAACAGTTAGGTCATTTTGGGAATTCCTAATACAAAAGACATTTTATAAAATTTTTTGGTGGCATTACTGATTTCCTACCAAGTGTATTGTATAAGTTTCGTTGTTGCTGATACATGTTTAAAAGATGTACACTCACTGCTACTTACAAAATTAGCACTATAAAGGATTTGACTTGGAGAAGACCTGGAATTTTTAATCATTTTCTGGATACTTTTTTTTGCTAAAGTGAACAAAAGAATTCATCTTACCTCTGGATAACGTCCAGAGAGTAATGGACAAACAGAAATACTGACTGGCTAATTGTAAAAGTTTTTGCAGTGTAACCTACTGAAAAAAAAAATTGGAAAAACTGGAAAGAGATTCTCCACTTAGCACTATTCTCTATTAATATTTAAAGTTCTGCGCCTACAAAAATGTGCCCCTTTGAGTGCCAGGTGGCTTTCAGTCTACTTCATTACATACTGATTCTTCAAGCGTTTTAATTCCAAGCTTGAGTGAACATTTCAAGAGGTTAAAGAGTAATTGGTGAATAGTGTAGGAAGTTCTGTTGAGCCTCTGCTAACTATTGGTAGACAGAAAATTAAGAGTTTCCCCACATACAGCAGGTATGGCTTAGCAAGTGGGGCTTCTGGCTTAGGGCAAAAGGGTATAAAGAGGTATTGTATTTTATGTAAATTATTGTAAAGGTGAGTCCAGTTACCTAGGCTACCAACTACCTTTCCCCGGTCATTTTTAAGTGCATATCTTTGATCCCATTTCATTTCTCAAATGAAACCAGTATTTGCCATTTCACAATTACAACCATTATTTAACAGTAAATATTCTCATCCAAGGACACCTTCTCTACAGCGGTAGTAGATTGTGAGCTTGAGAATGAAATAGAAAAGATACTGGATGTGAGGCATAAGGTTTACAAATCCAGTATCTTAATTCTACTCCCAGTTTTCTCCTTTCTTTCAACAGGGGCTTCCACTGTCAGCAGTTTCAGAAGCTGTAATTGTGGCAGATCTGACACAATCTCTTAGTTGTCTGATGTGTCGGGCATGCTCTGGTGTGGTCACCTAAGTCTGAACATACTGTATCTTAGACTGCCATCTGTCCAGCTGCCTTACTGAAACCTTGCCTGCAGTTGGGTCACAGTGGAGAAGCTTAATTCATAGTGTCTGGCAGAACTGGTACATGATATTCCTGCCTGTGACATTGTAATGATCCTCTGCCTTGCGTTTTGTTGAAGTTCATAAACTTTATTTAAGTAAAGGTATAGTTTTTCTCATTTCAGGAAACATTGTGTTTCCTTTTTCATCAGTATGAATTAAGTCATTCTGTTCTAGGCCAGGGTAACTTAAATATACACACAATTATTGTAATGCCAAAACCTATTATTATACACTTTATTTAAGAGAGCATGTTTCCTGTGTTTAAATCATTTTCAATACAGCAATTGAATCTGTTTTTCCCACAGTGGTCAATTAGATTAAAGAGATTTGAAAACAGTTGAATGTGTGAATGATGTATATGTGTATTTATGTGTGCATAGTATTATGTTTAATATGTATACTGTGTGCATTTATTCACACTTAAACATATATACAGAGAACAGAAAACATTTAAATGTTTTAATACTGAGTTTAGAACATTTGCTTGAATTTTATGCCAATCTTTCAGCTACATTTTTTTAAACTTATTCAATTTGCTGTTGAATTTCCATCTGTCTTTGGCAGCATTTAAGTATGCAAAAATGCTTTCACTATCCAATCTCAAGTCCAAATTTAGACTATGTCTTAGTCACTAACACCTCCTTGCAGTTCTCCATATTTCTACCATATAATTTGATCCACAACCTGATGCCATCCTTGGCAGGAAAGGATAAATGTGCGAAGTACACAGCCATAAATAGCATTGTAGACTTATTTGTGTGGCATGATACCCACAAGGGATTTTTTTTTTACTTTATATTTAAGTAAGGGACAGTATTGATACATTAATTACAGTATATGTTAGACTATAGACAATAACAGTGGTAAAACTCCAGGAAAGCTGTTTAGAAAACGGACTCCTGAAACTATGAAATACAACATACAGTAAATACTAAAGGCATTTCTGTTTGTTTTTTTTAATAGGTAATGATGCTGCCTTAAGTTGATATCACTGTAATGTGGGGTTGGAATAAGGTCTTATGTCATAATATATTAAATTGTTGTCATATAGGGCATCTGGGCTGAAAAATGTATGCTGCCATACCTGCTTTGTACTGCAGAAATTGAATTATGGAGGACAACTAGTGAACCTGGGTAAACCAAGAAAATGACTAAAAAATTTTGTGTTGATGGTGATGATAATGCTTCTTCATGTTAATGTAATATTTAATGTTTTCAACAGCTTTTTTATTAACAATTTTGCTATTAATTGACAATATTTATAACCTTTAAAATCCATATCAGATTATAATAGTGACGAATGCTGTAGTAAAAAATGTCAGCAAGCCAACAGATTAACTAAAAATAAGCAAAAGGCCAATAAAACTCACTATTAGGAAAAGGAAGCACCAACGGAAACTGAACAACGCCAACTTGGAATTTTTAATGCCTTAACAGAAACCTTAAGCTAAGAAATTTATATAGGCCTCCTTCAGTTAAATCCAATAGTCTTAATATATTAATAGTGGAGAAGGTGACATGGGGAGAATAACAAAAACATTACTACAGTAGAGATCAAAAAAGGAAGTGAGGAAAAAATGCAAAATGTTCAAACAACAGAAGCATATAATAAAAAAACACAATTTTTGCCATAAGTGTTGCCATACAATTTTATTATCACATGATGTAAAATTTATGTTGCCATTTTGTTTTTTATTTATTATTATTTATTTATATTTGCCAGTTTATTCTATTTCAGGCCATGTTGTTGGCAACAGTGTGTCATTTTTACTGGCCAGAAGTGGCAATGTCATCATGCCACCATAATAAAAGATGGTGGCATGCTATTAACATCATTCAGGTTCCTGGATAATTACAATCAACTTCTTTTGTATCAGCTATTTGAAAATCTTACAGAAAGGTTAAAGAAAACTTGCATCATACTATCTTACTTCTCCTAAAAATGCTGTTTAGACATTAAGAAAGATTTTCCAGTTAGAAAAAAAGGAACTCTCTGAAGATCTTTTTGTGTTTTTATTTTGACTTTACTTCTGGTTAATGCATTGGACTTTTGTGATCTTTTCATTTTTTGTTTCTCAGGCTCTTTACCCACACTTTGCTTTTGTCCTCACGTTCTCTCTGATCTCCCAATAAAACATTATTTTGCCATATCATTGCCCATCATTTTCATGTGGCAGTATAAAATCTTTGACTGCATATCCACATGAATAGTCAGCATGACTTTCATGATTGCATTTACATTTAGATGCTTCCAGTCTTAATTGGTGGACTTGGCTCTATAGAGTTGACACACTCTTAAAGAACTATAACTGATCTGGAGTTAATAAATACAGCAGCTTTACTGGTGAAAAGAAGATTCACATTAAGCATCCAAGAATCACTGTGTTTCTGAAAAATGACACTTACCTAATTTTTTGCCTTCAACTAAGCCTTATAGAAAGTTATAATGAACACTTATATCATACTATCTTACGTCTCCTAAAATAGGCTGTTGAGACTTTAAGAAAGATTTTTCAGTCAGAAAAAAAGGAACTCTCTAAAGAACACTTTTTTCAATTATATAAACTGTATTGGTGATATAGCTAGGCCAGCGCTTTCTTTTTTATAACAATTGCATTATGCTTTGCAGCTAACATTAATTTAGTCAGTTTAGATAAGTATTTATACGTATATATAAATATATATATTACGTATATAATATATATATTACCATGCCCCTCTTAGCTTTCATGTCATCATACTCTAGAGTAGAAGAAAATGGAAGAGAAGGAGGTATAGAAGTAGAGTAGAAGGAGAAGAGAGAAGAAAGAACAGGAATACAAGCTGTGGGGTAAATCTGAACATAGTCTGAAACAGTCTTAACACACAACTTAATGCAGAAATACAAAATGCAAATGTTAACAATGAAAAAATAAAAGAGCGGTACAGGTTTTATGGTGCTATATCCAGACTGGCATTCATTTTATAAGTGTAAAAGTGAGGGTGAACACCAGATGATCTGCATCTGCTGCAGCTTTACAAATACATTCAGTCAGGGAGGAAATGTTATGAGAGGAATCTGGAATATAAGTTGTCACACACGTGCGCATAGGAGGAAGCTGATAGATAGATAGATAGATAGATAGATAGATAGATAGATAGATAGATAGATAGATAGATAGATAGATAGATAGATAGATAGATAGATAGATAGATAGATAGATAGATAGATAGATAGATAGATAGATACTTTATTAATCCCAAGGGGAAATTCACATACTCCAGCAGCAGAATACTGATACAAAAAACAATATTAATTAAAGAGTGATAAAAACACGGTGCAAGTTAAAAAATGCAAGGTGGAGAGTGCGAGGCAGGTATAATAGTCAATAATATTGTATAGTGTTAACAATATCATTAGTATTGGCAGTCCGGTCCAATTTATAATCCAGCTGCACTCCCAGGTATTTATAGGTCTGCACCCTCTGCACACAGTCACCTCTGATGAGCACGGGGTCCATGATGGGCCTGGTCCTCAGCTGTAGGTGGTTTGAATCACACCATTTAACAAAGTCCTTGATTAGGTTTCTATTCTCCTCCTCCTGCCCACTCCTGATGCAGCCCACAATAGAAGTGTCATCAGCAAACTTTTGCACATGGCAGGACTCCGAGTTGCATTGGAAGTCCGATGTATATAGGCTGAACAGGACCGGAGAAAGCACAGTCCCCTGTGGCGCTCCTGTGATGCTGACCACAATGTTAGACCTGCAGTTCCTGAGACACACATACTGAGGTCTGTCTGTAAGATAGTCCACGATCCATGCCACCAGGTATGAATCTACTCCCATCTCTGTCAGCTTGTCCCTAAAGAGCTGAGGTTGGATGGTGTTGAAGGCGCTAGAGAAGTCCAGAAACATAATTCTTACTGCACCACTGCCTCTATCCAAGTGGGAAAGGGATCAGTGTAGCATGTATGGAATGAATGGACCAAATGAAAGTAATTCCACACCAGGCCGGAGGGTGGCAGGGTGCACTAAACCTTCCTCTGTTATTTCTGCAGACCACATACGGGAAATTCTGCCTGATTCAACCCTAACTACACCACTTTTGGTTCCGACCCTAAGAACAGCACTTCCGGTTCTAGACCCAAGGATGACGTTACTTCCTGTTTCCAGGCCCAAGGATGATGTCACTTCCGGTTCTGGGCTCAAGGATGATGTCACTCTCAGTTCTGCCCCAAGGATGATATCACTTCCGGCTCTGTACCTCAATGACATTACTTCTGGTTCCCTGCCCTAAAAGACCAGTCAACTTCCATATACCTCTGTTCAATCTTGGACTCCAATTTTTGCACATCATTGCGATTTTCATAACCCTTTTGCAGCCTGGGATAATATACGGGTGGCTGCCCCAAACTTTTTTGTGTGTGTCGAGGCAGGTTCTTTTACAGATTGCAATATCGCTATCTAACAGCAGCATATGTGCCTTGTCGAGAGGCCAACTACATATCCAGTGCAATTCAATTTTGCAGGACCATAGTACCAACAGAGACGATAACTGCTGATGCTATGTTCAGGGCAGAGTGTGTAGAATTGAATACTGCCTCTATTGCAGAAGCCAGTTAATTTGCCTTCATGTCCATTACAATGACAGCAGATGAAGAATAAACATACCAAGGCCTATTAGGCACTGGTGCTGGTTTCTAAGAGGCCAGGGCATCCTTTTGCCTTTCATAATAGGATGGTTGTGGAAATTTGGAGTGTACAGCCACATGGGGAATCACATGAGCTAAATAAAGCAATTCATTGGGAAACTACAAATGAACATTCTGTTCACAAACAAAATTAGTGCTGCTAAAAGCAATACAGAGTAAGAGACTACTGAATAGGAAAAAGTGAAAAAGCTTGCATAATATTCTAAATAAGATCATTGTTAAATTCCCCATGGTTATAAGTCTTATTAATTATAAGCATATTCAAGTGTCCAAATATAGCAGTAGCCAGCACCGTTATAGTGGAACATGATTGAAAATACACAGATCATTTATGGATCATGGAGATAAAGACAAATTAAGAAAAATTTGGAATTGAGTGTCCAGTGACGGGGTAGACGGCGCTGTAAGTAACTGGTAGGGTGTGAACAGTAAGAACTCTGGGCATATAAAAACCAAAAAAGTAAGATTAATGCAGTGAATAGACTGAGAAAAATATCTACATTTGGTAGATGAGTTAGAAGAAGCTTGTTTTAGTAATGGGTTTCCAAACTGGGATGCATTTATTAGTATCTATACAATTTACCATGCCAGTATGGCCAAAAAGCAGGCTGTGGAGTTTAAAGAAATCCATCCTTTCTTTCAAACAGAGGTATTACCACAAACATACAATATGTAGAAGACAATGTAGGCAATAAACAGTGTGGTGTAGTGGTAAGGCTCTGGATTTCAGTCCCTAAGGTTGTGGGTTCAATTCCTACTACTGATACTTTATGACTAGAAGCAACTCACTTCTCTTGCCTGTGCTCAGATTGGGAAAACAAAAGAGATGTAATTAATTGTATCTCACAAGATGTAAATTGCCTTGGAAAAAGGCATCAGCCAAATAAATAAAAATCAATAAAACAGTCAGTCAGTCATTATCCAACCCACTATATCCTAACATAGGGTCACGGGGGTCTGCTGGAGCCAATCCCAGCCAACACAGGGCGCCAGCCCACTGTAGGGCTCAATAAAACAGGTTATGCCTAAAAATCTACTATTCTAAATGAAATACGAGATAACAAAAAACCTTGATGTAAGGAATGAGGATGAGACATTCAATGAATGTGAGGTCCGCTAATTGGCCACATAAGTGTTGTTTTCAAATAGTCTACTTCAATATTTGTTATCCTCTGCCTCACAAATGTAGTTCATCAGCACCAGGATACTGCAAGGCTGATGATGTCCTGGTTCCACTTTGACGTCAAGGTAGCTGTTGATTTGAGGTTTCTCAGTGCTGGGGCTGAAATATCCATATACATCTTGTACAGTCAAATGTCCACTACAGACAGGGTCAGGAATAGACTTAACAGCCAGAACTTTGGAAAGGAAAGGTCTTTATCTCATCATGACTGGAGCTGGATGACACTGAGATGCATAGATCCACACTGTTTTACGGGTGAGCTCGAGGGTAGCATGAATGGTGAGGAGCACCTGGAGTGGACCCTTTCGTCATGGAGCCAAGGAACTTTCTAATTGGAAAACATAAGTATAGATGTGATTACTACGTTAGTAAGGGTGGCTTCCTATTAATCAGCAGAGCACAAGACTTTTGTTAATGCTATTCAATAAGTTAATTTTATCTCTGCCATAAAATAAAAATTCATTTACTGTATATCTGTTTAGCAGTGAAAGGTGTTGACGCTGGTTGCCTCATGGGATGGCCCATTAAAATTCCATAAAGAGAAAGTCCTGTTTTTCTGTTGGGTTAGCCACTTATTGATATCAAGACTGAAGGTAATTCTTCAAGCAATTTGATGTCTCTTTCAGCATACATATTTACAAATTTGTTAATAATAATTTTATTTGACTATTCCACTACAGTAGTCCAGCAGACTATTTGCAATAACTACAATGTAGTACTCGTTTAATTTGAAGTCTGTTATATAAGTCTTTCATCTCATTATTTACAAGGTGAGAACCTCTGTCGCTAGCCAATTTTCATGGAATTCAATACCTATGATTTACTTGTTTCAATAGAGCTACAGAGTCAACTTTCCTCCATGCAACTTCTCCCATCCATTTTAGAAAATACAACCACAGCCACCAACACATTCTGAAATACTAGCTGCTTTCCCACTTTAATGAAATCTATGAATGCATCAATAAATTATAAATTTCTATGTAAAGGAAATCAATAAAGTATAAGTTTCTATAGCTGCTGCTGTCACAGCTGGCCCTTTATTTACATTATATTGCTGACACACTGTGCGGTGAGTACAGCAGTGCATTGCTAAGGTTGAAAGCCCCGTGGAGAACCACATTTGTTTGTTCAATGCACCCATGTTCTTCTTTAAAACATGACAGAGGCCATAGGCTGTTACTGCAAGAAACTGTAAAGGGACTGGAGTGCCACCGTGTGGCCATCAGGTGCAACACATGAGCCATCAAATAGGTGTTGTGCACAATTAAAATTTACCCAAGAGGGCTTTTCGACATTGGCTGCAGCAGCATGAAGAGTTTTAACATCATCAATAGACAGCTCATTAGAAAGCAAAATGTGTAAATCTGCCAAAAGAAATATTTTCAGAGATTTCATCAGGGGCACCAGTATAACCAGTAGAATCAGGAAGGAGCAATACAATCAAAAGATTATTAACAAGGGGAACATACTTAATTGGAATTCCTGAAGAAGTTGAAAATCCTCTGTGGTTCCAGAGAGCACCGAGATCATTTATACCTCCAAAAGCTTAACAAGAATTTGATGTTTGCAGCTTTTCCAGTGGCTAAAATGAATGATCATGTGTGCAAAAGTGGAAAGAGGCGGACAGCCTTTTACTGTACATGAGAATAATGTTCACATAGAATAACCAGAAACAAGCAAACCGTCCATCAGTTGTTGGTAGGAGTGATCAGTCAAAATAATAAGATCTGGATTAGACAGTGGAGTGACTTTCAGATCAGGATGGATGGTATGTTAAATTGGGACCCAGTGAGCTCAAAGTCAATTGGTTCACTTTAATCAGCAGTTGGAAGTAGGGTGGAATGATCAACAGTATGACAACACTGAAACACAAAATAATGGAAGGATATGGAAGCATTGGAACATGAAATATTTACAGACACTGTGGACAAAAAGCTAGCTTTCAGAAAGAGGAAGATCTGAAAAGATGAGGACACCAGCAGTGCCTGAGCTATGTCATGGAAGTCTGATTTAGAAATCACTTGGACTTTCCACTTTGAGACTGTAAAAGAGAGTAGTGCAGAAAAATACAATTTCTTAGTTATTAGTCTAAGGTTCTCTACAGCAAAGGTTCTTTGCAACCCTTACCCAGGGAAGGCTAGACATGGAGAACTGAATTTTGACCTAACATAACGAGAAAGTCTAAGCACAAAGTAAATGTGCCTGAGACCTAAAAAAGGCACAGCATTGATGCTTTTTCTAAGCATGGGCACACTAGCAGAACATAAAGATCATGCAGATATTGGCTGTGCAATATGAATGGAAGAGGGGATGAGAATAAAATACATGCTGCTGAAAGAAAAGTTTAATCTGAGGACGTTGTCGATAATGAATGGAGCCCTGGAATATATATATGTAATGATTTAATAACAAATGAGGTTTGTAAATACTGCGTTGGCGACACTGGAGTTGAAGCACCACATGATGAAGCATATCTCCCACAACTGACATCTCATATCTGACATTTCACAAACCCAACATTCACCTACCAAATTAAAAGGAGTGCCTTGTTAAAGTAAATGGTTATCACTTAGATGTGCTACAGAAATAGGCATACTTTAAGTCTTGGAGACCTACACAGGGCTCTGGTCTATTCCTCAGTGAGGTGGATAACTGAAGATCAAAATATAATGCTATATTAAAAAGTCCTCTGTCTACAGTGTCAGTTTAGTTTAAAAGGTATCCATCTAAAAGCATACCTAACAATCCCTAAAGCTTACCCAAAAGCAGAGATTCTAGAGCATTAGATGAAAACCAATTAACAACTGACCAATTCCAACATTCTCAACCAGCCCTTTCCCCAGCTTTACCAATATAACCCTGTTGTAGTCTATCTTGTGTGTGTATGTGCTTTCTTTTAATATGCAAGCACACAGTGAAAATGATCAGCATTCTTTCTTTCATCCTGTCCTCCTTAAACCATTTTCAGTCATACAATTGTTGGTGAATTAACTGATTAGGTATAGGAAGTGTCTCATTTCTCTTATCCTTCATACCAGCATGCCTTTCAAAATACACTTTATGTAACCTCATTTGCAGACTTATCCACTCTCTGAGCACAATTCTTAGCTTTAGATCAATCCACCACACTCTTCTTCCTTGTTTCCTAAAAAAATTTTAACCACAGCTAGACAATGTCTTATGTCAGCTTTACATAAATATCATGAGATTATCCAATTCTGATCACATTTGTGATATAAAATGCCTTAGATTATCATGCTTGCTTTATTAGAGAATTATTTCCACAGTGCCTTTGTGCATTTGTGTAATTGTTAGAAAGTCACCTTCCCAAGAAGTAGGCCTGGGACATCACGTGAAGGTGACGTAAAGCTAAAACCAAATCTGGAGACTTTCTCAGTGTAGCTATGTATTAAAAAACAAATGTTAGTTTTATTATTTAAAATATCCTAAAAAAAAGTTTTTCATGTTAAGCATTACATTTCCTTAAATTTGTGTGAATATTATTCTAATGAACAGAAAAGTTTGTCTTCCTCCTTCCACTTCTGCACAAGGGATCATGCATTTTAGCAGTTAATTTGAACAACAATTTATCCATAACTCACACAAAACTTGTCAATGTATGATGCATTACCAGCCACATATAGTATAAAAAGTGGTAGCATCTCACCAAAAACAAAAAGGTTACTTCTAAGTAAGATGGTGACCCTGCTTTTTGTTACAGCTATATGGAAAGCAACTGGCAGCAGCTTTATCCTTAGATAAATCTCTGATTTCAAACTTTGACAATAATTTGTCTTCATAAATGAAAGGACTGAAAAAAAATTTGGACGTGGGCATCAGTAGGCTTTGCGCCCTAGGAAGTTACCTGAACTATTTTATAACATTTCAGTAATTATTTACCTCTCTGTTGCTAATATTTCTGATCATAAAATAGGTCATTAAGACAGCAATTGATGAGAAGAATTCATAATTAATCACAGAATTACAGTATTTGAGGGTTCCTCTATAGTACCTCTTTCTCTTGCACGATTTGGCCCAAAAACGAATCAGCACATCGTTATCTCATAAGAGGCCTCAATTTCAAGTTTGGTATTTTGCCATCCAGCCGTTTTAGCAGTAGACCATCCTCAAGAAACTGTGACACGCAGACACACACAGAAACAGACACACACCCATCATTGAGACATCAATGTTTTCGATATCATGGGACCCTAAAACGTAGAGATCTGTCGAAGACTGGAAATCGTAATTTTTTGATGAAACTAAAGCTTTTGCTCATCTCCCATAGACAATAGATTATGGTTGGGGAAGGTGCAAAGCAATAGGCCTCATTCAGGACGTTTTTGAAAAACTGCAACAGTGCTATTACTTCAGTAAGCGTGGTGACTCTCTATTCTTTTTGCCCAGAAATGTAGGGTAATTATCATTTTAACTAGACATTTATCACACCATGAGATAATTCCAGTGCTTCATGTGGATTGTAAACTTAGTTTCAAAATCTGATTACACATCACAACTACATTTGTTCCTGTAAATGCTTGTTGCAAATTAAAACATTAAAGTGTATTAGAATTTATGCTGCTTGATCAGTATGTTAGGATTTGATTATTCCTTCAGCCTAGTCCTACGTGTTAAACTCAGTAATGCTGGGACCCTGAAGACGTGTATTCAGTTCACTGCCAGGCATACTAGTTATTGAAGTCAGGTATTTTGTATAATGCGAAGAAATAAAGGTAGCCAATTTAGAAAAATTAATATAGAGCTTATGTTAAAGCATAAATAATCTCAGCCTAAAAGGATGTTTCAAAACTTTGCCACACATCAACTAGAAAACCTCATTGTGAAGAAGAAGTGTAACATTATTTGTTGGCTTTTTCAATATACCAAATTGCAAAAGTGCATGAACTCCGAGAATGTTTTTAATAAAGTTTGCTATTTTTTACTGAATCGCTAACCTGTGACCCAAACCCGTCTCTATCAAATGCTGCAACTTTTCCAGTGTAAACCAGCACTACATGTTACTCATTATAGGCACTACTGTATATGTACAGTATGTGCCCCTACACAAAATGTGACCAGTTTTGTCATGTCATGTACTCCCCTGCTTAATCCGCACCAGGGTCATGGTTGGAAGATGGGTCCTATCCCAGCTAGCATATGGTGCAAAGCAGGAACAAACCCTAGACATGATGCCAGTCCATTGCAGGGAAAACACTCACAAAAACACACACACACACCCACACACTGAGGCCAGTTTAGCTTTGACAGTACATCTAACCTTTATGTCTTTGGACAGTGGGAGGAAACCCACACAGACAGAGGGAGAACATGCAAAGTCCACAAATGGAGGACCCGGGATGCAAACCCTGGTCTCCCTACTGCAAGGTGGCAGCACTACCACTGCACCACCGTGACACTTGTGGCCCGTTGTATTATCTCCAAATAAAATGTTGATTGAAATTAAATTATACTTCCCAGTTGTACTTGTCAGTACACCAAAAAGAAGATAAAAAGCATGCACCATATACTCAAATAATAAAGAAAAACCCTAATGATTGCCTACTTTTCCATATAAGTGTGCTTGTCGGGATTGGAGCTTGGAAGCTCAACCCTGTTGGGTACTAACTTTGTATGTGGTTAAACACTTACAGAACTCTTGTTAATGTATATTTAAGCTTTTGACTTTTTTGAGTACAGATTGTAACAATATCTATAATACAGCTACATTTGGAAACCTTCAAACATCTGAATATTGCTGCAAGACATTACTGACCCTGCGAGTCTGAGAATGTTATATTATGCCATGTGCTTAATCTACTATAGACACGTGAAATAAATACAAGCTAAAGTTGTTGTCTCCTCTGAAAATAGAAGTGTGCTGCTTATTTAAGCAAAAAGGAAAAATAATAAAACACCTGACCATCACAAACGTTTTAGTAACTGGTGTATGTTTGTGTGATACTGTATATTAATCACAGGGTTGAGTTACCCTTTCTCAGATAATAAATGTAGCCTTTTCACAGATAGAGTGATTCATCTTCTCTCGTCACCATGTCAACAAAGAAAAAAATATGAATAAATGTTTCAGATGAATACATTGTCTTCCACTGTCTAACATTTGAACAGCAAGCAGCCAGTTCTGAAATTAGATATGACCTTCTAAAAAGATTATTCAATAAAGACATGAAAATATGAACTACTCTACAAAAAGCAAGTAGAAATCAATTTTAATTTTAATATAAAGTAATAATTCTGAACAGAATATTTCCACTTGACTTCTAGCAATTTATTACAAAATCATGAATTGAGCAATAATTAAGTTAATATTATGACAAGTCCTTATAAATTTATGAATAATTTCAGGCACTTTGCACAAAATGTTCTAAAAATTTTAAATGTGAATGTTTATTAAGCTTTAGAGGTTTTCATGGAATGCTGTATTAAATAAACTAAACTCAAATTTTTACCTTACTTGAAAAAATGCTAATGCTTATCTAGTTTAAAATGTTAGTTTTGCCAAAATATCCTTGTCTTTTTGATTTTTCTTTTTCTATTGTCCCTTCCCCTTTGTTTTACTCAATAGAAAAGTGTCCCTTTCTCCCATCTCTTTTTTCATGCTGTAAAGTGTGTGTGAGCCCTTTTCATTTCACATCACATTTGCATTTTTTCAATGCATTGAAGACAAAAGACTTCACCTTGAAAAAAAAATCTAAAATATTTAATAGCTTCTATGATTACTCTTAAAAGCATATTTTACATACTCCATATATACTGTATAAAATGGCTTAGCATGCTTGCATATAATGAAGGCAACACTTTATAAATCTTTTGAATAATTCATTAAAACCAAAAAGAAAAGCCATTCTGAGTAATATTTAAAAAAAAAGCATGCCTGGATCACTTTTTAAACAGAGAATCAATAGAATCAATGGCAACCAGTCACCCAAACTGTTCAAATGTCTGAGCCCATCCTTTGAAGTACCAGGCACACACGTTCACTTCATCATTGTTCTTCATTTTTAAGAATATGACCACACTCCCCAAACATTTATATTATTTAACAAAAAATAAGTATTTGAATGTAGAGGGTTTTGAAAAGACAGAGCTCCTAGGCAAGAGGAAAGGAGGAAGGCCTAAGAGAAGGTTTATGGATGTGGTGAAAGAGGACGTGCAGGTGATGGGTGTGACAGAGCAAGATGGAGAGGACAGGAAGATAAGAAAAACGATGATCTACTGTGGCAACCCCTAACAGGAGCAGTTGAAAGACGAAGAAGAAGAAGTATTAAAAAGATGACTGTAATCACAAGTAATACAAAGGAAAATGTTTTGAACATTTCACAGAATGTGGGAAATACAAATAAGAAACTGAAATAAAAGTTGAATATCCCGGATCCACTTTCTTAGCATGGTGCAGCACTTCACCGCAAATTCACAATAAACATTTTCACACTGTTCCAGCAGGTGGTTTGTCTTCGTGCTGCTTGGTATATGAAAATGAGGCAGACAACTGATCACACAGAGCAGTCTTTTCCAATGAAATCAACTGGAATTATCAGGAGTTGCTTGTTTTATTAAGTAATATTATCAAGTAATTCAAATAATTTTTTATTCTTATGTTCTTTCTCGTAAGCACAAAGCGTGTAGCCACTGTGACAACTCTAGGTGGTGTGCCAGCCACCCAACACCCGACACAGAATGACACCACAGACACACTTACAAAAGCTCACACTTTTTCTTTTCTTTTCTTTTTAGCACACAGCACAAAGTGCTCCAATCACTACAATAGCTCAGTCCCTTCTTTCTTTTCCTTTTCTCTTTATTTCCCTTTTCTCTTCTGCTGCCTCTACTCCTCCCTTCTCAAGTTCTGTCCTGAAAATCCCGACTCCGGCTCCCAGAATGGGGTAAGGTGGCCCCTTTTATAGTTCCCCCAGATGTGCTTCAGGTGCTCCATGTTGATCTTCCTGCAGCACTTCCTGGTGTGGCGGATGTGCTGCAGTCCAGGGCTCTGGCGGTGGCCACGGTCCCCAACAGGGCTGAGCTTCCACACTCCAATCCCGTGGCCATGATGCAAACCAGGGGGACTGCCCTCTTGTGTCCCGGGGGAGGTATTGTCTTCCTCCCGGTCCTTTCATCCTCCAGGCTTCCCGGCTGGGCAAGAGTCCCAGCCGTCCGCCGCACCACTTAGACATGGATATTGTTGGTTAAAGGTGGAAAGAGTTTTTTTTATTAAATCTTGTATAATTTTATTATAAGACACAAATAAAAATTTCAGATGGACTAACCCCAAAACATTTTAGAAATCACTATACTGGGCTCACTTTTAAAAAAATGCAGCTGTTATACTCAGGAATAGATACTTAATTTATTTACTTATTGATCAATCGATATTTTTACATAAAATGTGACACTCTACCTTTGTTGTCGTATGCTTTACACAGCCTCAGGCTATATGCAGAACTACACTGTTAAAAACAATGCTTCTTTAATGGCATTCATAGAACCATTGCTTGACAAAGCACCATGTCATTCTGGTATATGATGTTGATTCTTTGTGCTTTGATAAACTTCCTAATATGTAGAAAAAAACCCTGCAATCTTTACTGTATGGTAGGCTACCTAGCAGGACATTAACAGATTAAGAAAACCTGGACTTGGCCTGTGTTACTGTTTGTACCAAAAGAGTCCTTTTAAAATCATAACACATTAGTATTTCACAAATCGGTTGCTATCTATTTTTGGTTATTTACTGCATGGGGCCTGTCACAGGTTTAAATAAAGAAAAGTTCTTTCTGGAACCTTCATGTGAATGAGTCTTTGGGAACCAAAAATGGTTCCCCTATTGCATCACTCAAAAGAACCACTCTGGCACCTTTATTTTTAATAGTGTACACAAAACATTTTCACCATTATGTAATACGTTGTATTTAATTGTTTTTTCTTGAGCATGTGGATTTGAAATAAAACAGAGATTGGATATAAATATGCAATTATATTTTACCCAGCAACACATTAAGTGCCATTATAAACAATGCAGCACATCCACTCTCGGACACACTAACACTGAGTACTTTCAGCCAACAAATTATTCACCAGAAGAGCATCAAGAAACACTACTGGGGCTACTTTATACCACCAGCAATACATCTGCATAATGATTCACTGTAACAGCCAAGTCAGAACTTTTTTTCTTTTTAATTTTCTTGCTTTATAGTCATTGTGGTGTGTGTTCAGACAAAAGCGTGTGTGTATCTTTATTTATTTATTGAAAGATCTTCTGTAAAAAGCCAAATATCCCCCTGGGGACAAATAAAGTTCTATCTATCTATGTAGCACCAAAACATTTCCAAAGCATCCAAATTTAAGAATTTCCATCCATCTTCCAACCCGCTGAATCCGAACACAGGGTCACGGGGGTCTGCTGGAGCCAATCCCAGCCAACACAGGGCAGGAACCAATCCTGGGCAGGGTGCCAACCCACCGCAGGACACACACAAACACACCCACACACCAAGCACACACTAGGGCCAATTTAGAATCGCCAATCCACCTAACCTGCATGTCTTTGGACTGTGGGAGGAAACCGGAGCGCCCGGAGGAAACCCACGCAGACACGGGGAGAACATGCAAACTCCACGCAGGGAGGACCCGGGAAGCGAACCCGGGTCCCCAGGTCTCTCAACTGCGAGGCAGTAGCACTACCCACTGCGCCACCGTGCCACCCAATTTAAGAATTTCAATATCAAAAGTCAACATACTTACTGAAATTTCAGTTTTTGTTGACGCAAAGGATGACATATAAAGGATACCATTCACACTTTTTATACCTCTAATAAAATCATGTAAGTAATTTTAAAAACTTTATTTTTTATGGAAATAATTACATAACATTTTTCAGCACTGTTTATCCAATTCAGTTGTCATATGGAGGTTGGAGCATTAGGTGCGAGACAGGAACCAATGCTTGACAGGCCATTAGTCCATTACAAAGCTCACACACAAACGCACCTACACTTAAACACACACAGGTGCAATCTAGAATCACCCATTGACCTGAACAGCATATATTTGGGAAGGTTTCATAAAGCCACCCAGAGAACCTCACACCATCAATTCAAACTTAGATGCTGGATCCATGAGGCAGCAGTACTAACCATTGCGCCAGAAAATACAATTTAATAAATAAAAAATAATAAACTAAAACTGATGTTTTTCAGTTTTCACATTTCTATCTGTGCCTTCTTTTCAAACAATATTGCTTCTATTCATTATACTGTTGTCTAATCCTTATTTGCTCATAATGAAGATCAGTTTCACAGTACCTTTCAATTTATAAAAAATTAACAGCGGTATAATATTATTATATACATTTATTTACAAATCAAGACTATATACACTTTTTCCAGAAAAATAAATACTTTAAATGATATAACAACCATGTTATTGAAAATACTTTAGAATTGTAGAATGAAAGAATTTTTGTCTTTATACAGATTTTATATATCCACTTTAGAACTTCTAAAAGAGCAGAATATAAATCCTTGATAGCCTTACCCCACTTGTGTGGGAATGGGAACTATTTGCTCCTTTTCATCCTTGGGCCCTGGTGAAGGTATCTATGTCACTACTAATAAATTTCATGTTTTTCTAGATATTTTGTAAATTATTCCAGGTATCTCAGATAATTAAGTTCCTTCAGTGCATTCTGGCTTTGACCAGTGAAAATAAAATCTAGCATTAAAACATTATCACTGCAACTACAGGCTAATGTGTACAGCTTTCCAAATTCAGGTTTATAGACCTGATACTATACTGTAACATGGGTGTATCTTTTAAACTGCAAAATAATGAAAAATCTTGCATGGCACTTCACATACAGTATAACACATTAGTTTGGCACTGTTCTGGGAGAAATACAAGTAAATCACCATTCCAAGCGCATGTCAGCTTTACTCCATATGTATCTGCCCCCTCGCTTCAAAAACATCTTTTCATCAAAACCACTAAACTGGATGGCGTCCTGAACACCAACATCCAGGATAGACTTGGATGGGTCTTTTTTACCATCTCTGCAGTCCAAAAACCGCATCTGAAAAATATGAAAAATGACAAGCAAATTACGTATGATCATTCAAGATTATAATTACACATACATTTTATTCTGAAAAAGAAATTTAATATGGTATTAAATGGAAGTCATTTATTAAATTCAAATATATTTAATTGTACATTAGAACTTCTTCTGGAAACAATATTCTATACATTTTAACAGTTTCCATGCTAAAAAACCTTGCATTAAATATTCTAACTTTCAGAATAAAATTACGCTAATGTGGCCATGTCCTTATGCTTTCACACAAGTTTTATTACGGGCTGAAGGGTCTTTTGTGCTGAGTTCCTCTCGTTGGTGGACTGCCTCAGGTTTGCTATCACAGTCAACTGAAGACTCTAAAATGCTAACAGCAGCGTGCACATAAGTGAGTCCTGAGACATAATGATTCAGTATCTAGGGGTGTGCTCTAGGCTTGGGGTGAAGCAGGCTCTGTATCACTCAAAACTAAATGAAGAAGCAGGTAAAAGAAAACTGAATGGATGTATTAATTATACATGCAACATTTTAGTGTAAGAATAAAATAGTCTAAATATATTAAGTTTCACTTTTAAAAATGCACAAATGAAGTACTAATCATTTAATATTTGAAACATTGTCATTAATTGGCATCATAATTAATAAAAATGTAGTCTATACAAATTTCTGTATATCCTATAACACACCACAGACCCTTATCAAAATTGTATATACAAGAACAAATAATATTAAGCACCCAAAAAAAGTGCCTTCTTTACTTCTTTTAAATAACAAAAAATACCATATGAAAATTTGTTGTGTGCTGCTCCTATTATACAACCCCAAATCCAAAAAGTGAGTCGGTTTACTATTTCACGAAAAATATTAGCTCATTTTGAATTTGATTGCAGCAACATGTCTCAAAAATGTTGGGAAAGGGCCATGTTTACCACTGTATAGCCCGTAAACATCTGGGAACTGAGGAGACTAGTTGCTGGACTTTTGGGAGAGGAATGTTGTCCCATTCTTGTCTGATATAGGATTCTAGCCACTCAACAGTCCTGGGTCTTCTTTGTTGTATTTTTTGTTTCATTATGCACCAAATGTTTTCAAGTGGTGAAAGGTCAGGACTTCAGGTGGGCCAGTTTAGCACCTAGACTCTTTAACTACTAAGCCATGCTGTTGTAAAAGATGCAGTATGTAGTTTAGCATTGTCTTGTTGAAATATGCAAGGCCTTCCCTGAAAAATACATCTTTGGAATGGGAGCACATGTTGCTCTAAAACCTGTATATACCTTTCGGCACTAATGGTGCCTTTTCAGATGTGCAAGCTACTAATTCCATTGTCACTAATACACCCCCATGCCATTAGAGATGCAGGCTTTTGAACTTTAGTCTGGAGGACACAGAGTCCATGTATTCTGAAAAGAATTTCAAATTTCCATTCATCTGACCACAGAACAATTTTCCACTTTGCCTCAGGCTATTTTAAATAAGCTTTGGCCCAGAGAAGACAGCGGCGTTTCTGGATCATTTTCACATATGGCTTCTTCTTTGCATGATAGAGCTATAACCTGCATTTGTGGATGGCACAGGTAACTGTGCTCAGAGATAATGATTTCTGGAAGTGTTCCTGAGCCCATAAAGTGATTTCCGTGGCAGAATCATGCCTGTTTTTAATGCAGTACCGCCCAATGTTACCAAACATCACGAGCATCCATTATTGATCTTCGGCCTTGTTCTTTGCGCACATAGATTTCTCCAGATTTTTGGAATCTTTTGATGATATTAGGTAATGTAGATGATAAGATATTCAAATCCTTCCAATTTTACTTTGAGGAACATTGTTCTGAAATTGTTCCACAATTTGTAAATGCAGTTTTTTGAAGATTGGTAAACCTCTGCTCATCTTTTTTTCTGAGAGTCTCTGCCTTTCTAAGATACTCCTTTTATACTCAATCATGTTACTGACCTGTTACCAATTAACATAATTAGTTGCAAAATGTTCCTCCAGCTGTTTCTTTTTAGTATCACTTACTTTTCCAGCCTTTTGTTGCAACCGTCCCAACTTTTTTGAGATGTGTTGCTGCCATCAAATTCAAAACGAACTAATATTTTTCATGAAATACTAAAATGTGTCACTTTCAAGATTTGATATGTATGTTTTCTATATTCTGTTGTGAATAAAATATTGGTTTATGAGATTTGCAAATCATTGCATTCTGTTTTTAATTAAATTTTACAAAGCATCCCAACTTCTTAGTTATAATTGTATAGCAAACTTTATTTTTCTTTTTTAAATGCATGTGGCACATTTAAAGTAAAAGAGCTGAAAGCACAGCACATAAATGTAACCTGGGTAATTCAATCAGATATTATAATTTGACTTTATGCTCATCTTTTGGCATTAACAGGGAGGGGTTTGTTAATGGTTGCCTGCTTGACAAAGTAGCGTCAAGAATAAAGGTGCAATTAGGGAAGCACAGGACAGGGGTATGCCGCAAAAAGAAACAAAGAGTGTGAGAAAATCCTACACTACCAAACTAATATTGTGACTCATTTATGGCTATGCTCTTCAAAATTATCATTTGGTGAGTGCAGACTTTAAGAATTTCATCTGTCTGTGAAAGTTATAAAATAGAAGATACCTATCCTCAACTCCTGTAAAACTGCAATGTATACCAAAAGAAGTCATTTAAGAAAAGCTAAATACATTGCTCAGTTTTACATGCACAAGAGAAGTAGTTCTTACAGGTACATTGTTTCATAGTATTCTATATTTTAAAGGATTTTAATATTGGATGGACACTTTTTTTAGCCAAATGCAGCTATGTTTATAAACACAGAGCTCAAAAAGAAGTTCATAGTGAAGTATGTGCAATATGCACTGGCATTGCTAATATATGTTGTTCTACCAGTATAGAGTGGCAATGCTACGCCAGTGTGAAATGTTCTGCTTCATATTCATTAATTCACTGCACTCTTGCGGCACTTTCTAAGTGAGTAGTTTGTCACAAGATGACCATGTAGTGCCATTCCGGTGATACTGACTGGAGTATATGTGTCAACAGCCCTGCTACAATGTTGCCACCCTGGATACCTTCTATAAAAATAAGCAACTCGTAAATGAAGAAGAAGAATATTTCTGAACATTGTAGCATTTTTTGTATACAGTGGTGGCCCTTGACATCATTGCCAATATAATTAGGTTATGGAGCTGAAAACAGAGTGAATGTTTCACTGTGAATTGTAGTCTATTATTAGTTAGCAGAGTGAGGACATGGCTTACTCATTGATCAAGGGTAGATGCTGAAAAAAATTGTACAATTTGAAATTTTGTTCTTTTGCTCTCCAGCTTGTTTTGGTTTAATATAATTATCCCTTCTCAAATCAATTATAAAATGAGCATTTAAATATTGTATTATACATTGCAGTTTGTCCATTACTGAAGTTTTATATTTTATTAGTTTGTTTTAGCAGTGCTACAACATTCTAGGATTGGTAATGACTCATGCTATATTATATAAATAGGACCAAACTGAACTGAACTAGTCTAAATGGATATCATAAAACTGACCTCAAGGCAACACTTCAGTAATAAAGACATTTTATGCTGTTATTGGTTAATGTTTACCACATATTTAATCATTAATCTTAATGTTTACCAACATATTTAGTCATTAATCTAATTCCACAAACACAAAATTAACTGAAAGCTAATTTTAAGAATAAAATACTTACATATTCATCAAGGATCAGGTAAGAGTTTCTCATCTGCATAGGGGAAATAGAAAGATTAAATAGTATTCATAATTATAATTCATATTATTCATATTCATAATAGTATAATCAGTGTTTTTGGTGGACTCAGAGTTTTAAACCAAAGTAAAATGTGAAATAAGAAAACAATTTAATACAACTTTTAAGGATAAGACAGAACAAACAAAGTGATAATAATAATATGACAGTAATGCAAACAGTTTTTTGTATGAATTTTTTTCCTTTTTTCACTAAACAGTTTATGATTTCATTTCACCTTCTTTACATAGATTGCAATTTGGCAATACAGGTGGAATAAATTCTGACAGGATTTATCTTGGTTTAATTTTTTTATCACACAAAATCTGTGATTTTGGTAGATGTGTGTAAACTTTTTATATCCACTGCACTAGCACCATGGTCAACCTTCATATGACCAAATTCACCAGGCATATCACAGTAGTTCCATCTTACAGTGCCGTATACATCAGTTTCACTATACGTGTCAACGTCTGATGACCAGTTCAAATTGTCACCCCTATTGTTTGTTTCAACTAATGGTTCAGTTTAAGTTTGTTCTATAACTGCATTTGCAGTTTTTCACTTTCATGCTATTCTGTTTTATGGTTCAAGGCTCTGCCCATCCATGAATATTGGTAAGTTACCATAGAGTGGCAAAAGGCGTAGAATTATTTATGACATGTTTGCAAAATGGTGTCATTTTATACCCTAGATGAGAATACTGCCTTGAGTATTTTCTTGCTTAATGCTATATATTATATCATAATATCTTATGCTGAAAGCCATTCGTGTTAAACACCAAACAGATTAAATACTGTCTAGTGATGATGACAAGAAATGAAACTTCTTTTTTTCTCAATGAAGCTGCATAGCACTGTTGCCAGCAAGAACACAGCTGTCACCATGAAAAAATATACACAATGGTGGTGCCCATGAAAAACAAAATGGCAGCACAAATACTGATAACAATAAACATTAATAACATTGTTAAAACTTAAATAAAATTGCAAAATCTTACTAGAAATTAATTCTGCACTAATGAAATAAAAGGTAATGAGTTTAATCTGGCAAGAAAGCATTAGTAATTATTGTGATCTAGCATTGTATACCTATCCACACTTATCTAAGTTGTCATTGAAATAGATGTCTTTTATTATTTATAGTTGTTTTATGCAGTTCTCATGTCAGTCCTGCAGTTTTCCCTGGCTGCAGAGTTAAAGATGGGGATATGTGGAAATACATATGAATGGCACAAAGTGGTTTTAGAAAGAATAATGAAAATATGGCAAAACTGAGTATGACAGGTTTGTGCATATGCTTCTTTTCTGAAAGCTAAATTTTGTTAACATCATGGGGCCTCTGCACTGAATATATAATTGGGGCTTCTCCACTGAATATATAATTTATCCTCTAGGGTAACATTCAAATATTATGTAAAAGTCTATATAAAATGGAGAACAGAGGGAAAACAGAAAGATACAATAAGGTATACCAGTCGAAAGAGAAAAACTAACACTTTTTGATGTACCTTCTGATTTGACTCAGGAACCAAGTACTCTATGTCCTTGTGCCGCTCCAGAAATTGATGAAATTCTTCATCACTGATCACAAACTTTTCAGCTTCTCGCAGAGCATTTTCACCAGCATTTTCCCCATCAATGACTAAACACTGAAATACCTTTAAGTTAAGCAATTAGAAAAATAATCAGTGAAAGGTACACACAGTTTAAATAATGGGGAAAAAATCTTTTATAGTTCTTCCTGAGAGACAATGCTGAATAGAGGTAAGATCCTTACTTTGTTTTTCTAAACACAGCACAAGAGAGTCTGTTGTAAGTATTGTAATATAATTATTAGTGTAGAATGAACAATGAATAAATGTTTGCAGGTCTAATATAACTTCAAATATATGGTTAAGTTAAATCTGGTCATTCTTTTGTCAGTCCAATTTCTAATTCAGTATAGGGTTTTTGAGATCCAGAGTCTGTCTTCGGTGCATCAGTCATGTGATTTCAGTCAGCCATTGAGATTTGGTGTGTGCATGAGTGTGTCCTACAGTGGACTGGCAAGTATCTAAATAGGGCCCAGTTGAAACCAACCATGCTGACAGCTAAATCTTAGCCCAAAAAGTCAAATGTCTACAAAACACATGCAGTCTTTGGAACATGCATAATATAATTTATGTGTATTACTATGAATGATCACAGCTTAGATTTTTTGTTTTAATCTTAAGACTATCTAAATTAATTTTACCAAGTGGAACTCATTCAATATTAAACAATCACTTAAAAAATTGATGCACATTTGCCACTCTATAGAGACCAATTGTATCACTCTTAAAATTGATGCAAATTAGCCACTCTTTAGAGGCCAATGGTATCTCTCTTTAATTGGTAGGCCCAATTTGTCCTTGTTCAGAAGGCTTTGATGAAGCTAAAAACTGCATACATATGACCACTTCAAATGAATGAAATATTTTCATGAGTGTGTGAGAAAAAATAATACTAGCTGAATATTAGTTTAGTGTTACATTTTTTTTAAACTCCTAACTAAATTTACAAAATAACAATAGTAAAAATACAATGATTTTGACTTACTGTCTCTAAGAACTTACTTAGTTTATTTAACAAAACCTTTTTTTTTAACTTATAAGCTTTATTCTTCCATATTAACTAAACAATGTTTTGCTGGTTTTCTCTAATCACAGAACAGGAACAAACACTACTCAAACTAAACATAATCATCAAGAAATTTCTTCTACCCTTGATAGATATTGATGTATGAAAATGCATGCCTGTACATTTACAGTGTTCTGTTGATGTATCACCAATGATTGATTTATCTGATCATCTATATTAAGTTTGCCTTGCTCAGAAAGCAGAAAATGTCTACCTAGACTGAGTATCATGTACAAAATGGTCACAAAAATGCAGAAATAATAATTTGAAATTTAAATAAGCAAATTCACCGACTTACTTTCCAACGGATAGGGGCAAGTTCTCTAATATGTTCACTCATGTCTTCTTGGACATTATAGAAGTTAACAACTGTGTTTAGTTTAAAGGCCACTTTGTATTTTTTGCACCAGCTTTGTACTTTGTATAAATTCTTGAGGTGACTCTTCTTCCCACTTCCCCTTCCAATATGAGCATTGGTTTCTTCATCAAAACTATCACATGAAATGGCCAAAATATCAAGATATTCTCCTGTCATAGTAAAAGAAAATGTGAAGGTCAGTGCAACAAATCTGACATGACACAATGTTTAGAATAATTTTAGAATATTTAGGAATACCTGGATTACTTTGTAATTTTATTCAACTCTTACAAAGGACGTATACGATTTAAACATACATACTGCACATGCAAACACATACAGTAGTATATAGTATATTAGTTTATAACTTGCAGTATGACAGAGATAAAACAGTAGGAAACAGAAAGAATTCTGGTGAAAGTTACGTGATAATTATTCAATCTATTCTTTCATGTTTAGGCCTGCTTATTCTACTAGGTCATGGGCTACCTAATGAGGAATTTTGGTAAATGTACTTTTATACCATACCAAGAATAAAATGTGGGTGATGATGGATTAAGCTGTTCTGTAATGTGATAGTACAAATTAATTAAATATGTAATATTATTAATAGTATTATTATTGCTGTTGGTGTTAAAAAGATTATGATACAGTATATTATTAATTATTATATGTTAATATTATTACATTATATTACTATAATGTTGTCACTATGTGCTACTTTTAGAATTTCAGCATCAGGTAAGAAAGAAAGTGTGGATGTATTACAGAAGATGATGCCCACTTTATTCCATTTTAAAATCACCTTTTCAATTACAGGGCAATACAAATCTGAAATATATTCTGTCAGTGCTGAGAAGTAAACGTGGATTGACTATGAGCAAACGACAGGGCACATTTTCACACCCACTCTAACTTTGTCCATGATTCATTCTTTTTTTGCATACACAGGAAGAACACACACTGAAAGGACATAATTAATGTTTTCCATTCTCGATTAACGAGAAGTATTCAATACAGGGCCAAGAGAAGCCAGGGCAACACTGGATAAAAGTCAGGAGCTAACACTGCACTGCTTACATGATACATTTTTTAAAATTTCTTACAAGTTAAAGTCAGTGGTTCCACTTAGGCCTACCTTATTTTCTTAAGCATATATTTCTGGCAAATGTCACTCTTTGTGTATGTGGCAGGATTTTTTGGGTATTTGCTGGTGGGTAATGTAATGAGAACTACGTACTGTTAAGTGTAAATATTAGATTTACCACCTTGCAGCCTGCATATTGACCATATAAAGACTTGTTAAGCTCATGTCTTTCATTTGAGTATAACATATTGAGAAAGTACTCTTAAAATATTAAGGGTACATAAATTGATATAAAAATAAAATTATTCATAAATCAGTGTAAATTTATAAGCTTAATAAACAAAACTGAACTTTTATGATATTTCCAAAACCTCAGCTAAATATCAAAAACAATCATTGCTTGGAGCTTGACACTCTCAAAGGCTGCATTACCTAATGTAAAGTTAGGTTCATTTACTGTGTGTGCTCATGCTTTGCTGCCACCTAGAGTGGTAAAAATGCATGAACAGTAATGTGTTTAATAATAGTATTATAGAAGTACAGTATTATAAATACAAAGTATCGAACAGCAGAAAACCAATCATCATCATCAAATCAAACTATTTAATGAAAATTCTTGTTTACAATTAATGAATTAATTAATAGAGTACACATTTGGAGAATATCTCGTTTTTATTCTATATTCTCTTTCCTCTTTAAACAGAATGATTAAAGGCTAAACAATACAATGCTCAGCTGTAAACGTGTACTGGTAAATTTTTACCACTTTACTATGAACTGCTTCTTTTTTGATATACTCAGCTTCACATTTCCAAATGGGTCATTGTTTTTATATTTTGTATAGAACATTTTCACATGCTGGTTAATCATGCAGCAAAATAGATATTGTTGGGTATTATGTGATGACATAAAATGACAAACACTGGATATTTTTTTACATTGATATGTACTGATATGCATTTAAATATAAACACTTTGCTCTTGACTTGGGTATCTATATAGTGGAATAAGCAGGTTAAAATATTAATAGATGGGTGGATAGAAAAGAAACCATAGCTGTATCAAACCATCAACATCTTGTGTAGCAGTACCTGTTTTTACTAGATCTATATAATATATTATGCAGTGATATTTTAATCTAAGAAGCTTATGGCAGCTAAAAATAAAAATATCATATGCTGTGCAAGTAGGTGCACAGCACCATCTCTCCACTTCACAATAGTAAAGGTCGTGAGACAGTAGCCCTAGATTTAATGTCAGTTCATTAAAGAAAACACACAAGCTCAGTGACACAAACAATGGGGAAATTTAAGGCAGTTAAATCACTTGATAAACAGTGACTTTAAACATGAACATAGAAAATAAGACATGAGGGTACAGCAATCTCAGAGCACAATAAAAGCAGAAGTACTGTATCTATAAAAATGAAAAGACCTTTTATTGAAAGGATGGATTACAAGAGCTGGAAAATATGAGAGTATAGACCAGGATGAAAAACGGTGTTTGAGAATTTCACATTTTTAATGCTATAAATATGAGGGGAATTTCTGTTTTGATATTTTAGTTAACTACAAATATCAGATAGCGAGAGAAAGGCCAACACAAAACCAAATGAGCATTCACTAAGGATAGTTCAATAACGTTTCAGTCGATTTCACATACCATACTTTTTAAACCAATTCTCTGTTATCAGGCTTCCATTGCTCACGATGCTAACACTTGCAAGCTGAAGATCTTCTTTACTGAACTGAACCAGCTTCCCCAGAAAGTCACCACGTTGATGCAAAAATGGTTCTCCTCCAGAAAAGTTGATCTTCTCCATTCCTATAAAGAAAAAAAAAAGATTACCAACAACATACCAAGAAAGAAAAATAATTACCTATTAAGCTTATATGTATTATGATTGACTTGTGATGGATTGACAATGTATCCAGTGTTGTTTAACGCCTTGTGCCCAGTGTTACCAGGATAGCTTACTCCAAAACCATGAGTTGGATTAGGTAGCTTTTTTTAGCTTTATTTATTGTTATTTATTATAATGTCTATAAAAAGAATGATAATTCATCAGTTTCATTTTAACAGTGAAGCTGTTTTCTGAATATCATTTGGTGGTGTGTACAATCTACAATAAGTGCTGGGCTCCTCCTTCTTATCTAATAAAACTTCAAAACACCAAGTAAACACTTAATACAGCTATGTGAGCGCATATGGTACACCAGTCAAATGGACTTCATATTAACATTTCACAAACAAATCATAATGCATGAACTCAGACATCCAAACGATAACAAGTTCAGACTTTTGAGCAAATTAAGTGTTTTATTAACGTCAGTTCAGAATTTCAGTCTACGTGTCTCCCTTATCAGGATGCAGGAGAAAGCTAATAAACAGAGTTCAGTTCAAAGTTCTTAAAAGTTTATTTTTCATCCACAAACAGTATCACTTCTGAAACAGTACATTTGGTTGCCAATCTTGATTTCAGAGCCTGAACTTAAGTTTTTATGATTTCTCAAACGTTTCACGCCTATTTATCCCTAAGAAGGTATATAGAGATGAGATTTTTCACAATTGAACACAAGTTTTAAGTAAAAAAAATAAATAAATAAAAATAAACATTTTAGTTCGTTTTTAAAATGCAGCAGATCTTGAATTCAATATATTCCATTTTTCGCAACTATAGTATAGTTTTAAACATCCGAATGAAGGTGCAGGGCAACGGAGACGCGAAGGCAGAAGCTGTGAAAATCAAACGAATGTCGAGTGTCAAGCCGACTTTACCCTAGTCGACATCTGAGCTAAATTAAACAAAATGATTCTTTTGTAACAAAATACATTACAAAAAGAGCTAAAATGTTTACTTTTTGTTTATATGTATTGATACTAAGGAACTATATGCAGAATATTTCAACAACAGACATTGGTTTACAGTTTTGCTTAAACTAACAGTATGAATAGCCGCTATAATATCTTAATACTGTAAATAATACTTGAAATGCAGATGTATAAGCTCATTAAGGGTAACAGGAGAAAAATGAATAAACTTAAAACATTGCGTATGTCTTTTTTTTAACATACCGGCATCTTTCAGTAACTGCAGCCCTCGTTTTGCTTCTTCAAGTGGGAGAACAAATGACGTCCTTGCTGTGTGAAAGCAAAATCCACACTTATAGTTGCACTGTCGAGTGAAGTGGTAGTTGACACTTGTCGGCTCTGGATTATTCGACTCTTCTCCATGTTGAGCTTCTGTTGATTTTGTTCTTATTGCCTTAAGAGCACCATGCATTACAACTACAAATTCGCCGATACTGCTTCTTAAAATGTAGAATACCTTTCTTAAACATAATTGCAACAGAAACGTTAAAGATGTAATCGGGATTTCAAACATTTTTTCCCCTTTCAAATGTTCTTCTAGCCTTCTGCATTCGTTGAATATTATAGCACTCATTGAATATTGCTGCTGACTTAAATACTGAACGGCTTCTGGCAGATAACACAAGATCGTCACCTGACTGGCTGCCCGAGAATTGGAAACTGAAAGCGTTTAACTGATGAATGAAAACAGAAACTTGACTAATTTATTCATGGGCGGATTTGTAGACAGCTATACAGTGATAAACAACCTTTCCTAAAATCAGATAAATTATTATGAATATGCTACTAAAGGAAAAATTCTGTAAATGAAACATACAACAGCGAAAGTAAACACTTTTTAAAAATGTTACCATATTAACTAACAGCATCACTTTTCATATATGACCAAACCCGAAAGTATTACCCTACGTCTTGATCAGATGAGGACGGCGTAGTTAGTGCTGCCGCTTCACGAATCCTCTGTCCTGTATTCGAGTTCCCCTGCCAGCTGTTTTCCTTTCCCTACACATAATAACACAGGCTTAGTTCAGGTTTTCTTATAGTCTACTGTACATTAATGATTACCATCTATCCATCCATTTTCCAACCCGCTGAATCCGAACACACGGGGGTCTGCTGAAGCCAATCCCAGCCAACACAGGGAACAAGGCAGGAACCAATCCCGGGCAGGGTGCCAACCCACCGCAGGACACACACAAGCACACCCACACACCAAGCACACACTAGGGCCAATTTAGAATCGCCAATCCACCTAACCTGCATGTCTTTGGACTGTGGGAGGAAACCGGAGCGCCTGGAGGAAACCCACGCAGACACGGAGAGAACATGCAAACTCCACGCAGGGAGGACCCGGGAAGCGAACCCAGGTCCCCCAACTGCGAGGCAGCAGCGCTACCCACTGCGCCACCGTACCACCCTTAATGAATTCTGGTTTTTTTTTTTTTTCATGTATTATGAACCTTTTCTAATCCCAAAAAACCACGCTCATATGAAAAGAACTCACCCATGTATTTGTCACGCAGTGGTTCTCGGAACCCATACATCCCAGTAAAGTGCCGCTTTAGAGTTATTATTTCATGAGTATACATCTAGATAACGTGGAATATTAGACATAGTGCTCACTAAAAAGGACAGACAGTGTAATGGTTACTACTTGGATAAAATAACATGGATCACCGACCTTAGAGAGGTGAATGCAGCATAATGCATTTATAAAGCGACTTCTGGAATATTGTGGGCACTTTTGGTGTTCATAATACAAGGCTGTAACAGTGCTGGAGAAAGTTCTGAGAAGGTATTACCCTTAGTCTATGACTGACTTGAAAAGTTTCGGCCTACACAAAACCGGTATATATATATATATATATTAAAAAAACGGCACTAATTGTATGAAAATAAGATGTATAATAGAAATGGAATGTTTTTGGGAACATTTCACAAAACAGTTACATAACATTTTTCCACGCTGCTAACTGAAAAAAACAGAGAACGATGTACCCAGCAGTATACTAGCAGTTTTTGAACTTTCAGGTCCAGACTTTACTCTTGGTGGCCAATTTATTATGTCCTCCTACCAAGTACTGGGTAGGACCATTTTTTCCTATAGAACAGCCTCAGTTGTTCATATGTTTAAAGGCTGGCTAAATAGCACCATGCAGTTCTTGAAAATTAATTAATGCTACAAAGCTCCAATTTCACTTCATCCCAAAGCTGCTCTATCATACCAAGATCCTTGAACTGTGCAGGCCATTGCATTAAGTAAAAGTCTCTGTAATGTTTGATTATTTAAATGTTTGCTTGTACAGCAACTAAACTACCTGACCATAGCTGCATGCCATATATTGAATTAGAGCCATTTGATTAGCTGTTTTGAGGAGCACATTACTTGCATTAACAGGTATACTTAATCAATTGAATGTCTATTTTAGAAAACCTTGATAAAATGTAATTGTCAAAGTATTATATTTTGGCACAATGGCTTGATCTTGTTAAAATTTTATTGTTTTGTTTATCATTTAAGTAAAGTAAGGTGCTTAATGGGCAAGGCAGGAGCCAGTCATCAAGGGGACATCAATCAGTAACACATACAGACAAACACTATCTTGCTAGAATTTTCTAAATTTTAATGAGAACAAAACAGAAGTCATGCTATTTAAACCCAATGGCACCAGCGGGACCCCCTGCATCGACCTTTCCACTGTGGCTCAATTTGAGAAATCCATGATCACAAATTTAGGTGTGAAAATAGATTCCACTTTAAAACTTGATAGCCATGTGAACGCAGTGGTAAAATCTTGCTTTTTCCAGTTGAGGCGGCTGTCAAAAATCAAGCTTGTGTTGTCTATGCGCAACCTTGAAACAGTGATACATGCTTTTATAACATCTCGTCTAGATTACTGCAATGCGCTTCTTTTTGGAATTAGCCAGGCCTCCATTGCTCCCCTGCAGCAGGTGCAAAACGCTGCTGCTCGATTTTTAACTGGCACAAGAAAGCATGAGCATGTTACTCCGATTTTGGCTTCCCTTCACTGGCTTCCAATTCGTTTTTGAATCCATTTTAAGATCCTTGTATTTGTTTTTAAATCTTTTAATTGTTGTGCCCCTCTTTATTTGTCGGAACTGCTGCAACTTTACGTACCGTCTCGCTCTCTCAGGTCAGCAGACCAGATGCTTTTACGTGTTCCCAAGGCATGACTCAAACTCCGAGGTGATCGAGCTTTTTCAGTTGCAGCCCCAAAACTCTGGAACGATTCGCCGTTGCACGTTAGGCGGGCTCATTCGCTAGCTGCCTTTAAATCCTATTTAAAAACACATTTTTACTCTCTGGGTTTTAACCCAGTATGATATGTTGGCTATCTGTATACTTTTTATTAAGAATCTCTTCAGTTCTTATGTGATTATGTGTTTCTGTTTTATTTACCCTTTGGTTTTGTGTGTCTGATATATTGAGTTTTCTTTTTTTTTATTGTACAGCACTTTGGTCAGCCTTGATGTTGTTTTTAAAGTGCTTTATAAATAAATAAATAATAAATAAATGCTAGGCCAATGAAATCTGTCAGTCAGTGTAACACACTCACACATTTTGGAATGTGAGAAGAAGCCAGGGTCCTTTGAGAAAGCTCACATGAACTTGGGTAGAACGAGTTCACTCCACATATAGACAGTGGCTGTTATTAAATGTGGGCCTTTGGAGCTCTAGGGCACCAACAAGGCACTACTGTTAACCACCGCTGCATCATCCTTCTCTGGAATAAAGCAGTGTTGAACCAACATCTTTGTTGAAATGCTGGGATGAAGATTAGAAATGTGGATTAAATGATGAAATGCAGTTTGTTACACAACAAACGCTCAGGCAGGAATTTCCCAATTGTGCCGCAGCTTCTAACAAAGTCCATTCTTGTTAACACAACGCAAGTTGTTTACTCTTGACTTCCAATAACATCTATAAATCCATCCATTTTACCGTCCAATCCAAGCTGCTCCCTGCGGTATTAACATGAGTCATCTCTGGGCAGACAGCCGCCTGCCCATATCAGAACACGCCCCACGCCAACGCGCTCAAATTCGCTCACAGCCAGCTTATGTAGTGTACATTAATGACACCATATCATAACATAATTGGGATGGAAAGAATATGAGTGTGAGGGGTGCCTGTCAAGCGTTGAGAAAATTTTGCCTCATCATATTTTGAACTTGTGGTGCGCAAGAAAAACATTATTGAATAATATCGATGGGTCAGCAGCTACAGTATATTGCGCTGAAGTTACCAACACTAACACTCATGTTACCTTGAGTTTCACTTTCGTTTAGTAAGACTTGAGCGTCGCGTTGGTTTCGGTTTTTTCTCAACCTAAACTCGGTTTTGTTTATCTGAGGTTCAGGGACTAGTGCCAGTGATAAAGCTGCCACGAACACCACATTGGCTATTAACTGTGGCTGCGATGGCTCGGAACTTAACTCGACAGCTTGCATTATGGAGCGCTCGAGTTTTCGCCGCTCATCCTGACAGGACAGAGCCCATATACTTTGCTTTAAGCGGAGAGCACCCCGTCTACCAGGAAAATGCATTTCTGTCTTCGCGAAGGATATTTTCCAATGCCAATGTATATTCCATCCATATCACTACCGAGAATAGATTTTTAAGGGAAAGAATCCATTCTATGCTGCAAACACACCTCTTGTCTGTGTTGCCGGGGAACTGTGCGTTGATTCAGCTTGTTTCTTTTCTTCCAAACCAGAACCGTTCAGTAATCCCTGGTTTTATAGTCCAAGACTTCCAAAGAAAAGAAGAAACTGAAATTATATTAAAGGATATGGCTAAAATCAATGAATGTCTGCTATGCTCGTATAAGAAATCAGAAGGTGCCGATCTCTGGCAACAGTCCATTTGGTGCGCGACGGAGGGCGCAGAAGTGAAGGGCAGCGCGCACTACATCATCCCCGCAGCAAAACCTGCCGCCCACGTTTCAGTACTGAATATCGATTCGGTGGTCTTTCACTGTTTTGAAGATGCGTATGCAGCTTTGCAGGAGGTAAGCGCCAGATAGGCAAAACTGTGCACCCGTGAACGCCTTGACGGTGATTATGGTTAATATTTATTTTAACGTTAATATTCCCATAAACAGGGAAACATATTAGTTATACAGTATATTACAGCAGTGAAAATATCCAACTGGTAAGCTATAAAATTTTGAAAATAAAAATGTAATTTTAATAGTGAGAGAACAGAAAACAAAATATATATGTGTGGGTAATAGCTTGGTAATAAATTCAATATAAATAGTGTTGCCAGGTTTCAAGGTACACCAGACTCACCAGTCTTCAATAAAGTACTGATGCCTTGCAGTAAGGTGGTCAGGATTTATTTCCAGAGACTTTCTGGCACTTTGTTTTCCTCCAGCACTCCAAAGACATGCAGGTGAGGTGGGTTGGTGATGTTAAAATTCCCCAAGTGTGTGTGTATGTGTGTCAGTGTGTTCACTCTGAGATGGACTGGCAGTCTGTCCAGGGATTCTTTCTGCTTTGTACCCAGTGTTTGCTGGGATAGGCTCCAGCTTCACCATGACCCTGCTCACAATAAAGAGGTATGGAAAATGGATGGACTGATGTTATATTTAGTTTTCACTGTAGATCAAACCAGTGATTCTGTAAGCATTGAAAGTTAATAAGATTTTGCTCAAAACCAAATGGTTCAAGCAATTTTACAATACTAATGACTGTGCTTCATTTTCACTAAGTGAGGTACTGTATGCAGAGAACTCACATTCAGTCATATAGAAACACACACACATACACACACACTAACACACACATTAGTCTTAAAGTGGGCAAGTAAGATTCAGGAATGTTTTTCATATGCTAATACACTGAAAACAAAAGTCTAACTGTGTGTGTGTATGTGTATATATATACGATTCTAACTTGGCCCTAGTGTGTGCTTGGTGTGTGGGTGTGTTTGTGTGTGTCCTGCGGTGGGTTGGCACCCTGCCCGGGATTGGTTCCTGCCTTGTGCCCTGTGTTGGCTGGGATTGGCTCCAGCAGACCCCTGTGACCCTGTGTTCGGATTCAGCGGGTTGGAAAATGGATGGATGTATATATATATATACTGTATATATACAGATATACTGTATATACAGAACTCTATATCCCAGGCACAATTGCACGTCACACTAGTTGTGGGCGGGAAAGACTTAAAAAGAAATATCTTCACACAGGCTTTTTCTTTAAATCAGCTCAAACACAATTCTTTTCTCCTCTTTCTCCAGCACTACTCACAAATGAGTTTTGTAGTCCTTCTCTTCTGACTCCAGCTTACCAGGGGTACTTCTGGTACCAGAACATTGTACTAAGGAAGCACTTTCAGGCCAGGCAGAACCAGCACCTGTCCTAACATTGTCATCTGGTGGCCCTCAACAAACCCGATAGGGGTTCCCTCCAGATTCCTTCAGGTGTCCAAACTAGAGACATACAAGAGGAACAATGCCATCTACCATACTGGGACAATAGCTACTCTTGGCAGGCAGTCTTTCTGTCTTTGTCAATTTGTTATTCCCACCTCCCAGCTTAGGGATGAAAACAGAAACCAACCTGGTTGGAAAGCTTTTCCTTCTATTGCCTCCATAATACTGGCCCTGCACAATAGCCTCCTGGCTGCGGATTGAATGCCATGCTTCTTCATTGGGATGCTCCTTCATTCCCTTTGGTCATCCATTAAACTGTCAACCTGTTTGGGTAATGGAACTACAGTCTATTCCCGCTGGGATTCCAGCCCATTCATGACAATATATTCAGTATATAGTATGTGTGTGCATGTGACTGCAGTATGTGTAGGGAAATAAAAAAAATATATGTATATGTGTGTATTTGAAAATGTCAAATTCTTGTACTTTTTATTTGTATTACAGCTTAGGTTAAGCTGTGAAGTACAAATCATTTGGCTGAAAGTTGGGTAACATATAACCTGCTTTCTAGTTCAGGGGTGGGCAAAGTCATTCCTGGAGGGCCGCAGTGGCTGCAGGCTTTTGTTCCAACCCAGTTGCTTAATTAGAAAACAATCCTTGCCAATAATTACATTTCATGGCTTGTTAGTGCTTTACCTCTGCTATGTCAAGTCATTCTCATATCCTAGATTTTTATTTCCATTCTAAGGATATCATCCAAATACTTTGAAGTGTAAAACGAATGGGTAATTCTCAATCCTTCAATTTTTTCTCTTCTCTTTCCTTCCAAGTATTTAATTAAACCAAATAGTGCATGATAAATACACACAGGTGTAAAGGATAACAAGCAAAATGGATAACTGCTGGTTTCTTTTGTCATTTGCATCTTATTGCTAATAAGGAGCAATTAAAAACCAACAATGCAGCTGTTTAAGACTAAAATAAGCAATAAGAGTTCAAAATCGTAATGAGGGAGATAAATAAAATGAAGCAGAAGAGTTTCTAGTGCAATAAGTGCTTCTTATTAAGCAATTGGGTTGGAACAAAAACCTGCAGCCACTGCGGCCCTCCAGGAATGAATTTGCCCACCCCTGTTCTAGTTGCTTCCAGCATCAGTTAAAGCTCATTGTGTTACTGTGAGGTATACATTTAAACACAAACTGCTATTTTCTGCTTCCTCCAAACTCAAAACTTGTTATCCAATGACATATTGAACTTATTATACCTGTATAGAAAATGTGCAGGTGGAAACCATTCTGTATCTGGGAGAAGTAGGAACACACAATGCTGGAAAACATATTACTTTGATCTTTCCATATATTGGCCTCTGGTTATTTAAAAAAACTTCTAGGTGGGTAAATTGTGTCCGCTGTTCTTAATATTTGTGAAACTGAAACAAATATCTTTGTATTTTATGTATTTTAAGAAACTAATAGTGCAATTTGTGTGTGTGCGCGTATGTGAGTAAAGCACATTGGTTCTCAAGAGTTCACAAATTGCTTTATATTCATTTTACGTTATATTCCTATTCATTATATTTAAGTTTATAATTATTACTTTTGAAGAAATCAGAAGCATGTAAAACATGATTTCTATATATTGGGATAAATTTGGCGTGTGTCTGTATTTGAGATTTATGGTTGCTTTAAAGTGAATGTCTGAAAACCCATGTAGGCTTATTGGTGACTCATTAACAATGTGTGAGTAATTCACAGGTGTATCGGCATGAGTAAACCAACAGAATTGTATGCCATCCAGAAATGGTTTCTGGTGGAACTTGTGTTAAGTTTTGGTTTCTAGTTGACACTGTGTTGTAGTTACATTTAGAAATCACAGCTTCATAGTTGTACTTTATTCTGAGTGAGTGCACACTTAAACACGACAAATGTGTGTTACCTGTTCCTGAACTGTGTGAGAAAAAACAGTTTAAGCCCAACATGTATGATGAGACCACTTCTATGTTTTCATTGGGCTCAAGATAAAGTGAAGCCAGGCAGTACATTCCATCCACATTAATTATAGTTTTCTGTTCTCACTATTTTGTGCAATGTGTGATGCTGTTTTCAGGTTACAGAGAACTGCATTAAGGATAGCATAAAAATGTACATGTTACATTATTAGTCAAGGAGAAAGGCACTTGTAGTTGTTAGATGCAAATTAGAAGAAGGTATAGGTGTTATAGAAAACTTTGTTTTATTTTAACAGGGCAAACATATGCATTGTTTCCACTGATAAATAAATCTTTTATGTAACAGTTTCACCTGCAAAGTAGCAACAGGACACTGAAGTGTGTGGTCTTTAGATTAAGACACTAGTATTTTATTACCCTGTCATGGAGCAATATGTAAACTGAATTAAGCTGGTGACTCCTATCTATACTTCTTAACTTGCCCAACTGTAATAAGCTGTAACATGGAAATCTTTTAAGGTTTATAATCACGTTATTTATGACAGGGGTAAATGAGAATGGTAGTCGCTTGAGATTTCCTAATTTGGCATACATACACTGACTTTGGCAGTTTACCTCGTCCTCCAGCCGTTCCTTCTTCCATATGTTGAGCACTCAAAATTGCAAGAATGTCATATTGGCTTAGAAATACATAAGTTTTCACTTACAAGGTCAGAGATGACACCTTGTATTGTCTGGTTTTTCACAACATTTCGAGCTTGTCTGTGGGAATTTGTGCTCATTCAGCTAAAAGAGCATTTGTGAGGTCAGGCACTGAAGTTGGATGAGACGATCCAGCTAACAATCTACATTCCAATTCATCCCAAAGCTGTTCAGAAGGGTTAATGTCTGGGCTCTGTGCAAGCCACTTGAGTTCCTCTACACTAAACTCATCAGGCCATGTCTTTACCGACCAGCTTTGTGCACAAGGGCACAGCTATAATGAAACAGAAAAGGACCTTTCTCAAACTGTTGCCACAAAGCTTTAAGTACACAATTGTCTAAAGTGTCTTTGAATGGTATAGAATTAACTGTGCTCTTTACTGAAACCAAGGGGACCAAACCCTGAAAAATAGCCCCAGACCATTATTTCTTTTCCACCAAACATCACAGTTGCACTGAGCAGTCTGGTAGGTAGCATTCTTCTGGCATACAATAAAAACCCAGATTCATCCATCAGACTGCCATATAGTGAAGCGTGATTCATTACTCCAGAGAACTTGTTTCCACTGCCCTAGAGGTCAATGCTAGCATGCTTTAGACCACTCCAGCTAGTGATTGTAGGTGTATGGGAAACTGCTTTGCCATGGAAACCCATTTCATGAAGCTCCCGACACTCAGTTCTTGTGCTGATGATTCTTCCAGAAGCAATTTGGAACTCTGTTGTTCGTTATGTAACAAATGATAAGCGCTTTTAATGCACAATGTGCTTCAGAGCCCTGTTCTGTGAGTTTGCATGGTCCACCACTTCATGGCTTAGCTGTTAAGACATTTCCACTTTACAGTAAACAGGGCAGATCCAGCAGAGAAGAAATTTCACATACTGACTTGTGGCATCCTATGAGTGACACATTTAAAGTCACAGTACGACTCATTCTACTGCCAATGTTTATCAATGGAGACTGCATGGCTACGTACTTGATTTTATGCACCCATTAACAATGGGGTTGTTAAAACAGCTAAACTCAATAATTTGGAATGGTGTCCACATACTTTTGACCATATAGTGTACTAAACATAACCACAGCAAATAAAATTAATGCAGTGGAGCAGACATGAAAACACATCTGCCCTAACGTAGAAATCTTATGTAGAATTCCCCATGGGCATAGTGTAACTAAAAGATATGTACACAGGTACACATATGTGAATCTAATTCTCTAACACTGGGTATTTGTTTTTCTTGGAAAAATTGTTGTGTGAACATTTGCACTTTTATTCATAAAAATAATACATTAACTGTTTACATCTCCCTTTTTACAGTGCAAAGAAAGTATTCCTGAGGCAAAAGAAATCTTGCATTTAGCAGACCAAAGCCCAAGGCACATGCAGAGAAGTAATTTTCCTGTGATTGTCATAGAAGGACTGGATGCAACAGGTTTGATAATAAATACTCAATGTTTGAAGATGCTTAAGGGCATTCAATGACCCTACAGATTAGATCATAAAATAATCTGATTGCAGAAAATCATTACATCAAATAGGTTCTTGATAGTAACACAGTTAATGTTGAATAGTACTGAATGTAAGCTTTTTATATACTGTAAGCATTTTTGTTCAGATGTTCTTGGTGTTCCAGATTTTGATGACATGACAGAACATAATTCATTTTGTACAGGTATTAAAAAGATAAGTTATGAATCAGAGTAGAAAATAAATAAATTAAATGGTATGTTTAGGTTTGCCTTAGTAGTGCTCTGAATCCAGTGTGTCTGATACAGTACATTAGAGTGACTCAAGTGTATGTGATCCTGTGCACAAATGATATGTTGTATTATTCACAAATGAAACACGTGTTTACTGGAAGTTTTCAGGAGTTATTAATACAATTTAGACATATATGACATATACAGAAGATACAGAAGTAAGGGTTGTTAATAAATTTTGAACTGCCATTCATTTTTATTTCCATGGTGATCTCTGTTTGCTTTTTTGAAATATATAACAAATCTAGAATTAATCTAAGAGAAGGTATATGTTAATTACCTAAGGAGAGAAGGTTGCATTTACTGAGCTGTAATGTATTTATTTTTATTGGTTATTATAAAACTATTAGAGTGTGGGTGTATATGTGCAAATTCTTTTCAAAGGACTAACCCACCACCCAAGGATGGTTACTGCATTACACCTGATACTGCTAGAATTTATTACTGAAAAAGAAAAATGAGGCTAAGAAAATGAATGTAATGAAAATGATTGTTTCAATTTTCCTGGAATGTAATTATTTATGCATATTCATACTTTCCTTTTAATTACAGTATGAAAGTTGTTCTTAGATTAAACAACATTTGTGTACAATCTTACCACTAACAGATATGAGTCTAGTTAACCAAATAATTTAAGTTCAATACACTTGTACAGGTATAAACTAACATTCTCAAACCCACTTAATTAAATTCAGGGTTACAGGCTGGACAAACACAATTCTAAAAGTGCTGAGTGCAGGATAGGAACCAGTGCTGGATGGGATATCAGTCAATCACAAGGTCAACCACTACATAAATGTGGGCTAATTTCTTTTTTTTTTATATATATATTTATTTATTAATTTTTATTAATGATTCCATACAAATAGATCAATTTATAACCAAACAAAATTGAAGACAAATCAAACCCCACCCCTGAGAAGGAGAGCTTAGCCAAAGGAGAATTGCTTAGGGCTTTTTAATAAAGCAACAATAAACAAAAGAAAGGGAGAAATAAATATATAGGTGAATAAGAAATGGAGAAGGAAATTAAATGCGGTAATAGTTATTTCTCTTATTCTAAAATAATATTGATTAGATCCTGCCAGGTTTTGAAAAAATTTTGTACGGATCCTCTAACTGAGAATTTGATTTTTTCCAATTTCAAATAATATAAAACATTGGTTTCCCACTGACTTATCAGAGGAGAGTTAGGATTCTTCCAATTTGACAGAATAAGTCTGCGTGCCAAAAGTGTAGTAAATGTAATCACCATTTGCTTGTCCTTCTCCACTTCAAGTCCGTCTGGAAGAACACCGAACACAGCTGTTAATGGGTTAGGAGGAATTGTGATACCAAGGGTGTCTGAGAGGCACTTAAAAATTTTGGTCCAAAATGATGTTAGTTTGGTGCAGGCCCAGAACATGTGACCCAGTGAGGCAGGAGCTTGGTTGCAGCGTTCGCAGGTTGGATCTTGCCCTGAAAACATTTTGGACAGTTTTAAGCGAGACAGATGAGCTCGATATATAATTTTTAGTTGAATAATTCTATGCTTTGCGCATATGGAGCTCAAGTGAATTCTCTGCTTTGCTACCTTCCACTCCTTTTCTGATATATTGATTAAGAGATCTTCTTCCCAATGTCCTCTTGGGTCTTTGAAAGGTAGGGACTCTAATAAGATTTTATATAATGTGGAAATGGTGTTTAATTCCTCGAAATTGAGCAGTATTTTTTCCAGCATTATGGAGGGTACAAGGTAGGGAAAATCGAGCAATTTCTGTTTAACAAAATTTCTAATTTGAAGATAGTGAAAGAAATGTGTAGCTGGGAGGTTGAATTTTAACGTAATTGTTCAAAAGATGCAAATATGTTGTCTATATAAAGATCTCTGAGCATTTTAATCTCAAAACTTTTCCAGGTATTAAAAACTGGATATGTTTGCAAGGGTTGAAAGAGGTGGTTCTCTTCCAGAAGTGCCACAGATAAAAGATTTTCCATCTTAAAATGCTTTCTAATTTGGTTCCATATTCTGAGTGAGTTAAGCACAATTGAGTTATTAGTATCCATCCATCCATCCATCCTCCATCCATCCATCCATCCATCCATCCATCCATCCATCCATCCATCCATCCATCCATCCATATTTGCGATAACGCATTTATTGGAGAGCAGAGCAGGGAGTATAAAGAAGTACTACAGGATTTTACTTCTATTGCGGACCAAGCCTGTGTATGTCCATATATTTGTGTCCAGGTGTTTATGGCTTGTATGTTTGCTGCCCAGTAATAAAACTGAAAATTAGGTAAAGCCATGCCACCTTCTGCCTAAGGTCTTTGTAGGGTCTCTCTTCGGATACGTGGGTGTTTTGAGTTCCAAATGAATGAGGTTGTTGTTGAATCTAACTGTTTAAAAAACGATTTACTGATATATATCGGAATGGTTTGAAATAAAAAAAGAAGTTTAGGAAGGATATTCATCTTAACAATGTTAATTCTTCCAGCTAGAGTGAGATGAAGGGTTGACCATCTATGCAAGTCTTGCTTAATTTTTTCCATACAGACGGCAAAATTTTGTTGATAAAGAGCTTTATGTTTACTTGTGATATTTACCCCTAGGTATTTAAACTGATCTGCTATGGTAAAAGGTAGGGTGTCCAGTCTAATATATGCTTGTGAATTCACTGGAAAGAGTATATTTTTATTCAGATTAATTCTAAGACCAGATATCTTTTGAAATTCTGTTAGTGCTGTTAAAACTGCAGGGACAGTGTTTTCTGGTTCTGATATATATAAAACCATATCATCTGCATATAGAGACATTTTCTGTTCCAGTCCTTCTCTGGCAATCCCCTTTATCTGATAAGACTTTCGGCAGTGAACCGCCAGTGGTTCAATGGCGATTGCAAACAGCAGTGGCGACAAGGGACATCCTTGTCTGCTACCATGTTCTAACTTAAAGTAGTCTGAGCAAATGTTATTAATACAAACTGAAGCTTCTGGATTGGTATACAGTAGTTTGATCCATGTGGGCTAATTTCAATTACACATGTATGTTATTGGTTCCTGGAAGGAAGCGAAGAGAACAAGCAAATTCAATTCAACACAGACACTTACTGGAATTGGAATATAAACCCAGGACATGTGATCTGGAAACGTGCATTTCACAAATATAGTGTATTTAAAAATTAAACACAAAATAACTTGAAGTGAAACATAAAAAAATCACAGTGCTTTACACAAAAACCATCTAATAATTCAATATGTACATACCGTATATGTAATGTCTATGCATTATTTTAATTAAGATTAGGTTCTTAAACCATATAAAGTACATTTTATTAAAGAAGAGAACAATTTAATTCTAGTCTAAAATTCCATTATTATTATTCCATAATTATTATATTATTAAATTCCAGACAAATAGGTCAACATTGGAAAAAAAGAGGTTGCAGTTAACAGATTAGAAGAGATACATTTTTCAAAATTTCACTAGTACTTTGCACAGTGCCCAAAAGAGAAGGACAATGGGAAAAGATTCAACAAAATAATCAAAATTATTGCTACCGTTATTAAACTACAATATGAAAAAACTCAGTTCCAGCAGTAAAAAGAGTACATTATGGTAAAATTAAAAACCTTAAAAACTGACATAAACGCCGAAACCAAATGACCATATTTGTTAATAACTGGCAGAACATTCCAGAGTTGAATTTTCTATATCTAAAAATTCTAACTTACACACTAGTTTTATCTATCCTGGGATTTTTAGCATTTCTGTAGCTTGTGATGTTAGTGTACACTTAGGAGTGAAGGCATTCATAAGTTCAGTAAGATACAGTATGATTTCTTCAATAACTCTATTAGTGTATCATTTAAGCAATAAATACAACAACCAATAATAATATTTGTTCCTACTCACAGTGCAGTCTCCAAAGCAAACTGAGTAATGAACACAGACAATGATGAATGCTTTTTATTCTTCAGTGAGGAAGTGGTTAAGCTTTTAATTAGGTTTCACCAAAAGGAATAATTATCAGACTTATTGATGGTATGTAATTGTTCATTCTTGTAAGAAACTCAAAAAATACATTTAAACAATTTTATTTGCTAACATACACTTCAACTGAATTTTTTTGGGAAGATTAAAAAAGGTCAGTACAGTGCTTGTATCATTTGCAAAGCATAGAATGAGAGTATTTGTTTATCTGTACCTTGCTAATTGTTAACATATTAACTCCTCAGTTAACAACAAATTTTATTTGTTTTGATGAATGTCAAATTATAGAATTCTACAAGGCAGCAAGTGCCTGCATTTTTCAAGAAATTTGCAAATCTGCCTAGATGCTTATTATTCACGCACCTAACTGAAATATTGTCGTGTTAGACTTCTTGCTAATTTAAAGTCTGTCTTGTAACACAGCACTTATAATATACTAAATATGGCACAGCTGTGCTTGTTTACACTTAATCTGTTGTTTCCATTATACTTGTATTTATACTTAAATTTCAGTGTTTATTGTGCATTATAATCTCAATAGTTGCTTTGTAGAGCCTTTTGAGAAGAAATGCTCTAAAGTAGTTGCAAGAAATATAATTACTAAGATTAGTATATTAGAACTTTGGAAATAGCTTGACGAGAACAGGCCATTGAGCCTAATAAAGCGCTCCAATCCTATCCACTTTATTCTTCCAAAATACATCAAGTCGAGTTTTGAAGCTTTGAAGTTTTGAAGTTTTTAGAGTTCTACTGTCCACCACACTACTTGGTAATTGATTCCATTTTCTATATTTTTCTGTGTGAAGAAACCATTTGAATGCTTGTGCAAAATTTCCAATTTTTCTCCCGTGTTGTTGTTGAACTGACTTTAATGTGACAGTGTTGATTCACTTTACTAATTCCTTTCCTAATTTTAAACACTTCAATCATGTGACCTCTTAATCATCATTTGTTTAAACTGAAAAGATTCAACTCCTTTAATATTTCTTTATACCATGCAGTCAAAGAATCAGCCTAGATGTTCTTACTTCTCTGAACTTTTTCTAGCACTGCTATGTGTTATTTTATAGCCCATATAGTAATATTTTCAGTGCATATGCCTCAATGGAAATCATGCAGATTTGTTTTACTAATCTCAAGCATAGCTACAATAAGCATGTGTAAGAATGAGAAAACACAGATAAAATGTTGGGGCACCGAGGTGATACCCATATAATATCTCACAAAATCAAAATAAAGTATCGTCATTAGATTTGAGATGATCTTCATCTGGGTTCAAGATGGTGATGGAGATGGTTTTCATTCAGGAGTACAGGAAGAGATGAGTTCATATGGTCAGGAACCAAACATGTCATCATTAGGGACGCGACCATCAACCACTGCTTCTGCAGAGGGAGGAAGAAAAAAGGCATTAGCCGACAGAGCCAAACCCTAGTTGGGAGTGTAATTACATTTATATGATCCTTGAAGTTGTCTCTGAATTGCACGTGTGTTTGACACATGTTACATTCAAGTATTTTCTTAATAGTAGAATTACCATATCAGTTGCATATATGCTTTTTAAACTATGATCAGAAACTGGGATTTGCAAATTCAGAACTTCAGTGGATCAGTATGAAGTTTGATTTCCAAAATAATTTTTGAAGAATATTTAATTTAAACTAGGAAGAATATTTGATCATTTTTGCTCAGGTGTAACTGAACACTTATTGTGTTTTCATTTACTGAAGATTTTTCATAATCTTAAACTTTCAGGAAAAACTACTCTGACTAAATCACTACAAGAAACTCTTAAAGGAACTCTCTTAAGATCTCCACCGCCACAGCTTTCTCATTGGAGGGATCAATTTGATTCTCAGCCGGCAGTCATCAGAAGGGCTTTTTATGCCTTGGGTAATTATATCACAGCAGCCGTAATAGCTAGAGAATCAGAAAAGGCACCTGTTATAGTGGACCGGTGAGTAAATGTAAATGCTTTAACAGTATTTTAAGGCATATTTGTCAGCAGGAAAAGTAATCAATTGCATACATGAGTACTGATCATACTGATTGCAGATCATACTGTATATATACTGCTCAAAAAAATTAAAGGAACATATTTCAGTATAGCATCAACTCAATGAAAATTCTGGGATATTGATCTGGTCAGTTATGAAGCCAAGGGGGATGTTAATCAGTTTCAGCTGTTTTGGTGTTAATGAAATTGAAAACAGGTGCACTAGAGGGGAAATTATGAGATGACCCCCAAAACAGGAATGGTTTAACAAGTGGGGGCCACTCACATTTTTCCCTCCTCATCTTTTCTGACTTCTTTCACTAGTTTTGCACTTAGCTACGGTCAGTGTCACTACTGGTAGCATGAGGCAATACCTGAACCCTACAGAGGTAGCACGGGTAGTCCGGTTTTTCCAGGATGGCACATCAATGCGTGCCATTGCCTGAAGGATTGCTGCGTCTCCCAGCGCAGTCTCAAGGGCATGGAGATTTCAGGAAAAAGTTACTCTAGGAGAGCTGGACAGGGCCGTAGACGGTCCTTAACCCATTAGCAGGGCCGGTATCTGCTCCTTTGGGCAAGGAGGAACAGGAAGAGCACTGCCAGAGCCCTACAAAATAACCTCCTGCAGGCCACTGGTGTAAATATCTTTGACCAAACTATCAGAAACAGACTTCATGTGGGTAGCCTGATGGCCCGACATCTTCTAGTGGGCCCTTTGCTCACTGCCCGGCACCATAGAGCTCAACTGCCATTTGCCAAAGAATACCAGAATTGGCAGTTCCACCACTGGCACCCTGTGCTTTTCACAGATGAGAGCAGGTTCACCCTGAGCACATGTGACAGACGTGAAAGGGTCTGGAGAAGCTGTGGAGAACATTATGCTGCCTGTAACAATGTTCAGCATGACCAGTTTGTTGGTGGGTCAGTGATGGTCTGGGGAGGCATATCCATGGAGGGACACACAGACCTCTACAGGCTAGACAACGGCACCTTGACTACCATTAGGTATTAGGATGAAATCCTTGGAGCCATTGTCAGACCTTATGCTGGTGCAGTGGGTCCTGGGTTCCTCCTTGTGCACGAAAATGCACAGCCTCATGTGACGAGAGTATGCAGGTAGTTCATGGATGATGAAGGAATTGATACCATTGACTGGCCCCCATGCTCGTCTGACTTAAATCCAATAGAACACCTCTGGGACATTATGTTTCGGACCATCTGACGCCACCAGGTTGCACCTCAGACTGTTAAGGAGCTCAGTGACGCCCTGGTCCAGATCTGGAAGGAGATTCCCCAGGACACCATCCGTTGTCTCATTAGGAGCTTGCCCCGATGTTGTCAGGCATGCATACAAGCACGTGGGGGCCATACAAACTACTGAGTACGATTCTGAGTTGCTGCAATGAAATTTCAGCAAAATGGATTATAACTTGATTTTTGGGGTGTCTTTGAATTCAGCCCTCTGTAGGTTGATAATTTATTATTTATCAAACGATGTGGCATCCTTTCATTCCTAACACATTATCCAGTCCATATCGGTATAGATATCCAGCATGATTTTTTTTCCCATTGAAATCTGATGTGTATTCAAAGTGTTCCTTTAAGTTTTTTTGAGAAGTTTATATATGCTTATTTTAAAACTGCAGTGTGGCTTATCCCATGAGTTTGAAGGGGAAAGACACTGACAATTTTGTGCCACTGTAATTAGCACATTTATGCAATGAGCTTCCATGCTGATGAAAGGAACTTCTTTGAAAACATGCTTATTTCTCTTATGCTGATTTTCAAGAATGAAAGGTTACACCACATTATTTGGTATAAATCGCCTGTGGGTATTTGTTTTTTTGTTTTCAAGTTTTCCTGTTCATAGCATTCAACAGATGCGCTAGCAATGGATGTGACATTAGCTATATGACTGGACTCACAACGACTAGAGTACATCATGAGTCATCATTTGAGCTATTCTAATTCTGTCCTCCTATCTTCCAGTGCTGCTGTCAGTTGTTTAGTGCTGGTCCATTGTTTCATTAATTCAGCCATCTTTTCCTCCAAAATACAAGCTGCTGATTCAAGATATGCTTCTATTAAATGATGTTCATCATGTGGAATGAAAAGAACTGCTGTACACTGTACGAATGTCCCTTTTTCACTTTAAGCACTACAACATTTAATGCTAAATTTATACACATTTAATAAGTAGGTACAAAATTTGAATAGAAAGTTATTGGCAAAATAGTGTAAAACGGATGGTGTTGTTATATTATATTGTTTGATTTGGGATTAATGCAGTAGACTTGTGTGTGAGTGAACTCTGGTAAGTCAGGTCCTATACAGGACTGGTTCCTTCTGGATTTTTTCAGGTGACAATCAAAAACTGAGAATCAGATGAATTCCATTTGAATAAATTGCATGATCAGGACAGCTCTGACTAGACATTGGCAGCTAAAACTGTCAAGGAAAGGAAAACAACTGAGAATTTTAGGAGATGGTCTGCCTGTCTTGCATTCTTGAGATCATGAGCAGAAATGAAAATGCTATGAAAATAATCAGTGCAGTCAGCATTTTGCCAATCACCACAGTGTTACTTCAAGCTTAAGGAATACTGACTATTTTTGTGTATATACACCTAACTATTCAGAGAATATAGGATAGTTTGAAATGATCAGAGAAATTCTCAAAAGGGTCCTGACTACTGTATCCCTACTGAGAGCCTTCAATACTCACACATTCATAATGACAGAGATACCTCAAGAGATGTTACTTGGTAAAAAAGTCTACATGTTCTGCATCTGAGGTGTGAATTATTTGACCGCTGTGGCATTACTCCTAACAAAATGGACGGTTATCAGGGCAGTTCTGGGATATTCAAATGCATAAGTCGAGTATATTCTTTCTTATCTTTATTAGACGCAATGTCATACTTTATAATAATTCTGAATTCTGCACTTGAGATTAGAAACACAACATCTTTCTTTTTAGATGGACATGTCTATAAGTTACTAATCAAATCGTATTGGTTTTTAATTTTTAGTGGATGGAATCTTTGTGGAAATCAAATGTCAATTCGGAATGACATTTTATACCTCCATGGAAAAGTGCATATATTCAGCCTGGAGGTTGGGGCTGGCTGCAGAAAGGGCTGCTTTTTGGTTATGGTTTAGAAGGGAGGAGGCATGCTGGAAGTCAGGAGCCGATTGGAAGTGATTTGGCCATCACTGCTGGCCCACCAGATAGAAGGTGTAGCAGTTGAGAGTCGAAACACCTGAAGAAAGCTGCGTACTGCCTGATGACATCAGCCTATGTCTTAGACAGCAATCCTCAAAAGGGGAATGTGGTCTATTGCACCAGACTGTGTACTGCAAAGCAGCAGCTACATACATGGAAGTATTATATATACTGTATATCAATAATGTGCACTTGTCATAAAACCTTGGAGTGAGTGATGCACAGTTTAGCAATCCTATTTAAACAGATAAGGAGATGACCCTGCGCCCATATGTTCAGCAGTAAGCTGTAACTTTTGAAGAATGAAATTATAATTTTCCATATGTTTCTTTTTTATGGACAGCATACGCGAAGGATTATATGTATAGGCTAGCTTGAGAGCACCAGGGGAAATCCCCTTGCACAGAACGTTATCAGTCCTTTTTGCCTTCATATTAGTCTTTTAAACTGACATAGTATATATCTCATCATACATATCTCAGAACTTATAATAGAATTTTATTTTATGTCTTGCTTGCTACAATAGATACTGGCCCAGCACTACAGCTTACGCGATTGCTACTGAAGTAGTTGGAGAGAAAGAGAATTTACCCAGCCTATATTCCAAGGTATACCAATGGCCAACTGATCTGTTAAAACCAGACCTAGTGGTGGTACTAATGGTTAGTCCTGAGGAACGGATACGCAGATTACAGGAGAGGGGACAAGTAAAGACACAGGAAGAAAAAGAACTGGAAGAAAATAATCTCTTTAGAGAAAGGTATGTAAGAATTTTCTTCACATTTTGACTTTTCCAAAGCACTGTTCTTTTTTTAGGCAGAAATCTATGATTCTTAAGCAAGTATTACAGTCAGTAGTTCACTTCTTTTTACTAGAGCAAGGTCAATTATGTGGGGAACTATTTCTTATGCAGCAAATCTGACGCAAAGTTTTTAGTTGCTGGTCATTTAGATGACTAGCAGTTACATATTTAAATTTTTTAAGCAGAAATATTTTATCTTTTCTCACCTTGCACCCAGTGCTGCCCTTTGACTCTGACTTGAATCCGATTTCAGAATGTATTTATTCATGTATTTGTTTTATTCTTTTTGGCATGTAGCAATGCAGTATTATCATTAATGCTTTTCAGCACTTTGATCATTTTTGTTAAAGAGTATATTTTTTTAAATGTATTAAACATTGTGCTTTATTCACTTATTTGAAAATGTGGTATTTATAGTAGGCTTGTAAGATATTTGGATTTTGAAGGGATATTCAAAAAAAGATACACCTTCCAAGTAATTCTAAAAAAGAGTCTACAACTTGCCAACAGCAGTATGGCAGGAGACTCCAGGCTAGAATGGTAGAGCTGTGGACAATATCAACCAGCCTCAGTAGACGTTTTGCTATTTTTTAAATTTTTGCCCAGCAGCAGGTGCTTGGAGATGGAGGACGGTACTCCACTTGCCCTAAATACAGAGATACCACTCATCATGACGCACTAAATCTGTTCTAGCAGTGGCCCACCATCTCTATTCATTCAATTTATACATGCATTACTTTTATTTTTTGTAGTTACTTGTACAGGATGCACTTCATTAAGGATAAGAATGTAACAATGGAAGATGACTAAAAATAAATCTGAATACATAATGGAAGCTACCTGAATCAATGTACCCTCAGAGTTTGACTTGACAGTATTTTGATACATTTGTTTTTTATCAAGACATTTTAAAGCTTTTTTCCCCCTAAATTAAAAAAAAATTATATATATAGAGACGCAAGTTCCAGCACACAACACACTTTATTCCAGTGGTGGAGCACTTTTTCTTTGCTCCCACAGGTCAGCACAACAAAGCACTACACAGTCCCTTCTTCTTTCCTTCCTACCTTCCTTTCCAATTCACAGTCTTTCTGCTTTCAATCCTCCCTCAAAAGCTTTGTCCTTCTTCTTCCCGACTCTGGCTCCTCAAATGGAGTGAGGCGGCTCCTTTTACTTTACTTTATTCTACTGTATGCTGAAAACATCTTTTTTATTTTGAATTATTGATTTATACAGTATATGATGTGGGAGGAAGTTCTTTTCACAACTGCCTGTGCTTTTATTTTCCAGTGTTTTCAGTGAGTTCTTTAATTGGTGTTCAATATTCCATGCTGCCCTGCATGTCTTCCTAGTTTCAGCATAATCAGTAAGAACCGATTTTCCCACAATATCAGAAAATCTATAAAAGCTCTATTAAATACTACAGTGAATACGGGTCTTCATTTGCTCATGCAAATTGTCATGAAATAAAATTTTGTTCCAGTATAAGATTTTCAGTTAAACGAAATTTAAAATATAAGTGCTTGAAATTAAACTTATATACAATACATTGCTGTGTTCATAACTCCAAATAAACAGAACATATTTTTCTGTTCATTTTTTCTGAACCCTGCATAGTGTATTGCCATTGTTAATCTGCCTCTTTTCATATTTCCTGTTTCCACCTTCATAAAAAAGATTGCCTGCATATTTTAACGAAACATAATGTATATACTTGTACTGTAAGTTTGAAAGTATGATATTTATCATCATTTATGTATATATTTATTTTAGTTTTTTCTTCTTTTTTTGTGTTTGACTTCTGCTTCCCTAAAAGTAAGGCTCTATTTTTGACCATAAATTCCATAGCAGTTTTATGTATTTCAGATGGTTGCCAGAACAGCCAAAGATACTTTAAATCTTAGCATCGTGTGTGGCAATTCTTGTAATGTAGTAGAAGCAGAATTCTTTCTTTCTTTCTTTCTTTCTTTCTTTCTTTCTTTCTTTCTTTCTTTCTTTCTTTCTTTCTTTCTTTCTTTCTTTCTTTCTTTCTTTCTTTCTTTCTTTCTTTCTTCATATTAGTTTGAAATAATGATAGGTCCAAAATGAGATTCAAAAGCTTCATATTGGGAAATTACTGTTTTTTATCTCCCCACAGATGTTATGGAATTGTTTCAGAAAATATTCTACTATGTCAGCATCATTTACAGTTCTTGCTTGTTTAGACAGGCAAGGACATACATTTTTTGAGACAATCTCCGAGATGCTCCTATATTGTTGAGTGTTCATTTTGTGCAAATGAAAAAATGAAAACATCTAATTAAAAATCCAATAACCTAAAAAACACACACCATCCTTCCCCTGTCCACACATAGCTATGAAACAAAAAAAAACCCTAAGTGATTCCTCATATTTATTAAAAGAGCAGCAAGAGTCCAGTAAAGAGATGACTACATTAACGAATTCTTGTCAAATTCTAATATATTCTTGAAAAGTTCATCGAAGAGAGAGAATTTCACTTTTTTTAAACTTAAACACATACTCCACTGAAAAGCTACTTTTTAATATGTTACATATCCCATGTAGTTTCTCGCAATGGGCACGAAAAAACCTTTAATCTTTCCATGCAGAATAGAGATTTAACAGTTTATGATATTGTGAAGATGCAACTCCCTGCAGTACAATGTAGTGATATATTTGCCCTCGCCAGCTTTTTGCAGAACAGTTTCTCCCGGAGGCGTCCTGTTGAATATAATTATCTTTTTGTCACATAATTCACATGTCATATATCCAGCTGTATGCTGAAAACACCTTTTTTATTTTGAACTATTGTTTTAGACAGTACATAACGGTGGACGAAATGTACAGAGCTTTCTTTTCACAACTGTCTGTGCTTTCATTTTCTAAATGTTTTCAAATAGAGTTCTTTAATTGGTGTTCAGTATTCTATGCTGCCTTTCATGTCTTCATAGATTGAGCATGATCAGTAAGAACCAATTTTCCAACATGATCACAAAATTTTCACATATTTTTCTGTCAATTTTTCTGAACCTTACACAGCGTGTTGGAGCCTATCATGTAAGGCAGTGGTTCCCAGGCTTGGTCCTGGGGACCCAGTGTGGCTGCAGGTTTTTGTTTCAACCAGATTCACAATCTGTGATAATCATCGATAACAACTGATCTCATTTAAATAGCTGGTCTTTTTTACTCTTCTCTTATTCTGTATTCAGAACGGTTTTTACATTTATAAGACATTTAGAAATATTTCTGTTTTTTTCTAAAGCTATAAATGCTTAATTCTCTTTTTTTGTTTTCCCCTTTTCCTGTGTAGTTTGCTCCCTTCATTTAACCCTAATAGTGACAATTAACAAGCAGCACAGCAGAGACCCAGGATGATGAAAGTGTCAGACCTGCTAATTAGTAAATAATCAATTAAATAACCAGAACACTTGGAAAAGCAAAATTAAAATTAGGTTGAAATATAACTGCTTATTACATCCATCCATTTTCCAACCAGCTGAATCCGAACACAGGGTCACAGGGGTCTGCTGGAGCCAATCCCAGCCAACACAGGGCACAAGGCTGGAATCAATCCTGGGCAGGGTGCCAACCCACCACAGACTGCTTATTACATTTTAATAAAAATTACAAACCTTAGTTTGTAATTTCTACATTGACTCCAAAACACAGAAACTGGGAAATAATGACTCACTTAATTAGGCTAAGAGTCCAATGAAAAACGGAAGTTGGTTGGAACAAAAACCTGCAGCCACAGTGGGAATCATTGATGTAAGGTATAAATCAATTTTACACATTATGCCAGATCCACTTGTCCCCCTCATTTTTAGGTCAGTTTTATCTTCAGTTCCAAAAGTCAGTTCTCAAAGTTGTGTTCCCTGTTTATGGTGTACGCTCATTTTTCTGGAAGTATCTGTTTAACAATATTTTAGCAAAAAATGCACGCGTTTTCCATGTTTTGAGCATACAACTGGATAATTGACTTGTAGATTATGCAACACATAAAGTAACATGACATTTTTTTCCTCCCATGGACATTTTTTTAAATTGTTTACTATTGTACAGTATTGGTCACTATTGGCTTCTATTGACAAATAACTTTTCTTCTCTTCATTCTGCATGAAAGCTTCAGATTTTTTTTTTCTCAACCATCATTGCAAACTAAATGAGGGTAAATAACATATAAAAATAAATTGACATACTTGGGTAGCAAGATCAGCAACTGCAGTTGTTATGTTTGGCATCCTCTTTAATAAAATCCCTGTGTGCGTCCAGGTGTCTGTGTGTGTGTGTGTCTTCTGGTGAAGTGTGCATGCGCGGGGCACGGTGTGATACACGATATTACTGTCAGAGAAAGTTAGAGGCGTTGTACGGAAATACAAACCAGTATTACTGCGAGAGGAAATTAAAGGTACACAATACAGTGACTCACATTACAGCCGCATACAAGCCAGTATTACTGTCAGAGGAGATTAAAGGCATATTACCGACACGGACGCCTGTATTACCACCAGAGAAAATTAAAGGTATATTACGGACATACAAGCCAGCAGACGTACAAGACAGTATTACTGTCACAGAAAATTAAAGACACACAATACACGGCGGCAGCCCACGAAGAACAGTCAGCAAGTAAACATCAACAAAAGAAAGGCTGAAAGAAAGAAAAATACGACCAACAAAAAGAATGAGGTCAAAGTCCCTTGCCATTTAATATAGACTGTTCCTACTAATGTTTATGCACTACTGTTCTAGCGCCCGTTATTGTAACGGGCTAAATGACTAGTCTTGTATAATATGATGGTGGCTTTCGTGAGAAGATACCTGATGACACAATGGATCTCAGCAACTTTAAGCATTTTTAATTACATATGTGCAACTGATTATTTTCACTTGAATTATTGAAGAGAATTAAAGAAATTTTTCTCATCAAGTTAATTGATCAAGGTTACAAAGATCAGCTGAATTTATTTCCTTTAAGCTGCAACCTGGTACTTTGTATATTTTTTGGACTACTCTTTTTCTGTATGTTACAAATAACATTATTTCATTAGTTTGTGTTAATATATTTATTTCTATTTCATTAATTATTATACAATATTAATTTTGTCATTTTAAAGTGATATGTATCTTTACCAATCAGGCGTCTATATTGTACATAGACTAATTTATTTGACAAAATTGAATCTTCAGCATTCAGGAGCATTCATTTAAATATTCTTAGCTTGTCTCAGATTTGCAATTAGCAGGATGTTTGTCAGGGTCTGATCTGAGTCCCTGATGAGTTGCACTGAAGTTATTGAAGGGATTGAAAGAGTAGGATCATATGGTACAATTTGCCTGCTGCATATCTACAGTATTTGATTCAAATTTGTGCAGATCTATGCCAAAATGTACATGACCTTTTGGAATTTTTTTCTAAATGTCAGCACTTATGACATACTTTTTGCTTTTATTTGTCAACTTTTATTTCCATCAAATTTTGCAGAGAATTCTCAGTCCAGCCTGCTGATGTTACTTTCTGAGTACACAGTACTGATCAAAAAAGTATGTTTTACACAACTATGTTTTTTCAGTGCCATCAGCATCAGCTCATAAACATCATAAAAAAAGAGAACTATAAAGTGTTTAAAAACAAAGATGGTGTAGTTAGCACTGCTGCCTCACAGCTGTATACTCCCAGCTATGAGCATTGCCCATGTGGACTTTGTGTGTCCTCTCCTTGCGTATGTAGGATTTCCTCAAAGTATTTAGTTGTTTCTCCCACAACCTAAAAGCATGTGTGTACATGTGAGTGTGCCCTGTGATCGACTGGCTTGGCTGAATAATGGATGAATGACTGCATGCATTTATAGCCGAGAAAATATAAAGTTACCTATCCGAGTTAGGAGTTACTCAGAGGATTGCATTCAGAAAAAAATGCGTAATTGATTTGCTTGATGACACCTTTGTATCGTTCTATAGATGTAAATAAGAATTGGATCAAATAATTCCATTATTTGTTTTCTGCTGTTTGTTTGTTTCCCCTGCTGATAATAATAAGAACTTTCCATGTCTTATTTCTTAAAACTCTTTACCTTATGTGAGAATCATTCACAAAGTGCATGTTAAATTGTTGCTATTAATCTGAACAAATGTGAGACACATTTTACTTCAATTTTTAAGATCCTGGCTGTTGCTTACTTTCAGTTGGAAAAAATATAACCTGCTATAAATATACCAGAATCCTTTTTCATTTATATCCAATTTAAATTTTTATAGCCTGTCTAGATGAGCAGAAGTGAATCATATGTGACTGGCAGAATATTCTGTGAAAGATTTAGTGTTTATAATTGCTTCTAAACCAGCTGTAGTTTGCTAGGATACTTTTCAGTACATGATTATGAAACACTATTGAGCGGACATTTAAAAAAAATCAGTGTGCTGCTTTCTGCTGTTATTTGAAAGGCTGTGTTATCTATTGATAATTATTTTTCTGAACAATTAGTTCTGGGGCCTCAATGCCAAGACGAATGCAGATTTTCCATTACAGCTTAAAAAAATGACTCTTTTTATTTATTTTTTTCTGCTGGCATTTCATCCAGGGCAGGATGAATCTTTTATTGCCAGGAGAGGCTGTGTACATATGATACTGGACAGGAAGAAGAGATAACTGAAGTTTTTTGTTATGACAAAGTCCATCTTCGTAATAGTGTGGGCCAGCACACTTCTAATGTAGAAAGGTCTACATACTGCCCCTTTGTCTGCCTCACAATTATCCTCGAATGCTCATTCCATGGCCTGAGAAAATTTTCCTAATATTTTCAGTTTGTCATTTGAAGTAGAATATTCCCGTAAGGAATTTGTACATTTTGTGAGCTATTTCTTCCTGATTTCCTGGTACTTGGTAATCTCTTTCTTTGTGATTTCTAATCAGAGAAACAATGTTAATCTCATATAGCAAACAGCAAATAGTCAGTTGTATAGTTAATTACCTTGCATTAGGTCAAGTCTTTGATATTTCCACATGTTTGCCGTACCTCCAGGCTCACAGATCAGGTCGCTCCTCTCTTTTTAGCTGTCTATGATGCCGCAGACTCTCAGTTTCTCAAATTCCCCAAGTGACCAGAACATAATGAACTGAAGAAACATATGACTCTTTTTTTTCTGTCCAGTTTTATAAACCTAACTCCATGTAGACAAAAATGTACTGCTAGCTGTTTGCAATGCTTTCTCAGCAGTTGGTAACTCATGTAATAATTACCTGGTGATTAACCTAGCTGTTAGGTATTAGCGTTGTCACACATGTGTGAGTAGGAAGAAGCTGTATGGACCAAGTGAAGGTAATTCCACGCCAGGCCAGTGAGTGGTGGTGTGCACTAAACCTTCTTCTGTTGTCTTTGCAGTCCAAACACACGAAAACCTACCTGATTCAACCTTCTTTGGTTGTAGGTTTCGTTGGTGTGTTGAGTCTTTCTTTAGGTTCGACTTCCAGTTCAACAAGAAAGTCATCATCTTGCTGACTACGCCATTGTGAAATAAACAGACTTGACACACTCAAAAAAGTTTGGGGCAGCCACCCGTATAATATCCCTGGATACAAAAAGGGTATGAAAATAGCACTGATGTGCATAGGTTGGAGTCCACAACTGAACTGACGTTGCTTGTATGTAAATGTGCTATATAAATAAATGTTGTTTGTTGTTGTTAATGAAAACATGGAGTCTTTAAAGGCTAGGATTGGAAATGACATGTCAGAACCAGAAGTTACATTCTTCTGGGTACCCGAACCGGAAGTGAGATTCTTCTGGGTGCCGGAACTGGAAATTATGTCATGCAGGTTGAATCAGGTAGGTTTTCCCATGTTTGGACTGCAGAAACAACAGAAGAAGGTTTAGTGCACCCTGCCATCCCCTGGCCTGGCATGGAATTACCTTCACTTGGTCCATAGGCGAAGATCCAGACTAACTTGATCCTGAGACCCCATATTGCTTTAAACTAAGGATTGGTGTTTCCCTTACCCAGGAAAGGGTACCCTGGGCCCCACCCTGGATCCTGGTGGCTGGACCTTTGACCACGTGGCCCGGCCGGGCTCATCCCGAAGGAGCAACGTGGTTCCGCTCTCTTGTGGGCCCAACACCTGCAAGAGAGGCCATAAGGGTCGGGTGCAATGCGACATGGGTGGTGGCCAAAGGCAGGAACTCTGGCGTTCCGACCCTCGGTTGCCAAAACTGGCTCTTGGGACATGGAATGTTACCTCCATGGTGGGGAAGGAGCCCGAACTGTTGCGTGAGGTTGAGAGGTACCGGCTAGATATAGTCGGGCTCGCCTCTACGCACGGTCTGGGCTCTGGAACCATTCCTCTTGAGAGAGGCTGGACTTTGTTCCACTCTGGAGTTGCTGTGGGTGAAAGGCGGCGGGCAGGGGTGGGCTTGCTTATGGCCCTCCAATTCGAGGGCTGTACATTGGGGTTCTCCCTGTTGGACGAGAGGGTTGCTTCCCTGCACCTTCGAGTTGGGGGAAGGACTCTTACTGTTGTTTGCGCTTATGCGCTGAACGACAGTTCGTGTACCCGGCCTTCTTGGAGTCCTTGGAAGAAACACTGTGAGGTGCAGCCCCTGGGGACTCTATCGTCCTGCTGGGAGACTTTAATGTTCACATCGGCAACGACAGTGAAACCTGGAGAGGTGTGATTGGGAGGAACGACCTCTCTAATCTAAACTCGAGTGGTGTTCAGTTGTTGGACTTCTGTGCTGGCCATGGATTTTCCATAACGAACACCATGTTCGAGCATAAGGGTGTCCATAAGTGCACTTGGCGCCAGGATACCCGAGGTTGCAGCTCGATGATCGACTTTGTAATCGTGTCATCGGATCTGCGACCTTATGTCTTGGACACTCGGGTGAAGAGAGGGGCTGAGCTGTCAACTGATCACCACCTGGTGGTAAGTTGGATCTGATGGCTGGAGAGGTTGCCGGACAGACCAGGCAGACCCAAATGTATAATGAGGGTCTACTGGGAACATCTGGTGTAGGAACCGGTCAGAAAGATCTTTAACTGCCACCTCCGGCAGAACTTCAACCTTATTCTGAGGGAGGCGAAGGACATTGAGTCTGAATGGGCCATGTTTCGAGCCTCCATTGTCGAAGCAGCAGAACGGAGCTGTGGTAGCAGAGTGGAGCTGTGGCAGCAAGGTTGTCGATGCCCCTCATGGCGGCAATCTACGAACCCGGTGTTGGACACCTAAGATTCGTGAGGCTCTCAAGTTGAAGAAAGAGTCCTACCGGGTCTGGTTGACCTGTGGGACTCCAGAGGCAGCTGAGGGGTACCATCGGGCCAAGCGTGTGGTGCCATCGGCTGTTGCTGAGGCAAAAACCTGGGCATGGGAGGAGTTTGGGGAAGCCATGGAAAATGACTTTCGGTCGGCACCAAGAAGGTTCTGGCAAACCGTCAGACGCCTCAAGAGGGTAAAATGGTGCTCCACCAACACTGTGTACAGTGGAGATGGGGCCCTGCTGACTTCAACTGTAGACGTTAATGTCCGGTGGAAGGAATACTTTGAGGATCTTCTCAATCCCACCAGCATGTCTTCTTTAGAGGAGGCAGAGCTGGAGGACTCCGGTTTGGGGGGGGGGGAGCAATCCATATCAGGGGCCGAGGTCGCTGAGGTAGTTGAAAAGCTTCGAGGTGGTGGGGCCCCTGGGGTGGACGAGGTTAGGCCTGGGTTCCTCAAGGCTCTGGATGTTGTGGAGCTGTCCTGGTTGACACGTCTCTGCAACATCGCATGGACATCTGGGGTAGTACCTCTGGATTGGCAAACCGGGGTGGTGGTCCCCCTTTATAAGAAGGGTGACTGGAGGATGTGCTCCAACTAGAGAGGGATCACACTCCTCAGCCTTCCAGTAAGGTCTATTCAGGGGTGCTGGAGAAGAGAGTTCGGTCGATGGTCGAATCTCGGATTCAAGAGGAACAATGCGGATTCCGTTCCAGCCGTGGAACACTGGACCAGCTCTACACCCTGGCCAGGATCCTGGAGTGGGCATGGGAGTTTGCCCAACCAGTTCACATGTGTTTTGTGGATTTGGAGAAGGCATTTGACCGTGTCCCTCAAAGCATCCTTTGGATTGTGCTCCGAGAGTACGGAGTACAAGGCTTGTTGTTATGAGCCATTCAGTCCCTGTACAGGAGGAGCAGGAGCTTGGTCTGCATTGCCGGTAATAAGTCGGACTCGTTTCCTGTTGAGGTTGGACTCCGCCAGGGCTGCCCTTTGTCAACGATTCTGTTCATAAGTTTTATGGACAGAATTTCTAGGCGCAGCCAAGGAGTGGAGGGGGTATGGTTCGGTGACCTCAGAATCTTGTCTCTGCTATTTGCGGATGACGTGGTTCTGTTGGCTTCATCGGACAGTGACCTCCAGCTCTCACTGGAGCAGTTCACAGCTGAGTGTGAAGCGGCAGGGATGAGAGTCAGCACTTCTAAATCCGAGGCCATGGTTCTCAGCCGGAAAAGGGTGGAATGCTCTCTCCAGGTTGGTAACACATTACTGCCTCAAGTGGAGGAGTTCAAGTATCTCGGGGTCTTGTTCACAAGTGAGGGAAGAATGGAGTGGGAGGTCAACAGACGAATTGGTGCGGCATCCGCAGTAATGTGGGCTCTGCAACAATCCGTCGTGGTGAAGAAAGAGTTGAGCCAAAAGGTGAGGCTGTCAATTTACCAGTCGATCTACGTTCCTACCCTCATCTATGGCCACAAGCTTTAGGTAGTGACCGAATGAGCAAGATCGCAGATACAAACGGCCGAAATGAGTTATCTCCGCAGGGTGGCTGGATTTTCCCTTAGTGATTGGGTGAGGAGTTCAGTTATCCGGGAGAGACTCAGAGTAGAGTCGCTGCTCCTCCGCATTGAGAGGAGTAAGTTGAGGTGGTTCGGGCATCTGGTCAGGATGCCCCATGGACGCCTCCCTGGGGGGGGTGTTCCGGGCATGTCCCACTGGGAGAAGGCAGACCCAGGACACGCTGGAGGGATTATATCTCCCGGCTGGCTTGGGAACGCCTCGGGGTCCTCCCAGAGGAGCTGGAGGAGGTGGCTAGGGAGAGGGAGGTCTGGGCTTTCCTGCTTAGGCTGCTGCCCCCACGACCCGACCTTGGATAAGCGGTGGATAATGAATGGATGGATGGATGGATGGTCCATACAGCTCCTTCCTACTCACACGTGTGTGACAGCGTACAGTTAGGTCCATAAATATTTGGACAGAGACAACTTTTTTCTAATTTTGGTTCTGTACATTACCACAATGAATTTTAAATGAAACAACTCAGATGCAGTTGAAGCGCAGACTTTCAGCTTTAATTCAGTGGGGTGAACAAAACGATTGCATAAAAATGTGAGGCAACTAAAGCATTTTTTTAACACAATCCCTTCATTTCAGGGGCTCAAAAGTAATTGGACAAATTAAATAACTGGAAATAAAATGTTCATTTCTAATACTTGGTTGAAAACCCTTTGCTGGCAATGACAGCCTGAAGTCTTGAACTCATGGACATCACCAGATGCTGGGTTTCCTCCATTTTAATGCTCTGCCAGGCCTTTACTGCAGCGGCTTTCAGTTGCTGTTTGTTTGTGGGCCTTTCTGTCTGAAGTTTAGTCTTCAGCAAGTGAAATGCATGCTCAATTGGGTTAAGATCAGGTGACTGACTTGGCCATTCAAGAATTTTCTACTTCTTTGCTTTAATAAACTCCTGGGTTGCTTTGGCTGTATGTTTTGGGTCATTGTCCATCTGTATCATGAAACGCCGCCCAATCAATTTGACTGCATTTAGCTGGATTTGAGCAGACAGTATGTCTCTGAACACCTCAGAATTCATTCGGCTGCTTCTGTCCTGTGTCACATCCTCAATAAACACTAGTGTCCCAGTGCCACTGGCAGCCATGCACACCCAAGCCATCACACTGCCTCCACCGTGTTTTACAGATGATGTGCTATGCTTTGGATAATGAGCTGTTCCACGCCTTCTCCATACTTTTTTCTTGCCATCATTCTGGTAGAGGTTGATCTTGGCTTCATCTGTCCAAAGAATGTTTTTCCAGAACTGTGCTGGCTTTTTTCAGATGTTCCTTAGCAAAGTCCAATCTAGTCTTTCTATTCTTGAGGCTTATGAGTGGCTTGCACCTTGCAGTGCACCCTCTGTATTTACTTTCATGCAGTCTTCCCTTTATGGTAGACTTGGATATCGATACGCCTACCCCCTGGAGAGTGTTGTTCACTTGGTTGGCTGTTGTGAAGGGGTTTCTCTTCACCATGGAAATGATTCTGTGATCATCCACCACTGTTGTCTTCCGTGGACGTCCAGGTCTTTTTGCGTTGCTGAGTTCACCAGTGCTTGCTTTCTTTCTCAGGATGTACCAAACTGTAGATTTTGCCATTCGTAATATTGTAGCAATTTCTTGGATGGGTTTTTTCTGCTTTCGCAGCTTAAGGATGGCTTCTTTTACCTGCATGGAGAGCTCCTTTGACCGCATGTTGTCTGGTCACAGCAAAATCTTCCACATGCAAGCACCACACCTCAAATCAACTCCAGGCCTTTAATCTGCTTAATTGATAATGCCATAACGACGGACTTGCCCACACCTGCCCATGAAATAGCCTTTGAGTCAATTGTCCAATTACTTCTGAGCCCCTGAAATGAAGGGATTGTGTTCAAAAAATGCTTTAGTTGCCTCACATTTTTATGCAATCGTTTTGTTCACCCCACTGAATTAAAGCTGAAAGTCTGCACGTCAACTGCATCTGAGTTGTTTCATTTAAAATTCATTGTGGTAATGTACAGAACCAAAATTAGAAAAAAGTTGTCTCTGTCCAAATATTTATGGACCTAACTGTATATAGAGAGCAATGTTTGTGCTTTTCCAGTCTGGCGATGTCTTATTGGTTTGATACAGTGCTTCACTTTATGGTACAGATTCAAAGACAAAATGGTGCTGATATTTTAGTTGTAAATTTGAAGAATTTTTGTACATTGGAATATACGTTTACCAAGGGATTGTCAGCTTTTGTCAGGCCAGTTGTCTAGTTGGAAGGCCTGTTGTGACGTATCAGAAAAAGGCAGCTTTTTGTATGAGGTGTGAAGGAAGCAGCATAAGACTCGTTTACAACACATTATTTCCATAGAAAGACAAAAACTAAAACTCTCATGTAAACATTCATTGATTTTCAATATTCTTTAAAGATGAATATACAGTAACTAATCCCCTGCACATCCAGGCTTGCATGTACAGCAAGCAGCCACTGTATGAGGTATATATAGCTAATGGTGAATTGCTCTTCTATTAGCCCTCAAAGCTGGCAGAATTCATTCATTCGTGCATGAACTTCACTAAATGTTAAAAGTGTGTCACAGGAAAGCTGTCCCATTTTGATACCAGTCATTCTCAGACTGTTCATACTTAGCTTATATTGGATCTCTGGTTGGAATTGCTTGTTGCAACTTCCTTTTAACACATGTCCAGTTAACCTGATCTGTCCATTAAGTCCAATTCACTCTCATGTTCTTAAAACCATTCCAGTAATTTTTCTAACGTTGTGACATGGAGAAAATATGCTGCTAAAACCTACAGTGGGGTTCTGTGTTGCCATGAAGAGGTATACATGATTGGAAACAAAATTCAGATACGCTCTGGAATTTAAACTACTTGTATCAAGGCACCTCTAATTTATCTTGAAAATGCATTCCAATCCTTTACACTACCTCTAGACCACAAGGCTGCCTTGTTGACAGAATGTATTTTGATTCCAGGATGGATCCTTGAATTCGGTGAGCTTCTGTCATATCCTCTTCCACCTGAAATATAAGTGTGAATCTGCAGAATTCATTAGATTAATTGACTTTTCCTCATCCACCATTAACCAGTATTTTGTGTTTGTGAGATTAATGCAGGATTATTAGTGCCCATTGGAAGCACTTCTGAGTCAAATGGAAGCCCTACTTAATAGGGATTACTAAACCTGGCAGCTCCCCCTGGTGGCCTGCACAGAAATCAACAGGACTACCCCATGAGACTACAGGACCCAGCATGTCTTGCAGGTGTCTGTGTGGGAATCCTAGCCTAGAGATGCTGCCATCTAAAACAGCAGGGGAGAAAATGGTCCAAGCAGGTTTGCCCCTGATTCTACCATTATATTGGCCTTCGGCCAGGTAAGAAACCTGAACCTGTCCCTGAAACGGATGCCCATGTAACCACCTTCATTTTGGTATCTCATGCTTGTCTTGAGGCCAAGACTGGATGATCCTTGTCTTCTTTTTCTTGTTTCTGAAGGACTAGCCTCACGTCTGGGTAAGGAACCATGCTCCATCCTGGCTGGGACACCCGCCCACATACACTATCCATATATAAAGAAAAAAACGTAGACTTTAAATGTTTTAGTACATTTATTACAGACCTTTATATCTATTTGTTTTGCAGTTTTAGAGACTATCATATCTGTCTTGATGCTGGAGAGTGGCGAGATGTTACTTGTTCATGAGTACATGCAAGTATGAATTTCACTGTATGGCATACATATTTAATGGCAGATATTGTTATTAACTTTTTAAGACAGGTCTGGCTAAAGTCTACTGACACTCTTTTCACATGCATAATAGTCAGTTGATGTTTTAAAGACCCTGGTCGATTTGCAAACCAATTACCATTGGAGCAACTTTCAAGAGGATGAGGAGTCTGAACTTTGATTGCAGCAGTTTAAGCTCTTGTACTATGCTGCCATGCAGTATTGGATCACACTTTGAATTATTGTGCAATAAACCATGTTTAATGTCTTCTCCTTAGCACCAAAGGACCATAACTGTAAAACAGAGCAGACATTTCTGCACAAGCGTAATCAAGATCAACATTTTCAGATAATTGTGTAACCCTTAATACACTTTTAGTAAAATGCAACCTCTAGAATTGCATTTATCATGCTTTGTATTTTTTAACTTAAACTTTTGCTTCATTTATTCATTTTCCATACATGCTAATCCAATTCATAAGTCTTTCTGTCATTCTGAATTTAAAACACACATCATTTTTGTCCCACTAGGCTCAAAACGTTAGCAGTATACATTATTTCATCAGCGTTGTCCTTCAAGATGGCACTTAGTTAAACAAGGTGGTGTGGACTGGTATTGACAGAGCAGTTTATATAGAAGATGAGAAAGGACTGTAGTGCTAACAAAGACTGAAGAAGTGTGCTGTCATCTTTGAAAAACTGTGATGTGTTAGTCGGAAATCAAACAGTAGCAAAACATAAGATAGGAGTTGACCTCTGTTTTATTTTGTCAAGCTGGTATAAGACTGGATGAAGCTAAAATAATGAAAAGTTGTCAGTACAGTATTTTTGAGTTCTCAAAGCGATCCTCGATGCTACTGTATGTGTACTGTATTGGCAAATCAATAGTGATCCACATTTCAGCATTTAAAGAAGAATCATGTGGGTAGATTCTCCTAAAAACTTTATAAATAGTCACTTAATTGCCTCGGGCAGAGAAGCTGCTCAGTGATTGACCGACACTTTATCAAAAGTGGGATCCTGCCTTGCAGCCAGTGCTGTAAGCATAGATTTTGTCTCATCACGACACTAAATTGAATTAAGTGAAACTGGGAAATGACTAGATGGTTGGGCAAGCCTTCTTTGGAGTGAGAGTTCTGCAAAGATGATTTACAGTATGTATATCTTATAATCTATTTTGATTCCATCAGAAAAATGTGACAGAGTTTCTAACTCAATAAAAAAAAACAGAATTTAAGAACTAGGTCTTTGGACCACTGTGCTATTGTGTCACTTCTGCATGAAGATGGGTTTTAGAATAAAAACATGTTTTTTTCCTTTTTGCTAGCTGTTAAATGAAAACTGAGAAAGTAATACTGGAAGCCATTATTAGTTCTGGTTTTCCTCATGAACATTATGAGCTCTAGTAATCAATACTTGCTTTTCTCCTAGGAGTAGACTTTTATAATACAAAATTCCGGATTGTGGTAAATAATGGGCATACCAAAGACTGAACGTGTATTCTGCCAGACCTCAGCTTGCTCAAAGAATGCATGCATGCAAATCCACAAATGATTTGTGGTCAGTTTGGTCAGGATTATTTGATTAAATTGTGTTCCTCTTGCTACGTTGATTTCCTTTATAGAAACATTAGATGTAAAGCAAGCAATCCTTTGACACATTTGCTAAATTGCTAAATCTGAGCATTACTGTGTTAGAGTGTCAGAGGTTTGTGAGAAATATGATCGGCTTCTGAGTGTTTTACATACATCACCAGCCCCCGTTTAAGTGCACATTGATACAGTATATACTTTATTTGCAATGAAAAAAAAATGTGTGTACTTCCTGATAATATCATCTCAAAAGGACCCCTTCCAATTTTTATATTTAGTATCCTAAATGAATTCTGTTAACTATTTATTTTCTGTTTGTTGACTACAATCTATAAATGAACTAATTGGGCTTGATATCTGCAACATTTCCTTATCCTTTCCTTATTGTAGCATAGTTAGTGATTACATAACATAGTAATTTGGTGTTAAGAGGTGTTATTGAAGCCCAGATAAAGTAAAGTCACAAACAATTCTTGAACCACCCTAATGCACATGATACATTCAAATCTGTTTTGTACTGTACGCTTTATTGTACTTTAAAAGGTTTGTGTTATGTTTGCCACAGCATTAGATCCTGTCTGGATTTCAGTTTAAGATTAGTCATTCATCTGTTCTTTTTGTGATCCTGCTCAGTCAATTACTGGATACACTTATGAATACACCTACACTCGTACAGTACTGGGCCAATTTAGAGTTGCTAAATAACCAAACCTACACTTTGTGGGATGTGAAAAGAATCCCAGAGAACTGACAGAAAAAAGTATTGCAACCCTTGACAAGAGAAAGTACCTGGGGTGGAAATTAAATCTAGTCAATGCTAATCATTTGCTTCTCAACATTTATTACTATAGCACATTTTAATAAAAAAACATGTGGCTCAAAGTGCTGAACAAGATGTAAAAGAAAAAAAACTGCTAGTTAAAATAAAAACAATAAATTATAAATAAGTATTAAGGAATGAATAGGAATAATTCAATGAGTATCAACAAAGATAAATTACAGATAAATAAATATCACAGAAAGTAGAGTTCTTAATTATGGATTCAATTTCTAAATTAACTTTGTAAGTCTCTAATGACTGTAATAATAAATCTGATGCCCTGGTAAGATAGTCAGGGAGGTGTAAAAATAAGAACTCCAGCCAGCAAGATACAGGGGAAAATAAACCTGCATGAGTTCGAAGACCAAATGAGAGCCTGGCACCCAACTTGGGCATTCTACCAAACATAAATGTGCCTAAGTTGTCCCTTATTATACTCACTTAGACACAGGGAATTTTATTAAAGAGGATCAGAATGTGAAATGTACATGAAAAATAAAGTCTCACCGATTTGTAATCAAGAGTTGAAACGTAAACCAAATGTCAAAGACCTAAAAACCATAAGCAATTTAGGGTGGAGTGGTGGCTCTGAGGCTAAGGATCTGCGCTGGTATCCAGAAGGTTGCCAGTTCAAATCCCCGTTACTACCAAAAGAGATCCTACTCTGCTGGGCCCTTGAGCAAGACCATTAACCTGTAATTGCTACAGGGGAGCTGTACAATGGCTGACCCTATGCTCTGACCCCAAGGGGTATGTGAAAACTAACAAATTCCTAATACAAGAAATTGTATAAGGTGACATAAAGAACAAAAAAAAAATTCATTAACCCACACCACAGTAACACATCCAAACCTTTTTTTTTTATCAAATCTCAGATACCAGAAAGTGTTTTTTAGCAAACCTTTATACCCTTGACCCCAGTGATATGGACATTGTGAACCTGAACATCTCCCATAGTTATGCCATAGCAACTACCACAACAAAAGTGCATAAAATGGTGGCAATCAAGGTCAGACAAAATTGTGTTGAAGCAAAATGCTAAATATTTTTTACTTTTTCAACTGCCGTAAAAGGTAAAATGAATGTTCAAAAAGAGATATATAGATATAGACAAAAATGAGTAACAAAATGGCATAAAAAATTAAAATATCTTCCAAATCATAACACTTATTGTTTTTAAGCTTTGTCCGAGAACATTAAATGCAGTGGGATTTGTTGATGGTTGGGATATCAACATTCCTTCCAATATCACAGGCGATCAGATGGTTGGAAAAAAATAGTAGAATGTAATAATGATTGCAAATCTATTAATTATATAATATGTAATATATTAGAGGGGGTAATGAAAAAATGAAAAAGCCAAATGATAAAGGTAGATTTTTTGGAGTTTTTTTTTTAAATGTTCCATGGGATTAGCCTGGTCAGATTTCTCATTATTTGTTTAGAGCAATGAAACAAGCAGATTTGTGGCTGATCAAGCAGAGGTCACAACATGTAAATTTTATTCAACAATATAATATAAATTGTGCTCGAAATAACTTTTAATTATTTCATATAATGTAAAGGATAATTTAAGACCCTAATGTAATCTAGTCTAATCTTGCCTGAAGATGGGGCCCGAGTTACCTCGAAAGCTTGCATATTGTAATCTTTTTAGTTAGCCAATAAAAGGTGTCATTTTGCTTGGCTTTTCACTACGACCCTAATGTATAAATTCTTAGAGTTATAATCTGTCACATATATCAATTATATTTAAGATCAATGGGTGTACTGGTTACCTCATGTCTTTCTGGTCAGACTGTGAGAGAATAGAGATGACAAGCTCTCTTTATATTGTATACCATCATTCTATTGAAAGTACTGTTCAAAGGCATTTACCAAGCACAGGTACTGTATATAGTGCAATTGCTTACAGTTGCATTTTTTACAGTCAGAGCGCAGGCAGGTTAAGTGACTTGCTCCGGGTCGCATGTCACAGTTGGAAATTGAATTGGTAACTCTGAGGTTTAAAGCCCATTTCCTTAGCAACCACGCCAGACTGCTGCGGTCACATTTTTTTTGGCAGGGTTGTAGCTGCACGGTTACAAAATTGTAATAAGCTTAATGTTTTTCTGTTTTCCTTCATAGTTGTTTCACTGTTTTTAGTGGTAACCATCTTTCTGTTATTTTTATAATGTGGCAAATAAGATATCATGTTAATTAAATATTGATGACATGGTTTATTTTTTGTAGTAAATTAGTTTAGTTTATTTATAAAGAACATTTAAAAAAACAAACACTGACCAAAACAAATTATTATTTTTTTAAATTTTCTTAATTTTATTTGAAGAAAACAACATTCCATACAATTATGTCAAACTTAATAAACCAGAATTCAGCCCTCACCCGAGAGAAAGAAACACAACAAATCTTTAAAAACACAAAGAAAGGAGAATGTCCTTTTCCCCGATTAAAGTGAGAATTAAATTTTTCAATTGCAAAAAGTATCGAACATCAGTTACTCACTGACTTATAACTGGTGGGATGGGATTCTTCCAGTTGAGCAAGATAAGTCCACGTGCTACTAGTGTGGCATAAGTAATTACAATCAATTTGTCCTTCTCCACTTTAAGGAGTACACTAATGGCTGTTAATGGGTTCAGAGTGATTGTGACACCAAGGCTCTCTGATAGACATTCAAAGATTTTAGTCCAAAATTATATTAATTTGGTGCACGCCCAAAACATGTGTCCCACTTGAGGCTGGAGATAGAGTGCAGTGAATCTTGGCCTGGAATCATTTTGGACAATTTCAAACAAGATAAATGTGATTGATAAAAGATTTTAAGTTGACTGATTGAATGCTTTGCACATATGGAGCTAGAGTATATTCTGCACATGGCTGCCTTACACTCCATTTCTGAACTGTTAAGAGAAAGATTCTTTCCCCATTGTACCCTAGGATCTTTGAAAGGAAGAGTCTTTAAAATGTTGCTGTCTGAGTCTTCAAAACTGATCAGTATTGCCTCTAGAATAGAAATGGGTGGGAGATGAGGAAAATTGGGAAGGGTTCCATTAGCAAAGTTTCAGATTTGAAAGTAGTGGAAAAATTGTGTTGGTGGGAAGTTAAATTTGAAACATAATTGTTCATAAGATACAAAGACTAATATATACAAATTAAATATAAGGGACATTCAAAAAGTTTCCGCACTTTTTTTAACTCTATCTAATAACAATTTCAAAAACAAATTACATCACTTTTCTACACGTCTTTGTTTGTGATGCAATTTTCCCAGCGTCATACCAACATTTTAATTCCCAATTACTACTCCTCCAGCCTTCACCGTTTCCAACGAAAATATTAAGTGCAGAAACTTTTTGAACGTCCATCATATTTTAATCCCAGACATTTTCCAAACATTACTGTGTAGGTGTGAGAAGGTAGAAAAAGGGGGTTGTCATGTAGATGTGCATTAGATAAGAGCTTCTCTATCTTAAAGTGCTTCCTACATTGGTTCCATTTTCAGAGTGATTGATGGACAATTGGATTATTAGTGTATTGACAATAATTTTGTATTTACTGGGGCACAAAGTAGGCCGAAGACGTACAGCATGATTTTATTTGTGTTGCAGACCAGCCTTGAGTATATTCATGGATTTGTGTCGAAGTCCAGGTCTTTATACCTTGTGTATTTGCCTCCCAGTAATAAAATTGAAAGTTAGGTAGTGCCATGCTCCCTTCTGCTTTAGGTTGTTGTAGAGTTGCCCTTTGTATGCATGAACGTTTTGAATTTCAAATTAATGAGGTTAAAATTTTTTTAATGTATATAGGGATGCTCTGAAATAGAAATAGAAGCTTGGGAAGAATGTTCATCTTGATGTGAGATGGAGGGTAGACCATCTGTTTACAACTTGTTTAATTTTTTCTATGCAGATAGCAAAATTTTGTTGAAAAAGATCTTTATATTTACTTGTGATGTTTACCCCTAGGTATTTGAACTGATCTGTTAAAATAAATAGGAAGGGGTCCAGTCAAATATTTTGTGCTATATTTTGTTCACTGTAAAAAGCACACTTTTATTCAAATTAATTTTCAGTCCACATATCATTTGAAATTCTGCTAGTCCATTGAGGACTGCTGGTATGGAAATTTGTGGGTCTGACATTTACAGTACCATATCATCTGCATATAATGATATTTTCTATTCAAGTCCTTCTCTGGTAATCACCTTTATCTCTGATACATTTCTCTGATACATTTCAAAAGTGAATAGCCAATAGCTCAATAGCAATTACAAAGAGCAATGGTGATAGGGGGCATCCTTGTTAAGTGCCACTTCTTGTTTGAAGTAGTTTGAAATGATGTTGGTAATACAAACAGAGACTTCAGGACTGGTATAGAGTAGTTTAATCCATGCACATATATTTGGGCCAAACCCAAATTTGTACAATGTGGTGAATAGGTAGTCCCAACGTTCTGCACTTTAAAATAAATAAGGTAAAAAGAACTACATTTTAAGATTGAATAAAGTTTAATAAAAGACAAAACATAAAACACAATAAAGTTATTAAAGGAACCAATTATAATTAAAAGCAAAAGAGAAAAGATTGTGTTGTCAGCCTGTATTTAATAATGACCACTATTGTTGCAGACCTGACATGAGCAGTTAAATTAATCCTAACTGGGGCTGTTTTGAAAGCATGCTCACCTTTAGGCCCTAATCAAGCCGAGGGCACTACTGAGAGTGTCTGATCTGAGGACCTAAGCCAGTGAGTTAGAATATAAAGATGCAAAAGGTTGGAGAGATAGAAGGTGTTAATCAGTTTGAGCACTTAACAACAAACGATAGCACCTTAAAGTCAACCCAGCAATGGACCGGTAGCTAATGTAGATGGTTACGCTTAAATGTACCCATGAAAAGTCTAGCAGCTGAATTTTGGGTCAATTGTAGAGGAGAGGGCTTGCTGTACAACTCCACTGTAAAATGAGTTACAGTAGTGAAATCACAAATAAATAAAGACATGAATCACCTTTTCAAGATTAGCAATAGACAAAGAGGGATATATCTTAGCTCCCACTTGTAGTTGGAAAGAAAATGCCTTAATAACAGAATTTATATAGTTATGAGGGTAAATCAAATAGCAAAGGTAATTTGAAATTTATGCAGCAACTTGTGCAGTATGCACAGGGCACTGCCATGATGCAGAAGGCAGAAGGTCAACTGCTCTCTTTAGCACTCCTCCCCAACTAACTTCCAGACAACACAAAACAAACCAGCATGATATTGTCTAGTTATGTGGGCTTTTTGAGGTATGAATCAATATTAGTATGCATCCTGAACATCAAAGAAAATTGTGCATGATTTTACCAGGATTGGCTTGATGTTGGAGAATTATCATACTTCCCTTGTTTCTGTTGTTGTTTGGACTCATAATTATATTTTCAGATTTCATGCCAAGTTATGGCACACATCTTAAATGTTCCCCAGTCCAAATTTATTTTCTCTTTCTACTCACACAAATAAAGAAATGCATCAGACATTTAATATTCCGGGCATCCAATATGCACAGATCATCCTCATGTTTATTGTTCATGAAAAATGGATTCATCTGACCCACAGCTAATGATGCAGTATATGGCAGTTAATACTACAGTATACCTGCTGTATACTGTCTCGTATCTCATGTCCTGTCACTCTATGATTCTCCATTATGATTTGACAAAGATGTTAACAACTGTCTTGTCTTTGGATGGTCATACCCTGTGACATTTTCAAGAGGTGTCCTGAAATGATGGAATTCAGCAGTCCATCTCCAGACTGTGGTAAAAGGGAAGAGGTCTGGCCCTGGTATATGTGTAGCAAGCAAAATGAATTTCTGAAGGTGTATTTTTCTTACTTTATGTTGCCTTAGTTTTCAGTATTGAGAAGAATATATTTAGAATTTTCTATGTATATTGTATTTATTGTTTCTCTATTTTAAAGTGCTCCATAAGCTTACCTTCCTAGAAAAACAGAATGTAGAAATAAATTCAAACTGAAGTGTTAATATAAATCTATGCATTCTGTATGTCTGTATGAATAAATCTTTCACTGCTTGTTTATCTCAATACATGAAATATGAAACTTAGATCCCCATTAAGGAATGTAAAACCAGCCAACCAGACCTTTATGTGTGTCCAATTTGCAAATCCACACCATCTTCCAAATTTTGCATAGATTCCATTTGTACAGGGAAGACCATAGGTTATGTTTTGTTTCTAAATTGAATTGGTGCACCCACGCAAAGTAGCATTAGATACCCGTATGGAAATCCACACCATTTAACTAATCTCCACAAAATCTTGCAAAATTTAACCATTTGTACAGGAAAACACCACAGATCATGTTTCAGTTCTAAATTTAGTTGGTGCCCCCACTGCGGGTAGTGCCAGGCACCTCTTCTAGCTCTTAATAAAACTGCAGTAAAATTTTATTTTTCATGAGATTTCTTCAAAGCCTCTTCACTCTTAAAATATTTTGGAATGTAGAAGGGACATTTTTCAAATAAGATGTAACATAAGTATGAATAGAAAATAGTAGATTTCATTTTCGTAATAACAATGTACTGGTTATTGCAATAAATATGTATGTAATTTGATTATTAACCTCTAAAATTCATCCATTCAACCTTTAATTTTCCTATCATTTTCTGGTCAGTCATTTGAGACATTGGGATGTATTGTCAGTTGTAAGAAAGCAGGAGACATCCCTAGAAGGATACTAGTTCATCATGGGGTATATTTACAGAGATACTTGGTCAACCATCAAATTAATAGCATGTCTTTAAACTCTCAGAGAAAACTAGAGTTGAAAAGGAAACAAATGGAAGACAAACAAAATGCAGTCAGGAATCCAATCAGAGTCAAAGGGAAAAGCAACCTTGTTAGATCACAACACCCAGTTATTCAGGTGTATTTGTTGTTGCAGTGCACCCCATGATTTTGTACTAGAAGAAATGGTTTTGGAAAAATGGATACATCTAAATGCATAATTAATATATTTTACAGCATTAATATGCTCCATCATTATTTTTACAATTTATCCATCTTTTTGCTCATTTTTTATTACATGATCAGTGGGATCTATATGTATGCCAGCCACATTAAGTGTAAGGCAAAAAAACAATCCTTCCCTTGAATATAAAATGTTATTTTAATAAACAGTTTAAATATGTTCTGTAGTAATTTTCTTGTAACTTTTTTTCTTTCTAAATAGTTTTATTTTGTTTATACAGATGTACTTTACTGTATGAAAGAGCAAATAAACTCACAAGAATAATAATAATGATAATCAGAATTACTGTCTCTGCAAGACAATTCTTTCTTTCTCTCTTTGTTTATAATAATAATTGTGTATATTCCTAAAATACTTTGTTTTATTTTCAAGGGTTGATGAAGTCTACAAGAGAATAGAAGGCTCCATTTGTAAAATAATAGATGCTAACTGTCCAAAAGAAGAAGTTCTTCAACAAGTTTTGCATTTAATTTCCCAGTATTGCAGACTTTAACGTAGGAGTTCTTTTGACCACTTGATGGCGCTAAAGATCTGTCAACAGTTAACTGGAGCACACTTGTTTACTACTACAATACCTTGAATTATACATGAATGTTTCATTCAGTAGGAAGACACAGAGATTAAAAAGCCTTGTGCGTTTCAAGAGATTCAATTACAGTACTTCTTTATATGCAGATTTTAGTATTGTATTAAATATTTAGATAGCTCTGTATGCTAGTAATGTTTTTTCAAAATCACTGAAGGTTGCAAACGTTATCAGTTAGGAAATACTATTCCTAAAAGTCAATTAAAATGAATAATATTATAATGTAAATAAATATTTAATTTCCCAAGTCTGAATTATCACATTAAATGTACTGTATATAGATAGAAAGAGAACTTTCACTAAGAATGAGTTGAATTGTTATGCTACAGTGTATTGTTGTTATTAATATCAACTAAGTATTTTAATATTAATACATGCAAACATAATATAAAGTTACATAATTATTTAAAAATATCACCAAACAAGCATCCATAAACCAGCAGCTTCAACAGGCAATGATTTTGTTTGTCTATTAAATATTTATTTTACACATCTGGTTTCATTAGACCCATTCTATAAATAAGAATTTCATTCTTACATTTTTAATTGAAAGTTCTTAAAGGACCCTGTTTATTATATTAATCCCTCCTCAACAATGAGTAAATTATTTTTTGTATATTTGAAAAACAAGACACTCTTGTTTTTAAAACTTATAGTGATGAGCGGAGGCTTTGCTGTCAACATGTGGGAGCAGTTGGATGGGTAATTTCAGAGGTTCAAAGGTGCAAAATGGCACGCAATCCCAGAGTTTTCAAAGAGAATATTTGTGTAAATGACCATTTCTTTTCTAAAAGACACATTTTTATCAATGAATTGAGTTTTTCTTTTTCATCTTGCCAAGAAAAGACATTTATTTTCAAAAATGTATTTTCCAGATGGCATAGAACTTTTGTTATGCAGGTGTAATTTTTGTGCTTTGCATACCGGAAATTCATATTATGCTGTAATCATCTAGTGTCGTTTTTGAAAACCTAGTGTTTTCTTCCATTTTTTTGTATTTAATAAAATAAATAAAAGTAAATTTGTTAATTATCCGTTGAAATTGCATTGCCTCTTTTAAATTCTAAAATATTTTACCTTGCAAGTGTTTTAATATGTTTTTTTTTTTTTACGTCCCAGAAAGGTTGTAGTCTATAATGAGAATGGGCATAGGATCATGGGTCAAGTATAATGTCTTGAATATTTTGACTAAATACAAAAAATATATACCTATGGTATAGAAAAGCAAGACAATGTACAGCAGAGTCAAAAATATAGTGATGCTAAAAGTATTATGTTTGACATGAGATATATTATAGAATAGCAGTCAGAGAGTTCCTGATTCATGATACATCTCAATGGATGGTTAAAAACTGCTTTAGAAGCTGCTGGTCTGGTATCTCTTGCTCTAGCACTGTATGCTTGACCTTAGAGGTGAGAACAGATTATGTCAATGTTGGTTGGAATACTTTATTTGCAGCACATGTTTTATTTCGGCATTGTTTGTATCTTTCATCTACAGATGATAGATAAATAAAAAAAGAAAGAAAAACATCTGACTTGACAGTCAAAGTCACAGTGAGACATTATTTCATGTGTATTGCTGTTGGTATAATGGAGACACCGTAGTATTTCTTGACACACTGTTGCTGAATAATTTGTTGGCTGAAAGTATTCAGTGTTTGCGTATCTGAGAGATGATGTGTAGCATTGTTCACAGTGGCCAGCAGTTCTGTTTTTATTCCTCCTTTGCTACTACCTGCTGGGGGTCTAGTGCATGTGTTCTATAACTGAATGTGCTCATTTTAATTAGCTTGTTGATTGGTGGGCCTCTCCTGAATTGATGCTTCCAGCCCAGCACATCACAGAATAGATAAACACCCTGGCCATCATGGAGTTGTAGATGTGAATGATGTCATTACTCATATTAAATACTAAATGCAGTCTCCTAAGGAAGAAGAGCCTGCTCTGCCCTTTCTTATATAGCTTCTCTGTGTTACGAGACCAGTTCAACCTGTCATTGATGTGCACAACCAAGTACTTATAGAAGTGCACCACCTCTACATCCACTCCCTGAATAGTGACCGGACATAGAGGCACTATTTGTGTGGCAAAAGTCAATAACCAGTTCCTTGGTTTTGCCGATATTAAGTGGCACACAATTCTTCTGCACCAAGAAACAAAGTTCTCCACCTGACTCCTACATTCTGTCTCATCCTCTATCAATGCACCTCATAAGTGTAGAATCATCTGAAAATGTATGCAAGTGACATGACCTGGTGTTATATTTATAGTTTGAAGTGTACAGAGTGAAGAGAAAAGGAGACGGGGCATTCCTTGTGATGCTCCAGTGCTATTTATATCTGTATCAGAAACACAGTCCTCGAGTCTCACAAACTATGGTTTCATTATCCAGAACACTATAGGCTCTTCCATCTGCAAATCTCTGAGCTTACCCCTTAATAGAAATGGCTGGATGATGTCGAAGGCACTGGAGAAAATAAAAAAGAACCCTCACAGTGCTGCCAGCTTTCTACAGTCTTGTGGAGCAGATAGATAATTGCATACTCTACTCCAGTCTTTGCTCGAGAGGCAAACTGCTTGTGGTAAACCACAAGAGGACTCATAGAGTCAGGAAACAGCCTCTCAAAGGTCTTCATGATGTGAGACATAAGTGTCACTGACCCGGAATCATTACTTTCACTTCTTTGGAGCAGGAACAATGAGGGATGTTTTCCATAGCAGCAGCACTTTCTGGAGCCTTAGAAACAGGTGACAGAGGACACCACAAAGTTGGTCAGCTCAGGCCTTAAGAACTCGAGGACTGACTCCATCAGGTGTTGTGGCTTTTCCTGTGCATAGCTTCCTTAGTTGTCCCCTTACTTGGACTTCAGTTATGGACAACCTTTACTGAGATGTACTCGTCAATGGCCATTCCAGTTGACGTGGTAGGAGTTGTTGATGTAATAGAGATGGTGTGGGGAAACTTGTCATTGGAAAAAGGTAGCAGTGGGATGGGATATCTATTTAAAAACAGGTTCAGGGCATTGGCTTTGTCCACAGTCCTGGATTATGTGAGTAACAATTTTTAGATAAAAGTCTAATTTTTATTTTTAGATCTCCTATCATTTAGCTAACAATTTATGATTTTACTTGCATCTGATTATTCTGTGCATCATCCATCTATTCATTTTCTAAATCTGTTTAATCCAGTTTTGGGGTTGTGGGAAGGTAGAAATTCAAGCAGAAAGCAAGAACCAGCTCTGAAAAGGACACCAAGTCCATTTGTAAAGTATAATCATGAATACAGCCACAATAATTCACATCTGGAAGTACAACCAGATTACCCAGAGAAAAGCCCATTTGCAACATACAAATTCCAGACAAACAGTGACCAGGCCAGGTTTGCTACCTAATCTCCTAGAAATTGTTTATTGGTACTGTATGATGTGTTGAATCCTTCTTAACCATACCAACAGATATTTCCGTTAATACCTCTGTAATACCTATCCACATTTACTTACTAGGGGGCATCCTTATAAGCCAACAAGCTGTAATAATAAAAAATTTTCATCCATCATTACTGAATTTATGCCCAAGTTGATGATACTAAGTAATCTAAAGGGTAGCATGTTAGAAGTATTCTTAACTTTAAACTTCTTTATAATATTGCCATAGTGCTGAAATTATAAAAATCATAATCATTTAAATGTGATTATTGATTCTACAATGTTTTTTTGATTTTACACTGCCATAAAAAGGGGTCAATGGTGCTCAAAGATTTCAGACCAGATCTGTTCTTTGGTTGCAATCACGCACGGTACAAGCATTAGGAAAGAGGGGAGAACTGTTCACTTCACACTGATACAGGAAGCTCAGTGGCAACTCCATAGAATGGCGATGGGATTCATTCAGATAGCCAACATTCAATAGAACTCAATAACATCCTCTTCATCCATCAAAATCTCAGGAATCTTCAAAAGCAGGTCTCTGGTGCCATCCACAGTGCTATGCAAAAGAGAAGCCTGAAGGAGAGTTCAACAGAAGAACCAACAAGGGACATAACAAACAACAGTGTTGCTGTGCTCTTTTTAATGGCTTCAGTCATCATGAGATATTACAGTATAAGGGATTGTTTTATAGCTGTCTTTTTGAGGAAGTTTCTGCAAAAGCTACCTTGTCAGGAGCAGATTTCCCAGAGCTAAAGAGTTTATCTTCTTGATAACAACATAAAATGGAAAAAAAAATCTAATGAGCATCAGATATGCCAAAAATTGGAATGGTTGTTGTGATAGCATGCCATGACAGTTTTACAAGGTTGACACATGTAATGCCTGCAACATGCTCTAGACTGCGTTCTAAGTATCTTTTACTTGGATTGTGCCTGGAAAGCTTCAAAGGTTTCTGGTCACTACTACTTGGTACCCAAACCATTTCTGCTGGTATCCTCCATACTAAAGTAGTGCAACAAAGACTCAGGTGTGTAGAACTGGTAAGTGTAATACTTCACCCAAAGTGCAAACAAGCAGAAAATTCAAGAATGTAGACATTTTTGTCGTTCAAGTATGTTATGCCCCCTGGTGAAGACAGGGAAAAAAAACGAAAACTAAAAATACATACTTTTCTAGTGATGCAACTGTCATTTAAAATAAAATGCCAAGAATAACAAATGCAAAATTGCAGACACTGCAAGAGTCAGCCAGTACTTCCAATTACATTACCTTAACTCAAATCATCCAGAAATAAAACCTCTGATTAATTAGTGACGATAGATTTTTATCTAGGACATTTACAGTACATGCATATGTATAAAAGTAAATGGGATATGTTCTATTTTAAATCTTTGACCAAAATGAAAAACACCACTACTTACTTGTTACTTGATGTGCCGTGTTTTTTATTTATTGAAAAGTTTCTGTCTCTCTCTCTCTCTCTAAAATTCTTGAAAACCTAACATTTTTATGGTTTAAGTTACATTTAGAAAGAAATTAATATCTCACACTATTTAAACATTTTTCCAGGGAGACATTTGGTTATTTACCCAATCATTAATTTCTTGCTTACTCTTCACATGGGAATTTGGGGGGCATAGGCTTTCCCAGCAGCACTGGGCAGAAGGCTATAATGACATACACACTCACTCTCATACACCACCAGTTTAGGACTGTCGATTAAACTAACACAAACATCTTTAGGATGTAAGAAGAAGCTAGAACACCTAGAGAAATAGCCACACAGATATGAGGAAAATGGTAAATTCTATACAGTGCCTGGACTGTGGCCAGGCTGGGATTCAATCCAAGTCCACTTTACCACTTTGCTGTCTATATTGTGAAACTCTCAGTGTTGCACAATAACATTCAGATGAGTTGCTTAGCCAATAAAACTTTATTTCACAATTAGTACTGGAACTGTATCACTTACAGACAGTCTTAAGGGAGCAAACATTTGCTCCAGAATTCTTCTTTAACAAGTGTAGATAAACTGTCACATTCACTAGAACTCCTTGAAATTCTCTTCAAGACTGCTCTCTTGATGTAGTATAAAGGAGCAAGTAAAATTGTACCCTGTGATCAAGCTAAGATCAGAATGACAAGACGTCAAAACCAAAACTGATCAGCAAAGTCAAAGTAACGATGAAAAGAATCCAGAAAGCTATCTAATATGTTTTCCTTAACTAAACTGTTAATCAAAAACCTTGTTTTTCTTAGTGTTTATATCCTGTGACAAAGGTGCTATATCAGCGCTGGACCTGACACAGACTGACACTGGAGGCACACTTAACAAAGCAAATAAACTTTTATTTTCTTTGTCTGTGGGCTACATCTTCCCCGTACCTACAGACACAACACAGTCCCCACAAGCACAACACAAAAGTACAAATAAACACAAATCAAATCTTCTTTCCTCCACTCCTCCCGGCAACTTTGTCTCCCTCCTCCCGACTCTGACTCCCAGAGTAACGACTACTGGCTCCTTTTATAACACCCACGGAAGTGCTCCAGGTGCTCATTGACCTACTTCTGGCAGCACTCTTGGGTGTAGCAGAAAACCTGCCCAAGAGGGATCAGCAGCTGTTGCAGCACTCCTTGGCTGCACCCTCGGATCCCAACAGGGCTGTAACCAACTCCAACTCCCGTGAAGCTCTGTGTGAGTCCGAGGCGCCGCTGCAACCCAGGGGGGCTGCCATCCAGCAACCTGGGGGAGATATTGTGCAGTCCATGTCTGTTCCCCCATCCTATATACAGAAGGGCGTCCCAGCTGGTCATGGGCCCTGGCCATCCACCACAATCCATAAACTTTAACATCAGTAGTACTCTGCCGCTGCATTAAATTCCAGCAGTACAATAACAAAACATGCAGCAACCCCATGATAACATAACCAAAATGACTGAGTCACGAAGAAATAATTCTATATACTGTACGTGTATTATAAAATGTATGTAGTTCAGAAATAATATTTCAAACCTCTTCTGTAGAACTAGGGTGTTGTACTGTGTTAGCCATTATGAATGTAGTGAAAAGTCAAGCAAAATGTGATAAAAGGAAACCTTTTCTGCTATATCCAAATTGTGCCATCTCTTGTGTTATTCCTTCCCCATGTAAAATTAAGGTTCATTGTGTACTTCATATTCTAGGTTGTGTGAAAGCATTGTGATATAATTTCAAGTGAGTTTATATTCATTTCCTACTTAAATGAAATTATTTGAGTGCCAATGGTTTTTCAGATTTGTCTATTTCTTTATCACATGAAACAATGTGAGTGATGATAGGTGTGACATTTCTCTGATGATTATTTTCTAGTTGTCAGCAGAAGAGAGACAAAACTTTACATTTGGGCAGCAAATGTTTGGGCCTAGCCTATATTTGGATGGGAGACCAACCAGGAAAAACTTGGGTTGCTGCTGAAAGAGATGTTGGTGAGGCCAGCAAGGGGTGTGTGTGTGGATACCAATGCCCCAGTGTAGTGACAGAGACTGTGGTGTAAAGATGGCACCAGCCTTCAGATGAGACATAAAACCGAGGTCCTGACTCTCTGTGGTCATTAAAGATCCCTGGACATCCTTCTTAAAGAGTAGGGTCTATCCCATTGTCCAGGCTAAACTTCCCTCCATGGCTGTGTCATTCTGTCCCTATAATCATCCCCTGTCTTTAACTGGTTATCTTTCTCACCCCTTAACCACCCATAGCTAAAGTGTGAGTTACAACAACATGGGCATTTGCTGTGCAGCAATTTAGGAAAAGTCAAGGAAAGACATGTAAACTGATGAAATAACTAAACATTTAAAAACACAATGCCCCTTGGTGTCATTATCTGCATTTCTAGTGTTAAAATTTGTTTTGAAATGTGCCATTTTTCCTTACACATGCAGCCAGACAGAAGGACAGACATAGAGATAAAATAGAGCAAAAGCACCGATTTTTTAATGAGGAAAACAAGTAATGTGACGTTCTTAGGAGACACATATTTGACTGGAAGTGTGATAGGCTACTTATAAAAGGATTGGCATGGCAGTATCAGCTCTGCATTTACTTTGAAGCAGTTTTGGGTTTTTAATGGGAGGCAGATATTAGTCACAGAAAAAATTATTTTTCAAATATTTGATCAAAGTAGTGATATACAATAATGTACAAAAGTCTAAAAAAATCTTAATATAAATTTTATCCGAGTTGTTAAATTTGGTGTGCTGGTAGAAAAGAGCAGATTTCATATTTCTAAAATTTCAGATTACAGAGAAATTTCTGCATGTTATTAAATAAAGTAAGATAAAAATTTCATTACTTCATTACCAGTGTATTATCTTGCACAAAAAGAAGAATGAGTTCTTCAATGAGTTCTGCAACAGATGAAATTACTTCCACTGAGCCCACATCTCAGCATCATTGAAGCTGCCTGGGATTACCTGGAAAGACAGAAGCAAGTGGGACAGAAAAAGTCTGTGGCAGAACTGGGACAAATCCTCCAAGATGCTTGGAACAAACTACCAATTATTTCTCTTAAAAACTGCACAAGTGTGGACATAAGAAAATTGTTGCAGTTTAAACAGGTAAAGGGTGGTCACGCCAAAGAGTAATCTGATTAGCTTTTACTGCTCTTTATAGTAATTTTTTGATATATAGAAACTTTTGATTGTATATTTTTAAAAGCATCCTCACGTTACAAAATTATAAGTACAAAAACTTCACTGATTTTGAAAATAATAGGAATTAAAACCTGGTGCCACAAAGGGTCCCCCAGGACTGAACCTGGTATGAAATGATGGACGGTGAAGATGACACTGAATGCAGCGCTGAACACAATGAATGTGAATCACCCTCTGATAAGAAAGGAAATCTTGATTTACAGCAAAGAGGTAGGCTCATATCAAATGTGTGCAACATATTGTAATCCACAGCTCCCCATCAAAGACATCTCATAACATTGTCAGAATAACCCCAAGGGCCCACGAAATTTGCATTGAACCACATCCAAGACATGAAATCTGCTTTTCATGTATTTATTACTCTACCTATAAAAAATTAATGAAGATGAAAAATATGGAGGTGATTCCGGCATTTTCTGACAGATAGAATACAATAGGTGAGGTACACATACTGTACATAGACATGTTGTGTCTTTCGTTAGCATACAGATCAAAAAATGAAACTACATACTAGCTTGTGATATGCAGGGACTAGGAGAGCTAACATCTGTGCACCTATTTCACTAGAAAAATTATCTTAATTTCAATTATAGTCTAAATAAATAGAAACATGACAAATAGTAGAGGTGTTTTTAAGTAACATTATGAATGAAGTGTCATTCTAAATGTGATTTGCTTCAAACTTAAATTGACACACAATTCTGATGAGCATATAATATTTGCTGTGAAATGAGGTTTAGCCACAAGGTCAAAGTTCTGCTTGCTAACATACCTGTTGGAACCACTTGTTGAAAATTAATGGAGGGTTAAAACCACCAGCTGCCAGGATAGATTCAGGCTCCCTACAAGATGAAGAAAAGCAGCATAAATATTGAACCCTGACTTTATGATGATTTCAGATTAAAATGCTAACATAATTAAAAGACATTATAGAAGATGGCAGTGTTTGTATATTTGTTAAGGATGAATATTTTGGACAAAAATAAATAAATATGTTCTGAAATGTGACAATAAATAAAACAACACAATGATACATAAGAGTAAATAAATGTTTCTTGGAATATATATTTTTTGCTTCCTATTTTTTTATGGGGTGGCATGGTAGTGCTGCTGCCTTGCAGTGAGGAGACCAGGGTTCTCATCCTGGATCCTCTCAGCATGTAGTTTGCATGTTCTCTCCATATCTACATTGGTTTCCTCCAAATTTGCCGATTTTCTCCCACAGTCCAAAACTGTGCAGGTTAGGAGGATTGGCACTGCTAAATTGGCCTTAGTGTGGGTGTGTGTTCCCCTGTGATGGACTGGCATCCTGTCCAGGGATTGTTTATTTGGATCCAGTGGGCTTAGAAAATGATATTGTATTTCTTTATGTAAGGGGCGGCACGGTGGCGCAGTGGGTAGCGCTGCTGCCTCGCAGTTGGGAGATCTGGGGACCCGGGTTCACTTCCCGGGTCCTCCCTGCGTGGAGTTTGCATGTTCTCCCCGTGTCTGCGTGGGTTTCCTCCGGGCGCTCCGGTTTCCTCCCACGGTCCAAAGACATGCAGGTTAGGTGGATTGGCGATTCTGGATTGGCCCTAGTGTATGCTTGGTGTGTGGGTGTGTTTGTGTGTGTCCTGCGGTGGGTTGGCACCCTGCCCGGGATTGGTTCCCTGCCTTGTGCCCTGTGTTGGCTGGGATTGGCTCCAGCAGACCCCCGTGACCCTGTGTTCGGATTCAGCGGGTTGGAAAATGGATGGATTTCTTTATGTATTTATTTTACTATTTCATCATTTAAATATTTCTGTAACACCTCACACAACATGAAATGTCGACTGAAATAAAAACTGCCATTTTCAGTCAGTCAGTCAGTCAGTCATTGTCCAACTCACTATATCCTAACACAGGGTCATGGGGGGTCTGCAGGAGCCAATCCCAGCCAACACAGGGTGCAAGGCAGGAACAAATCCCGGGCAGAGTGCCAGCCTACCGCAGGGCACACACACCCACACACTAGGGACAATTTAGGATTGCCAATGCACCTAACCTGCGTGTCTTTGGACTATGGGAGGAAACTGGAGCACCGGGAGGAAACCCACGTAGACACAGGGAGAGCATGCAAACTCCATACAAGGAGGACCCGGGAAGCAAATTTCAAGAATTTAAGTAATTCTGAGCACCATGGCTGCTTAAATAGCTCCCAGGGCAGAAGGGCCAGTTCCACCAGAAGCATACTGGAAGTTCTGCGGGGAAGAGAGAAGAGGTGATTAGTCATTGCTTTTGGCCCTGCTCTGTTGTCATTGTTTTAGCATTGGTTAGGCTGTTTTAATACTCATAAGCAAGTATGTGTGATATACTACATATACACTACCAGTCAATTAATTCACACCCAGAAATGTTCATGTTTTTGATAGAAATTGAATCATTTTTTTGTCAACATACCTTTAAATTGATTTAAAAATATTGCTAAGACATTATTAGTGTTGCTAATGGCTTTTACCAATTGAAATGACTTATTTTTAATGTATTATTTCCCATATGACTATAAAGCTGCAATTTCAGCAACAGTGTCCTAATGGCCAGCTCCCCAAGATTTTCCATAATTAGTCATTTTAAATGCTAATTTGTTATTAGTGGAATGTTTATAATTACCTTAGCACCGCGGAAGCCTTTTATTCATATCACTTGGGTTGCCAGGTACTGTCATTCCTATACTTCAGGTCTGAGATCAAAAATTTTCCAAAATGAAACAGCATTCTCAAGAAAATTGCCAATAAACTGAAGATTTCATATAAAGGTGTCTATTACTATCTTGAGAGAAGAGGGCAAATTGGATATAACCAGGACAGGAAAAGAACAGGAATGCCCAGACAACTGCATAGAAGGATAACAACATCAGAGTGTGTAGTTTGAGAAACAAACACCTTAAAGTTTCTCAGTTGGCCTCTTCCGTATGCATACGACAAATACTAGTGTTATTTGCAACATGTTAAGGATAAATCCGGGATGCTTACTGTAATATGTTTTTCTAGTCATCTTTCATCTGATATCTACATTCTTTTGCACATTTTAACCTTTTCTTTTTATGTACCAATTTTAGATATAGCTTTTTCTTTGAAACTCTGGATCGAAATTTAAATCAATAAAATGGTATTTTCAGTAAAAAAGGTATCAATTTCTATAAATATGAGAATTTCATGGGTAGTTTATATATATATATATATATATATATATATATATATATATATATATATATATATATAATCTTCATTTGGATCTTGATCTTTGTTTGTCCGCGAATGAATTAGAAGAAGAAGCACTAGATGGCAGTAGAGAGACAGCTAAAACATAGGCATTGCATTAAGAATCTCCTCCAGGCTTATACTACTGAAGACTGTAGTACTCCAGTCACACCTCAAAACACAGACAATCAAACTAAACAAATTGTTGTGCTTTAAATTAACTAATCTTTATATATAATCTTCATTTGGATCTTGATCTTTGTTTGTCCGCGAATTCCACACATGTGTAGACCACCTTCCAGTTTAGTACGTTGTTGTTACTCACGGATGTCAACAATGTGCCGGAATAACGAAAGGGGTGGTGGACAGTGTTACGCTGGTTAGCTCCTGAAGGCCTGGTTAGAGAATGAGATTGCCGAAGATAAAAGGTACGTGCCTACGTAACATATGAATGAAAGAAAGACTGTGGGTAAAATGAATGACAACGTAACAGCACGTTCTGGAAATTATTATTGCTACGTTTTAGCCGGTGAGTGCTGCACGTCTCACAGTTGTACCATGGCTTGCTCACATGTCAGTGAAGTGATCCCTATTTATGCTTTAAAGAGCCTGGATACCTATGTGTCCCCCTTTTATAATCATTGCTCCGTGTATATTGCCTTACTCTTTGGATTGCCACAAAGCAACCTGCAAGATTGGAGAAAGGTTGAGAAGAGATCGTGAGAGGAAACGACAGCGTCGTGAAAACGAGACGGACTGTGAAAGGAGAGAAGCAGAAATGCTCCTACACCACCATATTATTACTATTCGGACAGTGATTCCGAGTAGGCCGTTCCTATCGAATCAATGTCCAAGGGTTTTCTTTTGTAATTTTGTTTCCCTTATAAAAAATCATATTGCTGTGCAACGAAGGGCCCAGTTCACGACTGGCAGCCGCGTTTAAACAAGGAGCCCCTCACAGACAAGTTTAACACGAGCAACGTAGTTGGGCGCACATGGCTAGTATGTATATATATATATATATATATATACACACACAGTGCATCCGGAAAGTATTCACAGCGCATCACTTTTCCACATTTTGTTATGTTACAGCCTTATTCCAAAATGGATTAAATTCATTTTTTTCCTCAGAATTCTACACACAACACCCCATAATGACAACATGAAAAAAGTTTACTTGAGATTTTTGCAAATTTATTAAAAATAAAAAAATTGAGAAAGCACATGTACATAAGTATTCACAGCCTTTGCCATGAAGCTCAAAGCTGAGCTCAGGTACATCCTGTTTCCCCTGATCATCCTTGAGATGTTTCTGCAGCTTAACTGGAGTCCACCTGTGGTAAATTCAGTTGATAGGACATGATTTGGAAAGGCACACACCTGTCTATATAAGGTCCACCAGTTGACAGTTCATGTCAGAACACAAACCAAGCATGAAGTCAAAGGAATTGTCTGTTAGACCTCCGAGACAGGATTGTCTCGAGGCACAAATCTGGGGAAGGTTACAGAAAAATTTCTGCTGCTTTGAAGGTCCCAATGAGCACAGTGGCCTCCGTCATCCGTAAGTGGAAGAAGTTCGAAACCACCAGGACTCTTCCTAGAGCTAGCTGGCCATCTAAACTGAGCGATCGAGGGAGAAGGGCCTTAGTCAGGGAGGTGACCAAGAACCCAATGGTCACTCTGTCAGAGCTCCAGAGTCTCTCTGTGGAGAGAGGAGAACCTTCCAGAAGGACAACCATCTCTGCAGCAATCCACCAATCAGGCCTGTATGGTAGAGTGGCCAGACGAAAGCCACTCCTTAGTAAAAGGCACATGGCAGCCCGCCTGGAGTTTGCCAAAAGGCACCTGAAGGACTCTCAGACCATTAGAAAGAAAATTCTCTGGTCTGATGAGACAAAGATTGAACTCTTTGGTGTGAACGGCAGGTGTCACGTTTGGAGGAAACCAGGCACCGCTCATCACCAGGCCAATACCATCCCTACAGTGAAGCATGGTGGTGGCAGCATCATGCTGTTAGTATGTTTTTCAGCAGCAGGAACTGGGAGACTAGTCAGGATAAAGGGAAAGATGACAACAGCAATATACAGAGACATCCTGGATGAAAACCTGCTCCAGAGTGCTCTTGACTTCAGACTGGGGCAACGGTTCATCTTTCAGCAGGACAACGACCCTAAGCACACAGCCAAGATATCAAAGGAGTGGCTTCAGGACAACTCTGTGAATGTCCTTGAGTGGCCCAGCCAGAGCCCAGACTTGAATCCGATTGAACATCTCTGGAGAGATCTTAAAATGGCTGTGCACCGACGCTTCCCATCCAACCTGATGGAGCTTGAGAGGTGCTGCAAAGAGGAATGGGCAAAACTGGCCAAGGATAGGTGTGCCAAGCTTGTGGCATCATATTCAAAAAGACTTGAGGCTGTAACTGCTGCCAAAGGTGCATCGACAAAGTACTGAGCAAAGGCTGTGAATACTTATGTACATGTGATTTCTCAGTTTTTTTATTGTTAATAAATTTGCAAAAACCAAGTAATCTTTTTTCACATTGTCATTATGGGGTGTTGTGTGTAGAATTCTGAGGAAAAAAATGAATTTAATCCATTTTGGAATAAGGCTGTAACATAACAAAATGTGGAAAAAGTGATGCACTGTGAATACTTTCCAGATGCACTATATATATATATATATATATATATATATATATATATATATATATATATATATATATATATATTTGTCGTACATGGCTGGGGGTCAGACCCGGCGCCTGGAAGGACTAGGTTGTGGCATATTTGTCCTCCGGGCCATGAGGGGCAACCGCCCTGGAGTAGAAGAGGCCCACGGAAGGAGAGCAGGGAGGCTCAAGACCGTTGGGGCCTCTGGTCACCGCCAGGGGGCGACCCGAGGCTCATGGAGCCCAAGACTTATTTACTTCCACCACACATATGGAGGATGATCCTTCCAGGGTCACCTGGAGTGCTTCCGGGTGCTCTCCTGACGCTTCCGCCACACCAGGATGTGACGTCATGGAGAGCAGCTGGAGCTCATCAGGGTGAGGATAAGAGGGGCCGCCTCCCTCCAATCAATGAGCTGGAGTCGGGAGCAGGACGAAGCTCCTGGAGAGAGAGGACAGGTGGCCCAGGGACAAGGAGAGAGAAGGCCCAGGAGAAGGGAGATTGGGGCTAGAAGCATTGTGGAGTTGTGCGGGACTGTGAGTGTTGTTGTGTGGAAGAAAATAAACAAGTATTTGTATAAAGATGTGGTCTCCGACTGGTGGTGTCCAGGCAATTATCAATAGATAGATAGATAGATAGATAGATAGATAGATAGATAGATAGATAGATAGATAGATAGATAGATAGATAGATAGATAGATAGATAGATAGATAGATAGATAGTGCATACCAAAGAATTTCTAAGATCCTGTTTTAGCTTTGCTATTCTGTGCGTTGCTTGATGTGGAAAAAATGAATTTAAATGATATTCGCTTAAAACTGTAACATAGTAAAAAAGTTACAAAATGTGAATACTTTCTGAATGCACATGAAAACTGTGGAAATTACTTACTGCCTTTCAGCAGGTAAGGAATATTGGAAAGGATGAGGATAAAACACAGACCTTGTCAGCTGTTGTTTTATTTTCTTTAGTGTGATGAAGGATTTCAAAGGCAAACTTTGACATCACTTCTACCCAACTGGTTGTGGCTTACCCTTTTCCGCCCAGGACCCCATCTACATAAGCTGAAGTTATTCTGGAACCTGGCATTCAATACGGACCCATGCCTCATCAGAGATAGTTCTTTACTTGGAAACACTTCATTTTGGCCACTTACACCAAAGTTCTCAGCCATACTAAAAGGGGCTTCTTCCTTTGCGCCCCAACACCCTAATGCTTTCTTTGATCTTTTAGTATGAAGTATGAAAAGTTACAATTAAATATTAAGTACTTTTACTAGGTAACACAAACATTTTATTATAGCAAAATTAAGAAATATATGCAGCATTCAGTTAATTCACTGTATTTAAGAAACATATCAGGAAGTCTTATTTTTAGCATGACTTCTCTACCACAGAAAACCTTTTCACTTTACAATATTACTGCCAAATGCCAAGAACTCATAAAGGTTTATTATGACTTTTCATTTTAATAAATGTTTTAAGAGTTAATGGTGAAAGAATGTTTAATGAGACATGACTTGGCAGAGAAAATTAGACTTATCCATAGGCCATCGTGATTTCTTCTTGGGAGGACTAATGATATGCCATATAGACATGGCAAGATTCATTTAATGTAACATTTTCTGCAATTTTCCATGCATTAGTAATCTACACTAGAGTATTTTATTCACTTTCCTCTGATTACAAAGAGAAACAGCAATCTGTGCTTCAGTTCATCTCTCTTAAAAGATGGAACAAAATCTACTGTGGGACTATATTTCTTTTCTGGACACTATTGAATGCTGTTAAAATAGAACATAACAAAAGTTCCAGTATCTCTTTAATGTTTCTGCTTTGTCAAAAGTAGTTTTAAATAGTATAATAGATTCATTTATGTATTGTGCTAAACTGCAGCTTTAAAGAAGACAGTTCTATGGATGTGTCAGTAACACTTTTGAGTTGTTGTGTATTGATATTTTCTGGAAATGTACCTAAATTTGGGACTGACAGTGGTTATAGGTAGTATTTTAATGATTTATTAGATAATAATAATAATAATAATAATAATAATAATAATAATAATAATAATGTATTATATAGCACCTTTCCCATGCTAATTTCCCATGTTAAATGGAATTAAAAAAATTATTATGATGAATTTTTATATTTTAACATAACATTTAAATTGCATTTGGTGGCAAGTACTTTACAAAATAAACCTCTCTCTCTCACTATCACAATGATAATAGGTACTGTGTATTCTAGCATAGAAATTGCCAACAGGCTAAAACTTTGCACAACTGCTGTGAAATATCTGTAAAATGAAATCTTAAGTATTACTCTGAACCTAAATGCATTTATTTAGCCTTCATCCATTCTTCCATGTTTGTAATATGCTTATGAAGTTCAGTGTCAAGGGAAGTCTCTGTTTATCTCAGTAGCACTGAAAGCAAGGCATAAAGCAGTCATTGAATGTGCCAGTCTATAACAGGGCACCCTTACTCAACACAGAGAATGAGAACACTCCACAGTAAAACAGATTAGGATTTGAACCTCAAGCTGTGTGGTAGCACTGTCATTCTTTGTGATAAACCATAATATATTTAATATTTATTCATAATAATAGTAACAATAATAATACATTTTATTTATATAGGGTTTTTCCAATGCTCTAAGTGCTTCACAGAAATTCAAAATGAACAACAGGGCACATACAATATTGGAAACAAATAATACCTACAGTAAAAAGAATCGTACATACAGCTTTGAAATAGAATACGAGACAATAAACTAAAATAGAGTACAGAAATACAAATGCTATTAAAAATACCCTGAACAAATAACATAATTTGAGCTACAAACACAATCATCCTTAGCACTGGAGCAAAGTGGATAAACTGAAAAAGGGTCAGAAAGTCAGTTTTAGTTAGTTGCCTTCCAGAACAAATGAATTTTAAGTTGTTTTGTAACAAATTAATTGAGTCAGCTGATCTCAGTAATTTAGGGAAGTTGTTGAAATGTCTGAGTGCAATACAGATGAAGGTTCCATCTCTCATAGGGTGCAAGATGGTTTGGGGCACAGTGCCATTTACAGAATCAGTAGACATAAGTGGGTGGATAGGAACAAAGTGCTGGAAGAGGTTACTGATGTATTTTCTGTAAGGGCATTGAAAGCATTATAGGTTTGTAACTGAATTTATATTCAATTCTGTAAGACACACAGAGCTAATGAAGATGGTACAGGATGGCTGTGATGTCCTTACTGTTGCAGGTCTGTGTAAGGACTCTTGCAGCAGAGTCTTGGACTGATTGGAGCTATGTATTAAGAAACTGCCAGTCAATAACAGGTGTCAGAAACTGCACACAGAGTCATAGCAAGGTTTGGGGCAGCCACCCGTATATTTGGTTTCCTGGCTGCAAAGTCGCAAAATGTTATACAGCACTGATGTGCACAAAACAGAACTGAGGGAATAAGGAAAAGGAGGAGGCTTTTAAAGGGGAAGACAGGAAATGAAGTCAGAGGGGTCGGGCTCATAAGGGTCTTCAGTCATAGGCTCAAGCCCGGTCGTGACATCACAGGGGCTGGAGCCGACAAGGTCTTCCTCCATAGGCTCGGACCCGGAAGTGATGTCAACAGGGCCAGGTGGAATCTCCCATGGATGGTCTGCAGGAAAGCGAGAAAAAGAATCAGTGCACTCTGCCACATCCCAGTCTGACTCGAAATTGCCCTTACTCAAGCCCTTTAGCTGCCCCCCATGCACACATGCGTGACACAGGGTTACACTTACACCACACAGCCACAATTACTCATACAGAGAAAATTTAGAGTCTCCAGTTAACCTAACCTACACATCAGAGGGGAACTAGAATGCTCGAAGAACCAAATCCAGAGAGAATATGCAAACTCCATTCAGGTAGCATCTGGACTGAGATTTCAACTCAAGGCCCTGCAGCTCTGAGACGACACAGCTAATTTCTGTGTGTCATTTGAGAATCCTTCTTAATCAACTAGCATATTTCTAGTTGTGATCTCAGAAAAGTTACATATAAAGTATGTACTGTACATTCTTTAGCCCCCAAGCCAAGCTTTACTTATTTTTAAGCAATGCTAGTGAGAAGTTAAAAAAAATGACACCTCTTATTGGCAACTAGAAAGATTACAATATGTATACTCTCGAGGCAACTCAGGCCCCCTCTCCAGGCATCTCGCCTGAACTCTTTATGCTATTTACTTTTTCTGAAATTTTCCTGTATGATGACAAAGTCGATAAAATCTTAATTATTTATTGTTCTGTTTTATTTTAATGTTACACCAAGACTTTATAGCTCATGGGCAGCGGGTGGAGGGTTATGCATGGGTTTTCTTATGTTAGCATTGATCTTCAGATACATTTTATTTCCTACACAAAGTAATTCAATACCAACATCTCACATGCTTATATTGTTCTCTTATTATGAAGTGAATACAAAATAAAACTGGATCTAGTTTCTTCTTGCAATCAGAAAGGAAGCTTCCTTACTCTACAGGACTGCATGCCATGATGCAGTCACCACAGGCTACAATAACCTGAAGGCATACATAATAATACTGCTGTGGTTGATTTGTTAACCAACTGGCCACAAATGCTCCATCTCAGTTCTTTTCTTTCTATCATCTGTCAGAGATCCCCTGATGCAGATATAAGTTTCTGATATTCCCATTCCTCTTTTAGTGTAGTGTGATACTACAACAGCACACACAGAGAATCAATCTTTCTTTTTTTAGTCAATGGAGACCAATGAAAAGGGCTGGAAACACAAACTCAGACTTTCACCATTTCATATCATTCATCACAGAGCTCTAATGCACATGCCCCCTATGGAAACCAGGTCTTGTTTGCTTTTAAAACAAGTTTCTTCTTGTTACACAAATACAAAAGTAAACTCATGTTCATTCATAAATATGCACTTAATAGACACCAATTCATTCATTTCATAAAGACACCTTGTGAACTGAATAGTAATGAGGCACTTGGATAAAGACAGTCAGCTGCATTCCTAGCCAGTTGGGAGCCCAATAGGGAAAAGAGGAGCAGACAGTTTCGGCCTCATTACTTTGAAGAAACAGAAAGAGAGTTCTGATTCATGTAAGATACTCTGAGGTAGCTCTTCTTCTAGTCGGCAGAGTTTCATCTCATCATGACTTCCTTTGTGCCAGCACAAGCAGAGCACCAGTAATTAATAACCCAACCTGTCAAACCAAACGGAAAAAAAAGTAAAATAAAGAGGAAGACACATATTATGGGACTGTAGGCCATTTTCTCCTGCTATTTGTTGTGATCTGCTTTGGCCACTTTAATGGACTCATTGTTTTTGGGTTCTTCTTTCTGGCTCATGAGATTCCCACTGGAGCAAGATTAATCACTCATGAACAAGGAAGAAAATATTTGAGCTCAGTACAAAAGAAAATCTTTGCTTTATCATTTTCCAAGCTAAAGAGATATTGATGTCTTTGCTCTGATAAACTCCAGTCATTAATAAATTTAATATGAAGAAGCAGTATTTTAACTCATTCTGGCCATAAAGCAAAAGAAGAAAATCCAGGAAAGACACGGTAATGTACTTCTGTAGCCAATGTCTGTTTTTATGGTACCTTATTTATTTTGCAAACCCATATAATTTTTTTAAAGCAGATTTACCTGTTTTATAAAATGGGTAATGACATTTGTGAAAATATTTTTCAAACTGTGTGCAGCCTATGAGACTAATGTGAAACAGGTTCTCTAGATTTTCTTCCACAGTTATTAATATTTTCCATAAGTCCATCTATCAGTCTATTCAGTCATCCATCCAAAACTTATTATTTGTAAATGCAGATAAGTTTTCAAAACAAATACAAGAATGCAAGTTTCATTAATCAGCAAAGATAGCCACTTGCACCATCTTAGTTACTTTCTTCATGTATATTTCAAAATCCAGCCTACCTGCAGATATCCTATTTTAATTTATTTTTTGTACCCAGAGTCCATCCAATGTTCTTGTAATAAATTTTATTTTCTGTGTTAAAATTGCATGGCTGTGAATTTTTACTTTTGTTATATTTAGTACTGCAAAAGGCTGTCTGCCCTTTAGTCACCAAGTAGTTTAATTAACCTTGGTGAAATATTGTAATTCTCAAACCTAAAAAGAAATATTAGAAAAAAAAATATTTTTCATTTAATTGACAGTCCACACTTAGAGATTTCTTCCTCTGGAGGAGTACTTCAAAGTGAATAAGTAGAAGATGTAACAGACAAGCCACATTAGATAAACATTCACTGATCAATGAACAGACAGTTTGTGGTGAACTTAAGGGTCCACAGAGATGTGTGTTTTTATTTTGAAACAAAGTGCATCTTGGGCTCTGTGGGTGCACGCAGATGTGGAGCTCGGTGGCTACAGGGTGTTCAGTGTGGGGACAAGCCGATTACCTGTAAAGGTACAAGTGACAGCAGCTCAGCTGTTCCACATCGTTACTCTTCAGGTCGTAACTAGGAGAATAAAGAGAGCCTGATTAGATTAGAAGGGGAGAAATCAAAGACAGTGTGTGCATAGATCGAGAATATGAGACACTGCAGTGGATAGGAGGCATAGTGGTCGGTAGTTGGCCCAGTAGGGATTGAGAGGATGGCACTCCAGGGGCAGTGGAGCAGGAGTGGCCTGTTGGCTTTGAATTATCATCCTATGGACATGTTTATGCTATCAATGTCTGAGTTCAAGAAGGGAATGCCAGTTGTGGGCAAAACATGTGTTAATCATTGTGGAGTGGTGGCTCTGAGGCTAGGGATCTGCACTGGCAATCGGAAGGTTGCTGGTTTGAATCCCGTAAATGCCAAAAGGGACTCTGCTCTGTTGGGCCCTTAAGCAAGGCCCTTAACCTGCAATTGCTGAGCGCTTTGAGTAGTGAGAAAAGCGCTATATAAATGCAAAGAATTATTATTGTAAAACTTAAAAGAGCTATTTGCAAAGCACATTGAACTGGCCAAAAAACTTGAAGAATTTATTGATTTTACTCAGCTCCTTTGGTAATATTATAAAACCATTTAGTAAAGTGGTAAGCAAACAGACATTGTGCTTGAGCACACCTTGCCCCATCTTTCCATATCCCAACAATGTGGTAATTCAATTATTTGTTTGTTTCAGTGATAGACTGCTGCCCAGTCCTGCCAGACACCAATGCCCCATAATCCTGAATTGAATAAAGCAGTTACGGGTAATGGCTAAATAGCTGTATGGATGAATGAATTTCTCTCTGAATAAATGCTGAATTATTGAATTTGAATAAGATCCTTATAATCCCAAGAAAACACATGCACGGGTGTACAGTTATTTTTGTAATGCAAGGTAAACATATGGAGAGAGACAGAGAGAGACAGACAGCTAGGTCACCAGAAACTGAAAATGAAGGGAAACTGCATATTGTACCTTTCAGTTACAAAAAAATGTCTCAAAGTAGAGAAGAGTGGCAGTGGGATTTGAGAGGAAGCAGGAGAACCCAGAGAAAAGCCACACAAACATGAGGAGAATGAGAACATTCCACAGTAACCAGATTAGGATTTGAACCCCAAGCTGTAAGGGAGCACTGCCATTCATTGTGACATACCATAATGCTCATGTTCAAATATCTAGCATGTATTGTCATTATTATTATTAATAATAATAGTATCTAATAATAATAATAATACATTTTATTTATATATCTCTTTTTCCCAAGCTCAAAGTGTTTCACGGAAATTCAAAAAGAACAACTGGGCATACACAACATTGGAACCAACTATATTGGCAGTAAAATGATAAGATAAATACAGGATACACCAAGCTTTTAATTAGAATTTGAAACATTAAACTAGAATAAAGTTCAAATACTACAAAAAACCCTGAACAAATAACATAATTTGAGATGTAAACACAATCATCCTTAGCACCTAGACAAAGTGGGTGAACTGAAGGAAGGGTCAGAAAGTCGGGGTAAGTTAATTGCCTTCCTGTACAAAAGAATTTTTAGTTGCATTGTAAAGAATTAATTGAGTCAGCTGATCTCATTAATTTAGGGAAGTTGTTGAAATGTCTGGGTGCAATAGAACTGAAGGCTCTGTCACCCACAGAGCGCAGGTTGGTTTGGGGCACAGAGCCATTTCCAGAACTGATGGGCCTTAGAGGGCAATCACGAGCCTAGTGCTGGGGAAGGTTACTGACATATTTGGTGCAAGGCCAATTAAATCTTTATTGGACAGGAAATTAATGTTATATTCCCTCCTGTAAGTCTCACACAGCCAGTGAAGGTAGAGCAGGATGGTTGTGATGTCCTTGCTGTTATGGGTTTGTGTAAGGACTCTTGGAGCAGAATTTTGGTCCAACTGGAGCTGTGATAAACAATTAGAAGGGGCACCTGCCAGTAGGTTGTTCCAGTAGTTGATATGGGCAAGTTTTTCAGCATCACAAAAGGAGATTAATGAGTGAACACAGAATATGTTATGGAAATACAAGAAAATTTCTTAATGTGGATAAAATAAGAAAGGGAAGAATCAAAAGTAGCACCAAGATTACCAGCAGAAGAAGAATGTCTGATAATATCATCAACAAGAGCAATTTAAAAGAAGCTCATTTACTTAAGCTCAGCTTTAGTGCCAGGTAGCATGACTTCAGTTTTATTGGATCTTCCATCCAGGATTTAATTTCACAGAGTCAAGCTGTGAGGGAAGAAAACTCAGATGAACTTTCACTTTTAACACTGAAAGAGATCTGAGCATTATCTGCATAAAAATGGTAACCCAGTCCAAAGCTATGAATAATATGGCCAAGGGGAAGCATGTAGATACAGAACCTCAGAGTGCCAAAGACAGAAGCCTTGTGGAACTCCTTGTGTGACTGGTGCTGAGCTGTACCTGCTGTTGCCAAGACTAACAAACTCTTGCCTATCAGTCAGATAGGACTTAAACCACTCAAGGGCAGTGCCAGAGATGCCCAGAATGTTCTCCATCCTGGACAGTAGAATATCATAATTGACAATATCAAATACTGCACTAACATCTAACAGAATGAATATGCTGATTTACCAAGAGTTTGCTTCATAAGCAAATCATTAGTTACTCGAAGTAGAGCAGTTTCACAGTTGTACTATGCTCTGAGACCAGACTGAAAGGGTTTCATCAGCAAATTACAAGTTAAGTAAGTAGTATGTTGGGAGGCCACAACACATTCATGAACCTTAGACCTAAAAGATAAGTGAGAGATAGGCCAACAAATCTTCAGATTATCAGCATCAAAACCAGACTTTTTAATGTTGGGGTTACAGAAGTGATTTTCAAAGTAGCTGGCACAGAGTTAGTGTCAAAAGATGCATTTATGATTGTCGTAACAGTCGGGAATATGGCATGAATGCAGGCATTGATAAGTGTGGTGGGGATGAGGTCCAGTACACAGATAGTAGGCCTCATTTTACAGAGCAGGGCATTAATAAATATAGATGAAACTGGTAAAAATTTTGAAAAAAAGAGTGGGACGGACAGAGAATACAGGGAAAATACAAAAGGAGGATGAACTTGCATTATTTGAATTGTTTAGGTTTTTCATTTTGTCAAAGGAAGAGTGAAGTAATTTTTCAGTGTTCAGAGGAAGAGATGGTCACGCAAGATGCACGTTGAAATAGTTTATTAACCACAAAGAAAAAAACCTTTGGGTTATCATGGCTACTTTCTCTAATTCTGCCATAGTATGCATTCTTAGCTTCAGTTAGTGCATCTCTGAGAGCTCTTCAATGGTTGGAGAAAGCCTGGGTATTGACAGTGCAGACAGTCTTAAGTGGTACTCCCTTTAGGTGTTGGCGAGCTGCTTTCATAGATCATAAAAAGGAAAAGGTGCTATATAAACAAAATGTATTATTATTATTATTATTATTATTATTATATTGCTTAATTATACCATGGAGATGAATGCTTAAAGGAGACCTATTTGTCTAGTGCTGACTGAAGGGTTGAGTAAGTCATGTGGTCAACAGGACTATCTAATGTGAAAGAAAAAGGGGAAGACAGAAAAAAAATCATAAATACATTCAGCAAGAATGGAGGGATGGATATTTTCAATGTCTCTTAAAGAAAATTTGTGTTTACAGGTAAGAGCAGGAAAAGGTACCAAAACAGAGAAAAGTACTGTTTTATGGTCAGAAAGGCCCAAATCAGAGCTGGTAATGTTTCTAACAGATTAGTCAGATGTATAGATTAGGTCTAATATGTAACTTCCAGAGTGGATAGGAAAATCAACATGCTGCACCAAGTCCAAACAACTCAGCAGGGATAAGAATTAATTTGTCAGCTTACATGTAGGAAGGTCAATGAGGACATTTAAAGCACCTTCAAAAATGAATGTCTGGGAAAGGGAACCTAAACGGGTTAGCAATGTAGTTAGATCAGATGAAAAAGACCCATTATTTTTTGGATGATGATAGAAAGATAGATTTTGTTATCAGTTTTAGATCCAGGCACACAAAAGGACATTTGTGAATTCAGTAGATATTTTTTTGATGTTTAGCTCATATCTAAAAATTATAGCAGGTCATCCAATCCTATCTGAGCTCTGAGCTGCTGCAAATTAAACATAACTGGATGGAGTCACCTCAATTGGAGATGCAATTGGTTTCTGCCAATTTTCAGTGAAGCACAACATTTCAAGGTTGAAGTCAGTGATGAGTTCAGACAGCATCAGTGCTTTACCGTTGATAGACCTTGTGTTAAACACAATGATGACAGTGGCGAAGTGTTTGCTGTGCATAGATCTACATCCAGATTTTATTTCATTGTAGTGCACATTTGGCACTACTTATTCCCAAAACACTGAGTAGGATAGTGTATTCCAGAATAAATGCTGTTGATGAACTTTCCAGTCCTGCCTGGCGAGGACTACACCCTGATCCATAGTGTTAAACACTTCCAACAGTAATATACAGTATACATCTGAGACAACCATGAGTTGATTTTGGTTAAACCTGGGTGGGAACAATTAAACAACTCACTGAGTGTAACATTCTAAACCAATCCAACTCCTCATGAAGGCAGCACTCAAAGTAGGAGTGGTAATTTCACACTGCAAAGAACTATGGTGCTCTTTTTAACCCAGTCTGACAGAGAGCAAGCTTCTGATTAGAATGAACAGTCATAAACTCTTCTAAAAATCCCTATTAAACATATAAATGTGTGTTGCATGTGCAGAGAGCATATTGCACATGTTAAAAAAATAAGCATAACCTGTTAAAAGTGAAAAACCTTTCTGTAACATCATATTATACTATTATACACTGGCATTCGAAGAAATCAATGGACAGTGGTCAAATTGAATAAGACACTGTCTGTGTGCTGTGTGTGCTCTCTGTTGTTCACGTTATGACGATAGTGTAGGAGTCAACATGAATTAGAAGGATTTGGTAGCTATGCTTGTGAAATTATAAATTGCAAAATATGCATTTGAAATAAATTATTTTTTATACCCTATCAAATGGACTGCCATTAAGTAGCTGAGAAGAACCACCACAGGAGATGCAGATTCTAGTACTCAAAACTGTTGAATCAACAGATCTGCCTAACAAAACCAGTAAAAGCATGAGGCTGCACAACATGTTATTGTATGTGTGTTCAGAATGTGAATCTTACTAGTTTTGAAGTTGGCTAAGGGAAGCTCTCTAAAGTTTATATCTTACTTGCTTTAGTGAGTATAGAGATGCCAATTTAGTCTGTGTACATTTAGCATGTGAGTCTTACTACTTTCCACATTATCCAATGTAAGCCCTTTCTGATGAATGTGTCCCTCACTTTATTTGGAATCATGATACCTATTCAGTCTGAGTGTATGTCACTTTCACATGTAAGCCTTTCTGCCTTTCAAGTTCACAAAGGTAAACTGTCATTGTATAGTACTGCAAATACAAGAGTCTAACACTGCATCTCAGGGCGAAAACCAAGCCGTGAAGACGAAGTTCAAGAAACATTCTGTAGATGTGTGCAATCAAATTGTGTTGAGGCACAGATCGGGACAAGGGTATAAAACCAAACCTTTAGTGTTCCCAGGAGCACAGTGACCATAATGATTGTAAAATGGAAGAAATTTGGATCCACAAAGTTTCTTCCAACAGTTGGCTGTCTCTTCAGCTGAGGACCCTATGTAAGAATGACCATTTTAACAAAATTATGTCAATTAAGTACATATGACAGCCTACTTGGAGTTTATCAAATGGCATTTAAAGGACACTGAGAGCAAAAGAAAATAATTTCCTGGTCTGAGAGAGTCAAAAATTGAACTCTTTGGGCAGAGTTCCAAGCACTATGTCTTTCTGAGACCAGGCACTGCTCATCACCTGACTAGTATCATCCCTACCGTGAACATGGTGGAGGCAGCATCATGCTATAGGCGTGCTTCTCAGTGGCTGGGATAAGGATACCAGTAAGAATTGAGGGAAGGCGGAATGTAGTCAAATGCAGAGAGTTCCTTGAAAAAAAAAATCTACTCCAGAGTGCACGCAACTTCAGACTGGGGCGGCATTAAACTTTTCAGCACAATGACCTGAAGCATACAGCCAAGACATCACTGGGGTGGCTTTAGGGCCAGTCTCTGGTTATCTTCAAGTGCACCAGCAGAAGCCCAGACTTAAATACCATAGAACATCTGCTGAGAGTCCTAAAGATGACAGTTTAGAGATGATTCCCTTCCAATCTAATGGAGCTTAAGGATCATCAAGGAAGAATGGGATAAACTCCCCAAATCCTGGTGTGCAAAGTGTGATTTACTCAAGAAGACTCAAAGGTGTAATTGCTCCCAAAGAAGCTTCAACAAAGTACTGGATTACTGAATACTTACATGAATGAGGGAAAACAGATTTTGATTTTTAATAAATTTGCATACCTTCTGAAAACGTGTTTTCATTTTGTTATTATGAGCAAACATGGCAAATCCATATAAAATTAAATCTACAACACAATAAAGTGTGCCAAAAGTGACAGGGTCTGAATACTTTCTGAATCCATTTAAAATTTTTGAACAGGTCACTCACACAACCGAAGTTCCCCAGTTTCAAGTGAGAGCCCAGAGTGTTAATGAAAAACTTGTGAGTCCTGTAATATTTTATCATACATCTACCCCTTTCCTAGACCCAATTTTTCCCACTACAGGATTATTAAAGTGTTGGTTTATGCCTTACATTAGGTGCTACTAATATTAGCACAAAACATGAATAGAATATGTAGATGTGTGATGGTTTTACTGTATACATCAGGATATAATCCCAAAAATAGAATAATATAACTTCAGTTGACAAATGACACAAAACACATTTTATTTTTTTTTCCTGGGCGGGATGGAATGAGCATTAAGAGGACATGGGAAGCCCACACTAGTGACTGAAGAGTTCCTTTTAATGCCAATGTAGTAAAGCTAACCTAGAGAGAAATCCTCCATTGGCACAATCATTAAAGTGATGTTAAAGTGGACTAAAGGGGAAGCTGACATTGTTTCTCTTAATTTGTAGATGGCACACATATGGCAGGTGACAATTTGCTGCTCATCCCTGGTGATTTTAAGAAATGTCTTCACCCTAAAGTAAATAAAGTTTGGATCTGTTAAAAGATACAGTGGCCTATTAACTCTGTATATTGCAGGGTCATCCAGATTCTTTAGGTATATCAATATTTAATAGATGCCCTTTTCCAAAAGTTTACAGTAAAAAAAAAGTGTAACTACTAGGTAGGTTGTCCTGCCAGAAATATTGGGGGGCTGGAGAGTTAGTGGGAAAGCTATTGAAGAATTAGGAATAGAGCACCCACAACAATGAGGCTGAAAGCAAAACCAGTACAGTTAAGGTCAGTGGATTAACATGGTGGATCTTCAATTTCTGGTTTATGTGTGTTCATTCTCTTTGCTTTTCTCTTGCTTGTATGAGTGTGCCTTTATCCAAAAAAAAAGTCAATCTCTGATTTTGATACTGAATTTGATAATTAAGTTTGGAATTTCCAGTAGAAGGTATTCTGTGATAATAAATAAATATATACTTTTTTAACCATGTCAGAAAAGGATTTTACATTTACATACAAGAATATGTTTTTTTTCATAAAATGCAATCAACACTTAATCTTAAGGTTTAATAGGAAAACTGTTTTCCTTAGAATACCTTACCATTAGACATATATAAACGAAAGACCTGTGTGTGTGTGTATGGAGCAGTCTGCTCTGTTCATAATCAACCACAGCCACTAGATGGCGCATGCATGCACTTCACAACGAAAGACCTGTGTGCAGCAAGCTCTGCTGTGCAACAATGACGTCATGCTAATGACACAGATGAGATACACAATGTCGAAAGGAAGCAATCGCAATGGCTCAACAACGTGCTAGTGCAGGGGTGGGCAAAGTCATTCCTGGAGGGCCACAGTGGCCGTGGGTTTTTGTTCCAACCCAGTTGCTTAATTAGAAAACAATCCTTGCCAATAATTACATTTCATGGCTTGTTAGTGCTTTAACTCTGCTATGTCAAGTCATTCTCATATCCTAGATTTTTTTTTCCATTCTAAGGATATCATCCCAATACTTTGAAGTGTAAAACGGATGGGTAATTCTCAGTCCTTCACTTTTTTCTCTTCTCTTTCCTTCCAAGTATTTAATTAAACCAAATAGTGCACGATAAATACACACAGGTGTAAAGGGTAACAAGCAAAATGGATAACTGCTGGTTTCTTTTGTCATTTGCATCTTATTGCTAATAAGGAGAAATTAAAAAATACGAATGCAGCTGTTTAAGACTTAAATAAGCAATAAGGGTTCAAAATCTTAATGAGGGAGATAACTAAAATGAAGCGGAAGATGTTTCTAGAGCAATAAGTGCTTCTTATTAAGCAACTGGGTTGGAACAAAAACCTGCAGCCACTTCGGCCCCCCAGGAATGACTTTGCCCACCCCTGTGCTAGCGAAACACCTCAGCAACAGAGGGCAAGGCTTGACGTGTTCACTAAAAATATTGTCTATCTGGAGGTATTTTCTCGAGACAAAGATTAATAAGACTCAGATACCAGCAATACGGCTATGATATGATACCACCATTGTCTTCTTACGAAAACCAGTGGGGCAGCAAGCATAGGTGGGTCCACATCATCTGCACTGGGTCATTTTTAAGAGTTAGCTGACGCCCATCCAAGGTCGCGAACATAGCAAAACTGATTCTTCGGGTTGTTTTTTGTCCCGAAGACCACACGCCGCTAGTTAGGTTTCTTAATTTGGTACATAACCACCTCATCATTGTACAAAAGACAAATGATTGAATATTTGAATCTGTATAGTCGGTAATTACTTGCTCACCCAAACATCCCTCAGCCCAGTCATTGCAGCTAACATATACTGTGAAGTAACAGATCGTGTGAATGTTTCTGTTGCTTCCATCACATCACCCACAAAAGTGTATTTTGAAGTGTAATAAAGGGTTTACATGCTGCAGTCCAACTATCATATTATTCTCTGTGTCTGATTTAGATGAACTTTCTTCTCTTACTTTAGACTAACATTTGCAATCAAATGTTAAATAGTTGTTTTTCTACTTTTCCCTAAACCTTGAATTCATGAAGGTTATTTCATATTTAAAGAGGTTACACTTTTTTCATAGTGGCCCCTAGCTGATTATGTCGTTCTTTCTAATTTTGAGCCATGGTAGTCAACATAATGAGCAACTGGTTCTGACACACATTTTTACTCTTAAACTTAAGCATGATGTGATGTTAATTGCTTAATTAGCTTAATGATCACACCTGTGTAGAAACACCTGCTTTCAATATAATTTGCATTCCACTTTTGCTCAGTTTTATTTCCTTTAGTCTGTCAGTTGCTAGTTATTAAACAAAATGCTATATTATTTTCACAAAAAAGTACATAGTAAAATACAAATATCTATGTTTTTAAAGGTCAGTTTTCAACTGATCATGATAAATTATGAGAAGGACCTAACACGGGAACTGTCACTGGTGAAGCTACCGCTACTGTGAAGATCCATTCCAAGGTCAAAAAGACTGTTTTGATCAAAGTGACAGCAACGTCAAGTAACACCGCAGGGCAGCAAAAAAGAATGAAAATAAGAAAACAGCTGATTATAATAACTTCTGCAATTATTAAAATGTAATATATACCATCTCAGCAGTAGCTCCGTCAGGAGTATGTTAGGCTAAAATAATGGGACTTCAACCTTGATTTAAATACTGAAGCCAATGGATTTATATTTATATCTTCACCATGCCCTTGTCTTTAGGAAAACACTTCCTGTGGCTGTATTCGACAATTACCTTTACCATTTGGAAAATGCTCTTTGACATATTTTTGATTCAGTGAGCATGCTGTATTTGTTTTCCACCATGGCCTTCAACTGTATCCTTTCACCCCTAGAATTGCCCTCTAGGTCGTAAGAAAGATATTTACAAGGAAATTAAGTTCTGAATACAGAACTCCCTTGGTTTTGCTTGACAGGAAACAGCATTACGACAGTAGGGATTCAAATTTATGAATAGACTTAGTGTAGCTGAGTTTTTCCAATTAGAGAAAAGAGCTGCAGTTGTGTTTCTTGCATCCTTTTTGCCTGTAATATTATTTGTGAATTTTAAAATATGATTTAGAACTTTAAAAGAATATTTTAAAGCCAGCATAAGGAAGGGGGAGATTAAAGGGAGCTCGTTTGTTACACAGTCATGTATTCCAACATTAGTATGATTACAGATATATTTGGCCTAAAATCATCTCGGTGGAATTCTGTAATACAACTTTTACAGGCATCATAAATTTACTAAAGCAGAAAAAATTACATGTTTTTCTATTGGAGTAAAATTTCACAGTTCAAATAAACAAAATATTGTAATCTACACTATAGTGTAGAGTTAAATGAAGCACACTGCAATTCTTTATTCTGGAAATTTTATTTAATTTACAAGGGTATATTTTGCTTTGACATTTAAAGACATCTAGAATGTTTGTTGGAGGTACTTAGTAAGTATGAAACAAATATAAAAATAAATAATAGATGCAAAAATTGTATATAAAACTAGCTTATTTTGTTAAAGCTTTATTTCCACGCATAACATTCAATTTGTCACCCGTCACTCTGTTTTTCAGGCAGTTGAAAATTTAACAGAGGAGTAATTTCAACATAAATAGCTTATTGCACCTTTAGTAGCAGCAAGTTGAAATACTGACAACTGATGAAGAGCTACGGTTAATCCTAACTTTTTCTGGAGGACAGGCAATGATGAGGCTGAATAAGCATGGAAATGGAGAATCCAGAAGCATTTGTGTGGCTTTTCACAGACTTTCCACTCTTTTCTGAAGTCTGTGGAAACAGGCACACAAGGAGCATTACAATGATATGAGATGGTTCAGAGATCCTGTTGGATGCCTGGTTCTTTAAGTAAAAATCAGAGACGCTTAATAGAGTTCTGAAGGCAGTGGGAGGTCAGTGTACTAAAAAAAGAAGAAGAACGCTATCAAACACCCTATTGTTTTTATGAAACTCCATTAGTGGTGGGGTAAGCACATATCCTATATTTTCCAAAACGGACCCATATATCAGCCCCAACGTCAGTGATACATTTTACTCTTAAAGAAATCTAATTTTTTTGTTCAGCAGTTTCTCAAACCACTGACTTCTTCTAAAATTGCTTTGGGCATGTTGTTGCATAGGGTCATTGCAAGGTACTTTGGAACACTATATAAAATTCAAGTCACATGAGTTCTGTTTGATAAAGATGTCTTTTCCTGAAGGTTGAAGGCGAGGAGCAGTGTTTGTCCTATGGCAGCTTACTTTAGCCATTTATGCATTCTTCTCCTGGAATGTTGGTTTTCGAACCTCTTACTCTCAATTTTCCACATCTTGTATTTTACACATGTGCAGAGGAGAGATGCTGAGTATATTGGGAAAAGGATGCTAACGATAGAGCTGCCAGGCAAGAGGAAAAGAGGAAGGCCTAAGAGAAGGTTTATGGATGTGGTGAGAGAGGACATGCAGGTGATGGGTGTGAGAGCAAGATGTAGAGGACAAGAAGATATGGAAAAAGATGATCTGCTGTGGCAACCCCTAATGGGAGCAGCCGATAGAAGAAGAAGAAGTATTGTCAATCTGTCAATCCATGACTGCAGGAATGTTGTTTAATATGGCTATGCCCATTGCCAGTCACATGATGAATTCTGTCATTTGACTCTATAAAAATGGCAATTCACAGTCTTTGGCATCCATGTATGTGATTACTTCCTCAAATCTCTCTCAACCTATTTTGACAGTGTTAATGGAAGCTAAAAGGTGCTGTAAGGCATCAGATTTACCAGACATCCAGCTGTGCCTTCCCCCACTTCCAGTCCATACTAAGTGACTGAAAGTCAAACTGAACCAGGATCTACCTGTACTTCATCTGATAACCAAGTTGTAAATCAGAGTTGCAGTGACATCTCTCCAGATGCCCACTGCAGACTTCTAGGGCCAGAAGGCACAAAAGGGACTAAGGAATGATAACTTTGATGGATAGAAGAACCTACCTATGAGGATACAATGATTTTGTAACTGGAAGTGATTTTAATCCAATCAGGAGAAGTTACACCTCCCTTGTAACTAGATGCACTAATCCCATCCTGGATATATGTTGGATACTGAAATCACTGGAAACTCCCACAGGACTCTCTCTCTCTCTCTCTCTCTCTAGGGCAGTACATCCCAGGGGAGAACTGTGCTGTTACTCTGCAAAATGATCATCTAAAAGTTCTCTCTGAAACAAAAAGCTGATGAGCTGTTGTCTTTTTGGGGAGCTGAGAACTGACAACCTCTTTCTCTTTGTGGATCAGAAATTGAACATCTCTCTGCCAAGCCAAGCTGTGGACCAATGGGACAAGAGGGCTGAGAAACAGCCATTAGTTCAAGAAGGGAACTTCAGCACCTGAATGCTTATGCCAGAAAGATTAATGCTTTTCCTTAACTTGCAGACAACACAACAAAGGGCCTAACAGCAGAAAGCAAGCTGAGAAAGCAGCAATAGAGAACGTATCATGCAGTAAAGGGAAAGAGTGCACTCCAAAGCAAGAAGAGTCCTTATCTTGAACCCAGAGCAGCAACAAAGCAACAGCTCTGCACAACATCAGACATCACTTTTAAAGAATGAATATCGTAAAACCATTTGGGCCACGATAAATTAAACAGCAAATAAACAGCCAGTCTCTGTATTTTATATGTTTGTCTGTCTAGTCTGTCGTATCCATTCTTGTATCTAAACATATATAGGCAGTTATGATATTTCTATAATCATTGTGTTCATATATAAATTGCATTATTCTCTTTCTTAAAATGAGTGTGTTTCAGTTACAATAATATAAATCTAAAGGCTAGAGACACATATATTAAAAAAAGAAAGGTTGCCGAATTATTTAATCAGTTGCCGAAGGCAAGACTGATAATTAACTAACTTAAAGTTCATCTTTTCATTTCCTACATTTACAGTATTAGTGTCTGTCTGGGTGAGTAAGATCCTACATTGTATTGTCATCTCCCTGGGTGGGTGTATTATTGATTATTAATTATCAGTTCCTACAATGCTTACCAATCTGTGCTGATTTAGGTAAGAATACATAAATACAAACTAAGATTCAATGTATGCATTAACTAGAATTACTAGATAAAATGATTCTTTTTGATTGTGTCATTTGCTTTCAATTAATGGCATGTTTATTTTTTATATTTATGATTCATGTTAATAAGGTGGCGGCACGGTGGCGCAGTGGTAGCACTGCTGCCTCGCAGTATGGAGACCTGGGTTCGCTTCCCGGGTCCTCCCTGTGTGGAGTTCGCATGTTCTCCCTGTGTCTGTGTGGGTTTCCTCCCACAGTCCAAAGAAATGCAGGTTAGGTGCATTGGCGATTCTAAATTGGCCCTAGTGTGGGTGTGTATGTGTGTGTCATGCGGGAGATTGGTTCCCTGCCTTGCGCCCTGTGTTGGCTGTGATTGGCTCCAGCAGACCCCCGTGACTCTGTGTTCGGATTCAGCGGGTTGGAAAATGGATGGATGTTAATAAGGCAATATGGTGGTGCACTCTTAAAAATAAAGGTGTCAAAGTGGTTCTTCAGAGCGATGCCATAGGAGAAACATTTTGGTTCCCAAAAGAGACATCCACATGAAGGTTCCAGAAATTTATTTAAATCTGTTACAGGCTCCATACAGTAATTAACCATGGATAGATGGTAATATATTTGTGAAATACCAATGGGCAATGATTTTAAAAGAACTCTCACCACATACAATAACACAGGCCAAGTCCATATTTTCTTAATCTGTTAGTGTTCTGCTAGGTAGCCTACCAAGATTTAAAGATTTCTGGGTTTTTTTTGTTTTTTTTTTACATATTAGAATATTTTTCAAAGCACAAAGAACCAACTTCATATGCAAAGAACCCTTCCCAGAATGAAACATTGCTTTGTCAAGCAATAGTTCTACGGGGAAACACACAACCCAATAAAGAACCATAAAATGCCACTAAAGAACCATTATTTTTAGGAGTGTGCAGTAGTTAACACTGCTGAGTCTTCAGTTGAGGAACTTACAATTGAATATCAGGCTTTGTAATTGTGTGCTTTCTTTCCATATACTAAAGATGTACAGTTTCCCTTAAGTAGTGACTCTAAATTGTCTTTGAATGGTAGAGTGTGGATGTGTGTGTCAGAGGGGGACATTTTTTGTACACTGGGTGGTTCCATTAGGCACCCATTGTTGGGACTGGGGATGAGAAGTTAAAAGGCAGATTTCCTGGGTAATCCCATTACTGATTGTTGTCATGGCTGTCTGCAGGATGTACTGTAGGTATTTGCTGTCTTGCAAACGAGTCACCACTTTGAAGTTTTGCCAGGTTGAGCATACAAACAATACAAAATTGTGATAACAGAACTGCTCCTTCCTTGGAGGATGTTTGTATTTACTGTACCTGACTTGGAAATTAACATGTTTGACAATATTGGTTTCTAATCAGCAGATCTGTACTCTGATAAATTAGACTGGACTGCCAATACTGATGCGCTGTGCAAGAAAGGACAGAGCCGACTATACTTCCTTAGAAGGCTGGCATCCTTCAACATCTGCAATAAGATGCTGCAGATGTTCTATCAGACAGTTGTGGCGAGTGCCCTCTTCTATGCGGTGGTGTGCTGGGGAGGCAGCATTAAGAGGAAAGACGCCTCACGCCTGGACAAACTGGTGAGGAAGGCAGGCTCTATTGTTGGCATGGAGCTGGACAGTTTAACATCTGTGGCAGAGCGAAGGGCGCTCAGCAGGCTCCAATTAATTATGGAGAATCCACTGCATCCACTAAACAGTGTCATCTCCAGACAGAAGAGCAGCTTCAGCAACAGACTGCTGTCACTGTCCTGCTCCACTGACAGATTGAGGAGATCGTTCCTCCCCCAAACTATGTGACTCTTCAATTCCACCCGGGGGTGTAAACGTTAACATTATACAAAGTTATTGTCTGTTTTTCACCTGCATTATTATCATTCTTTAATTTAATATTATTTATTGTATCGTTATGCTGCTGCTGGAGACTGTGAATTTCCCATTGGGATTAATAAAGTATCTATCTATCTATCTATCTATCTATCTATCTATCTATCTATCTATCTATCTATCTATCTATCTATCTATCTATCTATCTATCTATCTATCTATCTATTAATGGTTGGTAACAATACATTTTGTTAACTTGACAATGGCAGGGACTGAAGGAGATTTAAACTCCTGGGCAGGAGAAGGTACAAGAGGGACGGTCCACTGAGAACGCTGCTAAGACACTCGGACAGAACACAGGGGCTCGTAGGACGACGTGAGGCACAAGGATGGCAACACTTACTTCCAGGGAGGAAGAGACAGCTCCACAAGGAGATGCCGGTTGTGGGTCCAGCGAGAGAGGGAAGCCGCATGAAAGGACCAAGCAAAGCTGGCAGACGAGAAATGAGGCGTGCCTAGGTCACAGCAACACAAGGAGCCCAGAGTGGAAAAATAGGAGCGACGATGAGACGCTGACAAGCATTCAACGATTTGACAAAACTTCTGTTGGGAAACGAGTGTCCGGTGAACAGAGTGCATCCGTGGACAGTTGAACGTGTTAAGTGTTGGGGTAACACCGTGCACAAGCTGGACTCTGCACCACTAAAGGTTGTATCCTCCAATTCTTGTTTTTAACAGACTTTTAGAGTGTGGACTGTGTGCTTTCCTTTTAAAAAAAAGGAATTTCGTGCCTGATATTGTTAGATTTTTTTGTTATGTTTGTTTATCTTTTTAATTTACTTTATTGTCTTGTGTAATAGAACTTACTGTTGCTTTTTCTAAAATTACTGTTGTGTCTTTCATTGTGTGTTTACTCACCGCCCAATTTAAAGAACCCTGTGTGCTATTTTCTGTAAATCTTTTTTTTTTTTTAATTTTTATTGTAATCATTCCATACAAACAGATCAATTTATAACCAAACAAAATTGAAGACAAATCAAACCCCACCCCTGAGAAGGAGAGCTTAGCCAAAGGAGAATTGCTTAGGGTTTTTTAATAAGACAACAATAAGCAAAAGAAAGGGAGAAATAAATATATATGTAAATAAGAGATGGAGAAGGGAATTAAATGCTATAATTATTTTCTGTAAATCTGAAGAGTTCCCAGTCTCTTAATAAAACTGGGTGGCGTAGTCGAATATTTTAATGGTATCTAAGTTAGATTTCCTGTGAGTGTGACCAGACACCTGTCACATGTACATGTATGCATATGTCTGGCAACAGTGGAATGGCACCAGGTCCAAGACTGGTTCGTGTCTTGTGCTTAACCCTTTAACCGCCAACTCCCTAAATATTCCCCAAGCCAGGCGAAATCTGAACAATTTTTGTTTTTTTACTTTTTTACATTTTTTTTACATTTTTTACATTTATTCAAGCAGTATTGACCACTAAATGTTGTGCAAGTTGCCAGTGTATACACGAAATCTATAAATGTAACCTGAATTCTCAGCTAAGCAAAACATCTTGATACCAAACCGTGCCCTTTTCAATGGTAGATACTGTCGAAACTGTAAGCGGCCCTTCCACGACAATAAACTTTCATCAACTGCAACTGACGGTCCTGGCATGTAGGGCAACTGAAATGCTTCAAATAAATGATCAATCAAAGGACGTAGCTTGAACAAGCGGTCGCGGTTTGAATCTTTCTTATCTGGCTCGTTTCTGTTGTCATTCAAATGAAAGAATTTCAGCAGCAAAGAGAATCAGTTACGTGTCATGACAGCTGCAAAAATATGTGTTGCATACATAGGATCTGTAGACCAGTACATCTCAATATCTGGTTTTCTGATTATTCCCATCAACATCAAAATCCCAATGAATTTTTTCATTTCGTTTTCATCAGTGTCAAACCAAGCACGAACACGGGAATGTGGAGGTAAATTGGGATTTTTCTCAATAAACTGTGCTGCATACAGATTTGTCTGATGAACAAAATGTCTAATCAAATCAGGTGACACAAACAGCTCATAAAACTGCTCAGCAGTGTAATTGTTTACATCAACAATAAAGCCACACGTTCCCTCAAACGAATGCAGAAAAGGTAGTTCACCTCGGGCAGCAGCCCAGCTGAGATGCTGGGGATACACCCACTCAGCGCCGTCATCCGATGCGTCTTCATTCACAATATCATGCAGCGCACGTTGCTGCTCATCACTGTCACTAAAATCTTCTTCAGAACTGCTACAATCATGATCAGAACTGTCCAAAATCGCCTGCAAAGCCTCACTTGAAGTCAGTTTACGTTTCGCCATATTCACAGCTGTTACATGCGAATCACGTCACATGACCGGCCAAAACAACCACAGAGTTGTCGAAATACAACGTAGTAATAATACCCACGCCAAACCGTCAGTTATACTACTTGCCAGGCATTCATATAACCACAGGCAAATGTGCCGGATAATTCCGGCAGTATGGCGCTAGCATTAAAACAGCGGTGCCGGATATATCCGGCAGAGGGCGGTGAAGGGGTTAATCCTGTCCTTGCAGGCTTCAGCTTCCTGAAACATTAAAGTCATATTAAGAATTGACGGATGTAATCTTAAACTGTGTAACCCTTGTGGCACCCGGCTGGGGTTCATACCCGGCTGGGACACCCAGGAAGACAGGAGGCGGGCTCATGCCTCCTCCAGACCACGAGGGGACGACCGCCCTGGTTGTATTGGGGGCCATGGGTACAGGGCTTGGAAGCTCAACCCTGTAGGGGCCCGTGGTCACCGCCAGGGGGCGTCCCCATGCCTGGAGGACCCTGGACCTCAGCACTTCCGCCACACCAGGAAGTGCTGGGGGGAAGAAGAGAGGGGACACCCGGAGTGCTTCCGGGGAGACAGCCGGCACTTCTGCCACACTGGCGCGTGTCCATGGGAGATTGCCGGTGCACACCTGGAGCACATCCAGGTGGAGATAAAAGGGTCCCCCTCCCTTCATTCGAGGCTGGAGTCGGGTCAGAGAAGTGAGAGGAGGCGGTCAGAAGAAGTGGCATAGTGTGGTTGGCCTGGACTTTGAGGGAGATTGGGGTTTGTGGCACAAGAATTGTAAATAGGACTGTGTAAATAAACGTGTGGTGATGCTTAAAAACATGTCTGCCTGTCTGTGTCCGGGGTCCGTTCCACACCCTATTATAACATTTACTTGCAAGTTTCTACTTTGTGTTTATATATACACTGCTGGTTTAATTCAACCCACATTAAAACAAATGTTTGACACACTGCATCTAACACAGTTCGTATTGTCTCCCTTCTGCGTAAAAAAGCAAAAAGGCAGATGTAATTTGATCCTTGAATTGAAACTGAGATGTACACTGACATGTGATTCTATAGTCTGATGACACACCAGAGAGTAACCAATGAGTGGACATTTGGAATATATTTTTGCAGTTGACATCCTTTGTTGCTATGTCACTACTAATTTCCCCACCTAACATCAGTTTATTCTTGTAGTAAACAATGATACATAAAAAATTATTTCAGAAACAGGTCACTGAAGCTAAAGAAAGGTGGTTTGTTTAAGAGTGATGGCCCAAAGAGGCAAAAGTAAATGGATTCTACTAGGAAAAAATATAAAAAAGGGGAATAAACATGGAGTATCTCACTTTCCAGCTGTTACCTTAATCAATAAACTGCACTATTAGCTTAATACGTCAAATGTTTAGGTTCTTACTTATCCATGCATGCCAATTGATTCAAGGCTCTCTGTATACTGTACATGCATTTATCAAGCAAAGGAAAAACTGAATCTTTTTAGTCCTGCAGTTTAAACATAGTTTTACTCTTTTATTTTCTCAGAGCATGCACCTAACCTTGAAAATTGTCAGTAAAATATTGCCAGACGAAATGCATCGAATAGGGCAAATATATTTATTACATTGTAACGGGCAAATACACAGTACTACAAATGCTGTTAATCATTCATATAACGATTTCAGCAGATGTACATCAGTACAGAAGGTAAAGAGCAAAAACTTATCAAACCCTACTTCTCATCTGTCTTTTTCAATATGTTAGACTTCAATGAAACTCTGGGCAATCATTGCTCTGTTTCACCCATAAAGCTTTCACATCCCTCTGTTACCTTAAATCAAATAGCATACAAAGAGCTGCAGAGATAAAAAGGAGACTCATCTCTTGCAGATATTTTTCAAGTTTTATCTGAATCTCTTTTTTTCCCTTTTAACTGACATGAAACATGTTAAAACAGTAATATCAAATGTCTTCCTTCACGAGTACTGATACCTGATCACACTTATTTTTAAAGACCTGCTTAGGGACTGGGAGGATGAACTGTGTGATTTACTAAACCCAGGTTTTAGAGACGAGAGTTGCAGCAGATGCTCTCATAAAAAATGCAAAGGAATAAGAGTTGTTTGAGCCAGCAACTGTCCTGTGGTTTATGCTTTCATTTCACTTGAAAAAGTTGCCTGAAGCCAATTTACTATGGCAACTCTTCTATCAAGTGGGACAGGGCCAGCTATAGAAACACATTTTTCAGAATTAATGTCTATTTTGTTATATCAATAGTGCGAAAGAATAACTAAATTATTTAGAAATTTCTGAAAATACAAAACAAACAAAAGCACAAAACTCTTCTGAAAAATTTTGTTTCACCTTGGAGCATTTAGCTTATGCATTTAGATATTGCTATTGTTTTAACTGTTTCAGCCATTAACATGGCATGAAAAAACAATCAAGTGACCACCAACACTACAAAAAACATATAATTTATTTTCCAGTTTTCTTTTATATTGATGGTAAAATATATGCAATTTACAGCATATTACACTTATATAATTAAATACTGTTAAAACATACAGTATATTTCACTACTTCACTGGTTATAATTAATCATCGAGAAATTTCCTCATATATTGATTCTAAGCAGTTCTATTTTGTATTTAAAAAAGATCTAAACAAGCATAAAGCAATTTCCCCTTTAGAAATACAGGTACGCAATTTAAGGAAAAGCCGTCCACCCAACATGTAAGAGAAGCAGAACTGGCCAGAGAATGAAAGCAACTTTAATTCACGTTCTTACCATTATCTACATCTGAATCATAAACATTACCACATACTGCAGATTTTAATATTTAAATAAGAAATTCACCAATTTCTTTTTAACGGTAACTCACAATCACAGTTGTATCAAACAGAAAACACAGTGTGCAATATACTCAACAAACTAAAAAAAAAAAAAAAGGTTGTACTGTAGCTCATTTATTTTCATAGGAGCTTAACATAAAATGGAGTGGTGGGATTTTAAGAGTAATACAGAACAGAAGCGGTGAAGTACCACCATTATCTTATTAAGGTTAATTATTTATTTATAAAGCCAGATGTTTTCCCACTTGTAATACTAATCCCACTGACACTACTAACTCATCAAAGTAAAAAAAAAATCTAAAATTCTAACAGCAAGCAATGAAGTAGATAAAAGAAAACTAGAAGGTTAAAAATACCTTTATTAATGGTAATGCAGGGTTTCATTTCAGTCACACATACTTAGTATTCAGGCCACAGAGGTCGCTTTAGTCTCTCCAGACCTCACAGATGTTTGGCTGCACATCTGTAGGAGGCATGGATTTCGGGCCAGGCTTTCTTCTCTGACATCTCCAATAAAAGCCAGTCTTGTGTAATGTCGTAGATATTATTGATCTATGAATATCAGATGATTACTGGAATTCTGGTCAAGCTTTAACTACCTTAAGATGCACTTTTGTTGTCTGGAAACACCGTGGGACAACAAGATTTAACAAGTGTTTTTTTTCCATTTTTGTACAATAAACTAAATTGAGCAAGGTTAAATGTTTATTAAATACTTCTGTATTAGTGGAGGTGGCGTCCATCAGAAAAATGTGTGAATTGTTAAGGTGATGTAAAAAAGTTTGGCTTCTAATCACAAAGAAGATGAATAATTATATCAGAACTCAGTTTTTTATTTTATGTAGTTATGTCCATTTTTTAAAGTTTTAGGCATTTTTCATTTGATGAGACATGTCGTGCCCATTGTTGTATTTTTTTTTCAATGTAATCAGAAAAACAGGAAAAAGGTATGAGGAGTGTTATGCTAACAGAAGAATTAATGCAAGAGTGAAGAGTAAAGTGTATAAAACAATGGTCAGACTAGAATTGTTTTATGGATCCCAGGTCCTCCTTGTGTGGAGTTTGCACGTTCTCCCCATGTCTGCGTGGGTTTCCTCCAGGTACTCCAGTGGATTGGAGATTCCAAATTGTCCCTAGTGTGTGCTTGGTGTGTGGGAGTGTGTGTGTGTGTGTGTGTGTGTGTGTGTGTGTGTGTGTGTGTGTGTGTGTGCACACGCTCCAGCAGACCACCGTGACCCTGTGGTTAGGATATGGCGGGCTGGATAATGGATGGATGGATATTACAACAGTTTTATGTATCAGTGTCCATGTCAACATCTGATAACCATTTCACTGTGTCATCATTAACGCTTGATTCCAGCAATGGTTCGATTTTAGTTTGTTCTAAAACTGCCTTTACAGCTTATCATTTGCCATTAAGTTTTTCATTGGATTCTCCATTCCCACTTATGAATATTTATGAGTTTACTTAGAGTTATAATAAAGTGGCAGAAATCACAGGATTTTTTTTTGTAGCATGATGCTATTGTATCCACTAGATGGCAGAAGAATACTGTTCTGAAAGTTATTAGGGCTTACTCGGGTTTAACCATAATTGTGTAGAATTGCGAGCCTGAATCACAATTGAGGTGAACACAGAGGAAGTTAAATAAATAGTTACCTCACTATTTTCAGATTTTGAGATGACAGTTTCAGCTTCTACTTTGTCTCCAAAAGTGATTCTCAGAAGTATACAGTTTATTTTAATTCATTTCACATGAGGATTATAAAATTTGTAACAGGAGAAAGTACCCTTGACATTTCTCATGACAGAGGGTGACGCCAAGGACACTAGCTCCTACTATTATTATTTATAAAACAGACAGCAAACAACAAAGATGTATAGAATAAACCAAACGCAAAATCTCTTCTACTACTCTGACTATTCTATTACAGGTGTTTTCCCAAGCTGCTTGATAGTTTGTCTAACTCACCTGATCATCATAATGTCAGCTATAAAAGCACTTTCCCCAATACTGTACCTCCAAACTGTTTTCCATGCTGTCACAAGTATGGCGTCCTGCTCATAAAAGTGAGCCTTTGCCCCAGCTCTTCTTCTTATTCTAGACTCTGCTAGTTTTCTGACTTTTAACTGCCTCCTAGTGCTGATCGTTAAGGGTGCGTGAAATCCTTAAATTTCTTCCTTTGTCCTTCTGGTTATTTCTTACACTTTAGTTGTTATGATTTTATTTCATTTTAAACGTTGTTCTTTGTTTCTCTTCCTTCAATGTTTTGTTCTTGTTTTGTTTTTTTATAATGTAGACGAAGTTCTGTCATTTGTTTTATTATAGATACGCAAAACAATTTTCACATCTTGTTTATGCTAATGCTGTCAGGCACTGACATTTTTGGCATCTGCTTGCCAGGGTGTGGGTGTTGATTGTTAGGCTCAAGCATGACAGAAGTTGCATTACACCATTAGCGTGACAATGTTTAAAGTGTGGACATTCGAACAAACCTTCATGTGTGTGCATTGGTAATTAGTGTTCAGGTTCTTGATCTGTGTGCTTTTGAACTATGACTGAAACTTTGTTGAGTATTTTGCCCTTAACGGCAGTGTCTTATTTCTCAGTTTTGACCTGTTTGGCTCATTTCTTGATTATGCTTCATCTTCTGGTCCCTTCTTTATTCATCCTGAAATGTTTCCCTGAATGGGATTCGGGATGTTCCCTCCTTGTTGTTGTTCCTATGGAGACACCAGGCTAGACCTCCCCCAGCAGCCCTTATGGGCTTTGCTTCCCTGAACTCTTAGAGTATTTAAAAGAATGGAACTCTATAACAGTACCCTTGCTCTCTATGGGTTGAGTGAGACAGTGTCAGCAACCTGCTATTCATCCCTGACCTGGTGACACCTATGCTGTTGCCTGTCTGGGAGGATATCATTTGGCCTGTTGCTATCACTCTACTGCCTTACTAATTCTCCACAGGAAGCAATCAGGAATAACTCTACTACAGCCCCCTTGAGACCTGGGAGCTATTCAATTCACCATGAGACTAGCACAGCTTTTTTTTCAAACTATGTAGACATTTGGACACTCTGGAAATGTACAGGCTCACCTGTCCTTCAGCAACCTGTGTAATATCTCAGAAGTGTGTAATTCCCGTAAAATAGATGCTGGAAATCATATGCATTGAAAATACCATTTTTTTTCCTGGTGGATCATCAAGGCAAAGATAATGAACAAGGAATAAAAGAAGATTGATATTAGACTGACATTAGTATGGGTGTCCCACAGGGGCTAGGACTTATCATTACCTCTCGTTTCATTGCAAATGGAAAAAACACATTCCACATACAAATTCTGTAATATTGTTTATGTTGTTTAAATTTACTGATGACACTAGAGCTCATTAAAAATGATGGGTCTGCCTAGAAGAACAGCGTAAACAAATTGGGTATTCTATATAATCTGGAAAACAAAATGACTGTTGGTAGACTTTATGTGAAGCAAAATATAAATAAATAGACTAACACATTTACATTTGATTAATCTAGTTGCACAGATAGTGGGAAAATTTCAAGTTGCTGGGTACCACTATTTTCCACATTGTCAGAAGTTGACATTTCATTACATTTTTTTTTCAGACAAAGAAGGAGGAAATAATGACCTTTTTTATCTGTTACCAAAAGTTTTTTGACCTTCTCTTTCTTAGCATGGTATGACAGTCTCTTTTTCTGAAGACACGAGGCAGCTGCAATAAGCAGTTTCAAATTGCTTCTAGATGGACAGAATTCCTGTTTCTCCTTACAGATTAATTTGGTTCTTTCCAAAATGAAACATACTTTAAATCCTTAAAGAGCTTATCTGACACATCACATCATACCCCTCCTCTATACACCCTCCTTCTATCTAATAAATGATATTGGTCTATCAAAGTTAAGACATCCAGATTGTATAACAGCAATTACCTATAAGTTAATGAGATTCTACAGAAAGTTCTTTTGAGATTAGAGTTGTGGTTCAATCCAGTTTCACAACTAGTGAATCATCTTAATTAAATGGGATCAGTTTAAAGTATCTGTATATTTTCCCTTCTCTCATTCTGCATTTAAAAAGCACAGCAGTGTGAGTTTTACATTTATAATATATATATACTGTTCAGTCATATGAAAAAGTTTGGGAACCCCTCTTAATTCTTCGGATTTTTGTTTATCATTGGCTGAGTTTTCAAAGTAGCAACTTCCTTTTAATATATGAAATGCCTTATGGAGACAGTAGTATTTCAGCAGTGACATTAAGTTCATTGGATTAACAGAAAATATGCAATATGCATCATATCAAAATTAGACAGGTACATAAAGTTGGGCACCCCAACAGAGATATTACATCAATACTTAGTTGAGCCTCCTTTTGCAAATATAACACCCTCTAGACATCTCCTATATCCTTTGATGAGTGTCTGGATTCTGGATGGAAGTATTTTTGACCATTCTTCCATACAAAATCTCTCCAGTTCAGTTAAATTTGCCGAGCATGGACAGCCTGCTTCAAATCAACCCATAGATTTTCGATGATATTCAAGTCAGGGGACTGTGATGGCCATTCCAGAACACTGTACTTCTCCCTCTGCATGAATGCCTTTGTAGATTTCAAACTGTGTTTTGGGTCATTGTCTTGTTGGAATATCCAACCCCTGTGTAACTTCAACTTTGTGAGTGTTGCTTGAACATTATCCTGAAGAATTTGTTGATATTGGGTTGAATGCATCTGACCCTCGATCTTTAATAACAAGGGCCCCAGTCCCTGAAATAGCCACACAGCCCCACAGCATGATGGAACCTCCACCAAATTTGACAGTAGATAGCAGATGTTTTTCTTGGAATGCGGTGTTCTTCTTCTGCCATGCAAAGCACTTTTTGTTATGACCAAATAACTCAATTTTTGTCTCATCATTCCAAAGCACGTTGTTCCAAAATGAATTTGGCTTGTCTAAATGAGCATTTGCATACAACAAGTGACTCTGTGGGGTATAGTGGGTCTACAGCTCTCTTAGCAAAGGCCAGTTTTTAAATGAATAATCACCGCGCTTGCGGCATAGTGAGGGGCGTGGTAGTGTGGCTGAAGTGGTTTCCGGGTGGATTTGTGCTGCGTTTCTCACCTAAGTGCACAGGTGAGGGACGATCTGCAGCGTAATTGTTCCCGGGAGCTGTTGATTGCCACAGCTGCCACGTCCATTATATAGAGAAGCCCGAGACGGTTACGAGGAAGAAAGAAAAAGAAAAGAGAAGGAAACAGAGGTAGCAGGAGGAAGCAGTGAGCGAGTGAGAGTGAGCGAGAAAGCCAGTGCAGGAGAGCGAGCGTGAGCAGCCGAGCAGACAGCCTGGGCCGACACCCTTGGGAGAGGGTGGTCGTAGTAGATGTGGTCGCTACCATAGAGTTTACTTTGGAAGGGCGGAAGTGCCTGGAAGGTGGGAGACTCTCCGTGTGAGGCCGCGGAAGGCAGCGGGAGTCGGGACTTGGGATATGGTGTCCCCAGCGTGACAGCCTTGGTCGTTGGGGAATCCCAAATCACTGTCAGGAGGGGCCGACCAGAGCCAAGGATCGGTATGGCGACTGACAGTAGTAGAAGCAGGCACAGAGAAGGTCAGCGGTGGAGACATTGTCTCGCCTGTTACAGGGCCAGCATGGGAGAAGCAGGTGAGACGCTAGTTTAAAAGAAGCACTGGGCTTGTCATTGGTTTTTTAAAAGACTGCTTCCTGCACAACGTTTTAACCTCGGTTTTAAAGGATTGTGTTTTTCTATTTTAACCTCCATGTGACTCGTTTGTTTTAATGGATTATTTGTTGAACTTTGGACACTGCACTGTTGCACTTTATTTGAACACTTTGTTTTGATTTATTTTAATAAAAGCACTTTTGCACATTTATACATCATCCCCTTGCTATTGTTGCCTCACTGTCTAGCTCATCTCGGTTATAACTATCGACGGTGTTGGGTTCAAGGGCCCCCGAACAGAAGATGGGAGCATGGAGCAGAACCCGCATCGTCACACTCTGTTTGTGGCATGAGTGCAGAAAGGGCTTCTTTCCCATTACCCTGCCATACAGATGTTCTTTGTGCAAATTGTGCTGAATTGTAGAACGATGTACAGATACACCCTCTGCAGCAAGATGTTCTTGCAGGTCTTTGGAGGTGATCTGTGGGTTGTCTGTAACCATTCTCATAATCCTGCGCATATGCCGCTCCTGTATTTTTCTTGGCCTGCCAGACCTGGGATTAACAGCAACTGTGCCTGTGGCCTTCCATTTCCTGATTCCATTCCTTACAGTTGAAACTAACAGTTTAAACCTCTGAGATAACTTTTTGTAGCCTTCCCCTAAACCATCATACTGAACAATCTTTGTTTCAGATCTTTTGAGAGTTGCTTTGAGGATCCCATGCTGTCACTCTTCAGAGGAGAGTCAAAGGGAAGCACAACTTGCAATTGACCACCTTAAATACCTTTTCTCATGATTGGACACACCTGTCTATGAAGTTCAAGGCTTAACAAGCTAATCCAACCAATTTGGTGTTGCAAGTAATCAGTATTGAGAAGTTACATGCATTCAAATCAGCAAAATTACATGGGTACCCAAATTTTTACACAGCCAGTTTTTTACATTTGATCTAATTTCATACAACTAAATACTGCTTTACTAAAAGTCTTTGTTCGGAAAACACCCCAGTATTCAGAAGTTCTTAGGAAATGAAAGACATACCACTGTTATCTTTTTTGTTAAAAGTAGAGTAAATTATTATGCAGGCTGAGAGGGGTTCTCAAACTTTTTCATATGACTGTATTTGCAATAGCTTTAAATGGTTAACTCTTTTGTGGATTTTCTTATTAATTTGCTTTTTTCTTTTTAGTTTTCTCCCTTAATTGTATCCTAATAATGACAATTAACAAAAAGCAGAGCAGACACCTGGGCAAACAACACTTACTGCTGAAATGAAAATACTTCAATGTCAGACCCACTAACATGGTCATTTGTAAATAAAGGATTAAATAACCAGAACCACTGGAAAAGCTGAATTAAAATCATGATTAAAATTTTAAAAACCAACAACTTAAAAACACAAGCTTACTGTATCCTCATGTAATATACACAAATGGTACATTATAATAAAAAAATACCAAACTTCTCTCTTTATTTATACACATGAAGAGTATCAGCACATAGGAAGACAGCTCAGGTAAGCTCGTGCTTATAATTCATGTTTAAAAAACAGTAACAAACAGGAGTGTGGGGATAGAAGCCATTACTGCAACATTGCTCTAAAACTTTCTCTTTTTAGATTAAAGAGCTGATTTGCAGATTGCTTGGGTATTTCCATGAATTGTCAAGTACCTTGTGTAGCATAAGGCTAAAAGTCCATGAAGAAGTTTACATTTTGTGGAATAGATAGATAGATAGATAGATAGATAGATAGATAGATAGATAGATAGATAGATAGATAGATAGATACTTTATTAATCCCAAAGGGAAAGTCACAAAAAAATTCACTAACAGTGTCTTATAAGAAAATGAAGCTCATGCTTAAAGGAAAATGGCATATGAAAGTTATACAAAAATGCTCTGTAATAATGCTAAATATTCCATAATGATCTGAAATATCCCCATCATCCCAATACACAGAAACAGGAAAATAACAGCTTGCTTAATTAGGCTAGTAGTTCAATTAAAAACAGAAAAAAGGAGCAGCAACATGGGTTCCCCAGGACTGAGTTTCAGAGCCCTGGCTTTGAATATTTTGAATTTATTTAATTAATATTTCTGTGTGTTCTTGTTAAAATGGTTCTTTATGGGCTGTTAATAAAAGCTTATTATTTTTGTCTTATTTTGCATATGCAGAATGGTTGATGGACTTTTGCATGAGCTTCACCAAATCAACCAGCACTGCTATGATAATAAAATATAAAGTTAAATGCTTTAGACCTCTCATATGGCTACTGATTTTTTTTGATTCTCAGTATCTCATATATACTATAGTATAAAGAAAATAATGTTCAGTTTTAGCTAGTAGTCCTACAAAGCAGGACAGCTGTCATCTTTTCTTGATGAATGGCTAATAAAAGCACAGTGTTCACTGTTTCAAAAACATTGCCATAACATGTGATATAACAAAACTGCTAGGCCTGAACAGCAGAGTTACAAAGACACAAATTAGATTGACATTAAATACACATTAGAGAGCCATCATTCATTACACTTGGTTAGCTAGTGATGTTCGTTTTAAAAGCTGGAATATCTTCATATAATAATAAAATATTCTTAGACCAATTAAATACAGTTCAGAATCTTGGAGTCCCAGAGCCTATTTTGGGAGCACAGAACACAAGGCAAGAACCCAATATGGGAAGGGTGACATACTACAACACAGCCAACTCTTGCACACATCCAAACTCAAACAGGACTAGTTTGAAATCTCCAGTTAAGCTAACTATGGATGGAAAAATTGATTAGCTGAAAGAAAACCCGCACAGACATAGAAAAAGAGTGTGACTTTTTTATTCATACATAAAAAATGTTCTAGTCTTAGGATTGTGTTGCATTGCTCTAATCTGTTTTCCTTACTTCCACTTGTAAGATGATGCAGTGTATCTCGATTATAATAAATGTTTAGCACACAATCAAATATTTGACCATACAGATAAAGTATCAACATTTTCCAGAGGATATTGTCACAAATTTTAAATGTATTATTTACTTAAAAATGTCAGCTTTAAAGAAAATACTGTACTGTCTATATATCCGAGATCCTGATAATAACTCATGTCATTATGTAATTAGATAGTGTCACACACGTGTGTTTAGGAGACAACTAAAGGGCCTGAGTACATGTAATTCCATGCCGGACCACAGGGTAGTGAAGTGTACTAATTCTCTGTTTCGATTCCTTACAGACTATTCTGGGGAAATCCCGCCTGGCTCTGGGGAAGCCAACAACGTCACTTCCGGTTTACGGTCCAGATGACATCACTTCTCATACTGGCCTTTAAAGCCGCCATCTTGTTTCTAGTAAATTAGTTCTGTTTTGGACTCAGTCGTGTGAACATGTCTGTTCTTTGATATAAATTTTGTAGCCGGGAAAAATTATAGGGTGGCTGCCCCAAACCTTCTCAATGTCTTTTGGTCGTTTTTGTGACGATAGATAGATAGATAGATAGATAGATAGATAGATAGATAGATAGATAGATAGATAGATAGATAGATAGATAGATAAAACTTTATTTGTCCCCAAGGGGAAAATTATGTTTTTAGTGAAGCTCAAGAAATATAACAAACAATAACCCCTGCCTCAAATACACACAAAAAATTATGAAAAAGAAGAAACTTTTGACTAAAGGTAAGAACACAGTGAGGAATTATAAAGGCATATTAACATTGGTATAAAGGAGCTCAGTAGCATTTCTTGACACATTTCTGTTGAATAATTTCATTGTCTAAAAGTTCTCAGTGTTAGTGTGCTAAAGAGAGAATGTGCAGCATCTTTCATAATGGTCATCAGTTTTTTTTCACTCTCTCTTCCACTACTACCTCCAGTGGATTGAGAGTACGTCCCATAACTGAAAGTTCAGGACTAGCCTTTTGAAGGTCTTCATGATGTGGGACATAAGGGTAACTGGTCTTTAGACATTAAGTGAAAAAGTGCCTTCCTTCCACCTTTGGGACTGGGACAATACAGAATGTTTTCCATAGCAGCAGCAATTTTTGTATTCTTAGTCAGACTGAACAGTTGACAAAGGATACTACAAAATTGGTCAGCACAGACCTGAAGTACTTAAAGGTTAACGCCTTCTGGTCCTGTGATTTTTCCAGGGTGTAGTCTCCTCAATTGTCTTCTTAGTCGGTCATCAGTTATGTATAGCCCATACTAATGATCAGTGGTGGGCTCATCACTGGTCATTCCAGTTGAAGTAGTTTTTGATGCAGTAAGGATGATGTGGGGTAACAATGTTAGCTTTGTCCACATTCCCTTCTGCCACCTGAACCCTGGATTATATGAGTCCAATAATTATGCCCAGCCCATTCTGAACATCTTTCATGATATTCTAAGTTAGTTTGGTTTCTATTTATTTAGGTAAGCTTCCTTCCACATCATTCATCTTTTTCTTAATCCTCTTTATACACCCTTCAGATACTCTTTGTCAAAAGATTTCAAAGTCCTTTTTTGATCATTGTGGACATATGGACAAAGGAAGGACCATTATACACTTCTTGTCATTATTAGACTAACATGGAAAAAGTTTCCACTTTAGTTATGTGTTCAGCATTTCTTGCATTTCTCGCATTTCCTTTCATCCTACACTAACCCAGATCTTTGTAGGCACAGAACACACATGGAATGCATGGATTCCAAATAATACTGTATACTGTATTATTTACCCTATACAACTCCAGGCACCTCACAAGCAGATAAGGAGCCTTGGCTTGAGCTGAGAGAAGTTTTTGCCCAAGCTGAGCTCTGTCAATACAGGGGATGGGACAGCAGGAGGCTTGCTGCTTGTGCTGTTCAACGCATTTAGATCGCAAAAGACGCTGATGCAGGGGTGTGAAGGGATTTAAGGTTGGCTGGGATTACGAGTTTTTTCACAGGCTTCAGGAATTCTTTTGTTAAAGAACACATGACACAATCTAATGCAGTTTTTGATACACTACGGATTCCACAGCTAGATACTCTAAGTGCAGAGGAATTGGAAATAGTCATTTCAGTCCCTAGTATCTACTTCCTCTCTATCCTGATGGCAGTAGGTTACCATCTAATAACAGGCATGTAGGTGGGAATAAGATGAAACCGGTTGTGGTCATATTTGTTCAATGGTGCCACAGATTTACATTTATCATTTGAACAAAGCACGGCCAGCTTGTTGTTCCTACAAGTTGAACATGACACATACGGATGCAAGTTTGTCATTGTTCCTTCCACACTCACGTTATAGAAGTCACCACATGTAATAACTGCAGAGTCAGAATGATTGGTAGCACAGTAAATTGTCTTTGTTGCAGAGTATCCTTTTGCTAAAGGAGTTTCAGTTTGTCGGGATGAAAGAAGAAACGTCCACTTCACATCTGACATTTAACACACATTTTTTATCTAGAATTTATCCAGATATAATTAAAATGTATTACATTTACACCTGGCTTCAAATAAATCTCCAGTGTCAGCATTGTAAACTGAGATTTACAAGATGTCAGACTCAAATCAGTTTCTGTATATGTGGTTTTTGAAAGTGGATAGAAACAAATGTGCATTTATGCTTACAGTAAAAATGGTTGTTGTCTGTTTCTGAATGATCCAATCACATGTGCATATACACTTGATTTCTAACATATTCAAGTGCTATCCAATTCTGGTCAGATTTCTGTGAATGTATGCAGGACACATACTGTATAAGAGGACCAAAGAAATGTTTTTCAAATTATTGGCTTTCACACTTTTAAATTAGTATTAGAAATCATTCCTGTAAGCACCGCAGCACAAATATTTGTATTTAAAATGATTTTGAAACCTGAAAAATGTAAACTTTGCTTAAAACAATGAATTTAAGTTCTCTCTCACAACCTCTTCAAATATGAAATTGAGCAGAAAACAGGAATAAGTTCCTTTTATTAATGTAACAGCAACTTCTTCATGCTTGATATGTGTAATGACCTTAATGCATTCACTGCCAGACTTTGTTCAAGTTCACAGAATTAACAGTATTTCCTTTATTATTCCCCAGGAAAATTTCCACAATCCAGTCACTATAGGCAGTGTAGATAATCCAGATATAACTAGTAGGCTCCAAAAGACTGAGCCAGAAAATTAGGTGGATTGTGTGCCCCATCTGTTCTTTATTACATTCTGAAACTAAAACTAAGCTCATAAGCTCTCATATATATAGTGGATATCAAAGGTCTACAAACCCTTATTGAAATTTCAGCTTTTGTTAATGTAAAGGCTGATATCATGCCAAGTAATGTCAGTCCGTTTTCATCTTTAATAAAGTCATGTAACCAGTGATACCTAAGTGAAAAATTGACTATGTTTTATCAAAATAAATAAATAAAAAATAATAATACTTGATTTCATAAATATGGACACTTGTTAAAAGTAGTTATTCTAGCTTTGTTCAAAATATTTTGGTTTGAAGACCTGACGACCTTTGCAAGAAAGCTGAAGCTAAAGAAAATGTTCATCTTTCAATACAGCAATAATTTAAAGCATACAACCAACTCAATAGCAAAAAATGTAAATGTCCCAAAATGGCCAAGTCAAATCCCAGATTTCAATCCTATAAAAAAATCTGACTCTCCTTAAGGCAGTTTTCCATACAGAGTCCATCACAATTTTAATGAGTTTGCAAATATTGCAAAATCCAGATGTTCTAAAGTGATAGTATCACACTTGTGCACCTGGAGATCACCTTCCTGGCTTTGCTGAAGTAAGTGGTACCACTCCTGGATGAGGGGTGAAGGACTCTCACACTAACTGTCATTCCTTTTCCACTCACTCCCAGAAGCCATAAAGTGAGAGCAACTGGCACTGCCCATCACTCCAAGAGTTGGCTCTATAAAACAGTCCTGGAAGATGGTGTTTTACTGAACAGTCAGGTCGAGATTTACTAACATGATAGAATTCTATAAGGAAGGAACAGAAGGATGTGATCAAAGTGGAGCATATAATATTCTTTACCTTGACTTTCAGAATGTATTTGATAAGGTGCCACATGAAAGGCTGTGCATCAAACTAAAATAAGTGGGAGTTCAGGGTATACTGTGTAGATGGGTTAAAAACTGGCTAAAAGGAAGCAGTGGGTGATGGTGTGAGGAACCTTGTCTGAAATTGGTGATGTTAAGAGTGGTGTCCCTCAGGGGACAAAGCTAGGGCCGCTTATGGTTTTAATATATATATATAAATGATTTGGATAGGAATATAAGGAACAAGCTGGTTAAGTCTGTAGATGATACCAAGCTAGGAGGATTGGCAGATGGTCTAGGATCTGTGGAATCGTTACAGAGGGACTTGGACACCATAGAGGCTTGGGCAGATTTGTGAAGATTAAATTTAATGTAAGTAACTGTAAAGAGTTGCACGTAAGATGTAAAAATGTTATATTTGAATATATAATGGTAGGTCTGAAAATTGAAAGTACACCTTATGAAAGGAATTTGACAAAATCAAGTTAAAAATTAAATTTAACAATTAAATAACACTGACAACCAGGTAACTAAAAGTTTTTTGTGCACTCATTAGAAGTATACAACATAAGGTGTTTTTTTTAAAAAAAGACTGATGACTTAAGGGAATATTCCACCCAAAAGTGATATTAATAATAACAGGTCTCTTGACTAGTAAATGAGGGGAAAGGGCAAGTCTTCAGTTCAAAAGTGAGTTTTCTGTGTGCACTGTTCTGATCTTCAGGAAGTATTTTAGCAAAAAATGCATGCCTATTATGAGCTTACGACTGGATGACTTGACGCGTGGATTATGTGCCGAGAGTAACGTGAGATTTTATTCATGGATGTTTTTAAATTGTTTGCTGTGATCCAGTGTGGTTCTTCATAGACATACATTCTTTTAGAAAGTTTTTTAGGTTCGTTCTCCATGAAAACATGTGATTAAATGTTTTTGTCAATCATCACTACAAACCTCCCATAGTAGATAATGTATAAAAAAATCAATTTTGGGTCAAGCATCCCTTTAACATTAGTATTATTCTTTGTTTTCCTTTATTGCCTCTTTTTCATTTGTCTTTCTCTTATGTCACTATTTGCAAGTTGACTTAGAATATTTCAACTTTTGAGCAGGTCGATGGAAAAGCTATATAAAATAAACAAACATAATATTAGTTAGACTGTCACCATGACCATATGCTACTTTTTGTGGGTTTATATTGCAATAAATAATTGCTCTGCATGGAGACTTTGACATTCAATTTATAATATACAGTAATCCCTCGCTACTTTGCGGTTCACTTTTCGCGGATTCACGACTTCGCGGGTTTTTAAATACAAGTGATTGCCTGCCTATCCCATCAGCAACAGGAGAAAATCCGCGATATAGAAAGACCATATAAATAAACATTTTTATAGTTTAAGCCTTAAAATACCCATCCCACATGCTTTAAACACATGTAAACTTACAAAACACACTTTGTTAACACATGTGATATGTGGATGTCGGGCTAAGGATATGAGTAACATCTCACTATTATAAAACATTTTAACTTCACGCAAGACAAGACAGTGAGACAGGAAAATACAAGGCTTTAAAATTATTGACACGCAGAGCGACAAGCAGCACAAAGCCAGCACAAAGTCCACTTCTCCTTAGCGTTCATTCAGCTCCCCACCCCCTTGACAATGCGAAGTAGCAGGAGCGTACAGCGCCTCCGGGGTGGGGGGGTTTGAGCGAATGTGCGTTCAGCCCTCACACACACACACACACACACTCCTCCTCCTCCTTCTGAACGCGCAGAGCGACAAGCAGGCATTTTGGCAGAAGCAGCACAAAGTCCATTTCTGCTCAGCGTGAGTTCAGCTGCCCCCCTTCACAAAGCGAGTGCAGACACATCGACGTCTGATCGCTGCGTGCAGTGTGCAGTGTTGGTCTGCGGTGTTTAAGAATGTAGAAAGTGTTTAAGAGCATAGGAAGTGTTTATAAGAGTGTGGGAAAGGTTAACAAGAGAGTGAGAAAGGTTTATAAGAGTGTGGGAAGGGTTTATAAAGCCTTAAAATATGTATAAATAATAAAATAAATATAGGTCGCTACTTCGCGGATTTTTACATATCACACGTAACCCCCGCGATAGGTGAGGGATGACTGTAATTTCACAAATACAAGACTGTATTAGAGGAGGTTATGCGGACAATTTCTAAAAAAATTAAATAAATGTATCCTGTAAAACTCTGGATTTTTCTACTGCATTGACAATATTTTGAGAATCTTGTAAACTGTTTTTCTAAATGCTTCTTTTTCTCAAAAAGGGTCCTTGAGCAGTACTTTATTCAAAAAAGATGCCATAACAATTATTGGAAAAATATGTACTAAAGATGATATTGTCTAGAGTTTACAATGAAGGATTGAGACCTTGTTGTACTAAGATGTTTCATTAACTAAGAATTATAGATAAAGTTAAAATTTATACAAAAATGGTCTCTTGGAGTGTTGTCTGGTCAAATTTCCTCACTCAAAATAATTCCCAAAAAAACAGACTATCGGAGTTTCCAGATAGTTAAACACAAAAGGGAAGGACAAACAAAGGGAGAGCCATTAACCCTTTCGGCCCTGACATCCTATTACTAGTACATAAATATGCAGCCGTTGGAACCAGGCATGCTACTATTAGCCCATTTTGGAGAGACTGGCATACAGTCCGCGAAACACGGAAGTGAAAATGAACACTTCTGGATTGTGCTCACCACACAGTAAGTAGCTCCACTTTCAATTTTATTTCATCAAGAAGATTGAAGTATTTGGCAGCTGTTGTATAATAATAGTGATATATTTTTTTATTTTCTTCATTTTTGAGCTTCCTAGTCACTCCAAAGGTAGAATATCTCACAAAATAATTTTTCCCATAAAAACAGAATATCCAGGGCCGAAAGGGTTAAACACAAGACCACAAAACAATAATTTGACTCCACAGTGGACCTTCTTTATGTCTAGCGTGGTAGTTTGCCCAGCCAATCTGTTTCAAAGCACTTCTAACTTTTTTACTTTTATCAATATGGCCTCTCCTTTTCTTTTCTGTGGATCTTCCTCACAGCTCCCTTCCTGACACACGAATTATGGAACCTTTTATCTGAAGTAGTATTAAACCCTCTTGTCTCTTTTAATTTCTGGAAACATTCCTAGATCCATTTCAGGATATGGGGTGCCTATTTATAGCTGCAGGAATACTTGGAAAGAACATTCACCAGCAGTCTTTGTTTTTCCTGTAACCCAGAGGATTAAATAACCCTTAAAGGGCTGGGTTTTCAAGCTTCCAACTGAGAGTCTTTTTATGCAGACTATTCAAGTCCCACCTATGTGTCATCTGATATTAACAGAAAGACTGGAGTTCTTCTCGCTTTATACAACACTTCCATTGCTGCAATGTCTAAAAAGTATGCCTCTTCGCTCTGCTAGAACAATGCAGACTTTTGGCTAGTTCTAAATGAACACAAGAGGCTTTAGAGCAGAAGATGCTCCAACAAATGTGAGGTTAACCGAACGGAGAGTCAATAGGAAAATAATGGTCATTTTAAGTGTCCAAATATAGATAAACAAAGTCAGAACATCAGATGGATGTTGTAGTCAAAACAGGACCAAGAAGGTCCTATCCAAAACTAAATAATCCTTTCCCTAACTAAAACAAAGTATTTTTTTGTTTTATATCCAAGGCTTGGACACCGTGTGTTGTGTGCCACCATCTTGTGTAGGTGTGCACCTGGCACAGCAAGCATAAATGACTGATTAATATTTATTGGTGATATTTGCCAAAGCAATTTCAGTGAATATTTTCCTGTAGATTCGCTGTGTGGTGGCTTAGACATTTTTTTTTTTCTTACCATGCCCTGATGATTTGTGAGGCTTGCATGACATCACAGAACTGTAGCAGTCAATGCTGGATATGACATCCCACCAAATACAGTATATAATGTTGTTTCTAGTAGTGGACAAAAAATTAGCAGAAAACTTGCATACAGAAGGAAACTGGAAATGTATCGGTTTATTTAAGCCATAAAGGTCTTTTTGTATGGACTTGTACATAACATGTATGTAATATGTGAGCCTACACCTTTAATAGTATTACACAGAGTGTTGCGCAGTTGAAACAAACAAGATGGAGTAAAGAATTCACATGCTTTAGTGTTGTGCTTATTTGGCATAGTTGTCAGAAATTTCCCTAGCCATCAGGGACACTTAAAAGACCATTGCACCATTATAATCCACTCAAAACTTATTCAATACCTCCTTCCCAATTGACTTCAATGTATTTTGCTGAGTTTGGTAAAGTTCACAAACATTTGTGTGATTTCAGTGAAGTTGAGGAGATGCAAATTCAGCGGAGTTTGCTCATCACTAGTTACAACTTTGCCAAAAGAGTAGCTAACATTCAAAAAACTACAACACAAAATGGTGTCATGATGATGTCACAAAAACAGTGATAAGAATATCAAAATAATATTAAAACACAAATTTTACAGAGTATTATGCAGAAAAAAACATTCATACAAGTTGCAAACTAATTATAACAGGCTGTGGGCATCTCAGCTTGAAATCCCATACTGAAATCTACTGACTTTGAGCTTGTGTGGCTTCTTGCCAGCACTTCATTTCATTCTCTTCTTGTTTGGAGAGTTAGGCACTCTTAGCATTAGCCATCTAGACTTATGGAAAATCATTACATGTTTCCCTAAGGGGACAATAACTTATCACTAGGGAGAGAGTTACTGGAGGATTATTATAATGACAAGTACTGTCACTCACATCACTCTCCACTAAGCACCGGCTTAAATTTAGACTAATAATGTGATAAGAGTAAAGTAACAACATTTAAATAAACTTAAGCCTTCCAAAATAAAAAGAAGTAAATGGATAAATATAAGCATAGTGATGATAATATAAATTCTGGTTAAGATAATAATTGAAATATGGTCACTTCACAGAAGTGGATTGGAAAAACTGTAGTTATTTCTGGGGGAAATAAACTGACAAAAAGAATCATTCCTCCTTTATAAAAGTTTGATTGTAGTTTTGCTGATCAGCCAACTGGGTCCCTTCCCCTTATCATTATTCTGTAATTTCATATGCATATGCAGAAGTCCACAACTGATCTGGTATTGTGATATTAACTGTTATTAACTCAAAGTTCGTAGTTGATGATGTGCAATGGCTTTAAAAAATAGAAGCACCTCTTAAGTGCAGGTTACAGTATAATACAGAAAAGAGAAAGTGTATAGAAGAGGACTAGAAACAAACAATAAATATTACCAAATTTTTTCCTTTGAGCAACTGATTACCATACATAGCTGCATTGTGAACAGGAATAAATGGGGTGTACTACGTTTAAGAAATAAATCTTTACCCTCTATTTTAATGTTGAGACTTACAGAATGGGACACACACTAAGACTCAGTATTAAGTCTCAGTTAAAATAATCTGTCTGTATAGATTTATACATACAGATCATTTTAACTGTTTGTGTGCCCTGTAGTTAAAAGTTTATATCCTCCTGCAGTAGCTTTAATTATACTTGGAATTTTTAGATGGCTTGTGTCTAATGATCAGAATCTGGTCTCTGAAATGTCCATCCATTCATCCATCCATTATCCAACTCGCTGAATCCGAACACAGGGTCACGGGGGTCTGCTGGAGCCAATCCCAGCCAACACAGGGCGCAAGGCAGGGAACCAATCCCGGGCAGGGCGCCAATCCACCGCAGTCTCTGAAATGTATGCATTAATATTTTCCATTAATTAAATAGGGCCAATGCCATTTAAAGCTTTATATTCTAATAGGAGGATTTTCAAATCAGCTCTACACCGAACTGGAAACCAATGCAAACACATAAGAACAGAAGTTCGTTAAACAGCCATACTCCCTAGTGATTTAATAATCTGTGCAGCAGCACTCTGAATTAACTAACATCTACAAACAACAAAAAAATGGTCTTTGGTAACCTTATTCTAATCCGCCTGCTTTTCGCATTTGTTAGAGGCAAAACCCTAAATAACTACTGAATCGTTTGAAAAATTAATTTAATTCACAAAATAAAGTAGACGTGGCTAACAACTATAGATAGAGAGAGTAGAATGTTCACCACAACTATACAACTCAACTGCCACACAATTAAAAGCTTTTTGTTTTTTATGGAGGCACTAAATTCAAATCTTCACATGACATATTACAGTATTTTGAACATTTTGAAATGATTGATACAGTATGTATTCATAATGTGGAGCTTTTGGGGAGCATGTGGCCAAGTTCTTTTCACCACCTGTTAATAGTATTCTGTTAGTTGTAATCTTGATGTTAAAAAGAATTTGATTCAGTTGTGCAATACAAAGTTTATGCTGAATTTGTATTTCCCCAAAGCATACAGAGACTTATTCATTTTTACAAAAAAGAATTCTTGCATCCAATTTACATATAATATGTTCAGGTTCAGTAAATCTTTGTGTGTGCAACTCTGCTTGTACAAATCATATGGGCATTGGAGTCAAAGCATCATTATTATTTCAGCCAGGGTCTTTTCACTGGCTCAAGGGTGCTAATTGTTTATTCATTCTGTTTTCTTGTTTTTTAAATATTATTTTTTCATATTGTTATTAATTCTATTTTTGCTTTTGTGTTGTCTGCTGTATTTATGTGATATTATGGTTTTGAGGGCGGCACGGTGGCTCAGTGGTAGCACTGCTGCCTTGCAGTAAGGAGACCAGGGTCCTCCCTGCGTGGAGTTTGCATGTTCTCCCCGTTTCTGCGTGGGTTTCCTCCGGGTATTCCAGTTTCCTCCCACAGTCTAAAGACATGCAGGTTAGGTGCATTGGTGATTCTAAATTGTCCCTAGTGTGTGCTTGGTGTGTGCTTGGTGTGTGTGTGTGTGTGCCCTGCGGTGGGTTGGCGCCCTGCCCGGGGTTTGTTTCCTGCCTTGCGTCCTGTGTTGGCTGGATGGATGGATGGATTATGGTTTTGTATTGTGTTGTTTTATTAATTACCAGTAACGGCTCACTTCACGATAACGTGCAGTGAATACACTTGACTTGAGCATTCCTAGTTTTCATCCTCTTTCTTTGTACGTTTAGCATTCGTTTGTTCAAAGGTCGATGCACTTGCTTCTTCCTGAGCAGTTCTTGTTTTCTCCACTCTAGTGGGCCGCTTCTTCTTCTCTTCCGTCGGCATCTTTTCACGTTAAAACTGATTGTCAGTGTTTGCGTTGCGATTACTTAGTACGTTTTCCTTAATTTTTCACTTAAGCTGGCACTTAAGTCTTCACTCTGCCTCAAGAATGATTTAAGATATGAAGAGGTAGGGGAAGTGACAGCGAAGGTGGTAGGGATGAGAACGGCGCCCGTACGCATGCACCGCATGGCCGCCCTGCTGGCCGCTGCCAAGAGTTGATTCTACAACAAAACAAAATAAAAATAAAAAGAGAAATAACCTTGGAGGTCAATCATCACCCCGAAAGCGGATAGTAGATGCCACGTAGTATATGTGTACCAAATTTCAGATCAATAGTTCAAACAGTTTGCGAGCTACAGGTGATTTAAAATCCTGGACAGACAAACGGACACCCACAGTAGCGTATTATATAAGAAGATTATGTAATTTTGTTATTATGTTAAAGTTATATGTTTTTGCGTTCTACGTTATCTGCTGTCTCTTCTGGTTCCCAAGGAGATGGAGATGGGGGCATCTAATGATAACTGCACTAGCTGTGTACATAGGGAAACTACTGTGCTCACTGTAATTTCAGCATTGCTTTTTTGTTTCTCAATTCCTATTCTGATTGAGTCAGATTCTGGTAATTTTGAACTTTATTGAATTTACTGGCTTCAATCCTATGTTTGTCTTTAAGGTACTGTTTTGTGAATATAGGATTTGTTTGTTTTTTGATTTTGCCTTTTCATGCAAAGTCTATTTTTGCTGCCTTGCATTTTGGTGTTCTTTTAAAATTCTTCAATAAATATTTAAAAATGAAAGGAAATTGCTTTTGTTTTTCCTTGGAGGAGAACTTTACAGTTTCAATCTCCTCCTTTCAGCCAATTTTGGAGACCTTAAACTTTAAAAAGCTTTAGTCCCCTTTTGGGCTTATGCAGGTAGAAGCTTGCCTTTTGATAATTTCTTGGCTGTGTTGCTACGTGTGTGGCCTGTTGGAAACTCCATACCTGTACAGGGGGCATTTTGTATTTATCATTGAGTTAGCACCTGTTTTTGAGCGTTTTTGTAGCAGAAATAGCAACGTATATGTTACATCTACATTTAAAGTAGACGTGTCTAAAAAGAATAAAACTGGAAATTCTAGTACTTTTTTAAGTAAGAATTGCCCAAAGCCAAAGGGGGAATTGTTTGACTGGAAGACTCTGCATTTCAAAGAAGATGTGAAACCGCAATAACTTCACGGGTGTCACTGGCAGCCACATTTCTAGAGTGCCAGCTGGTTTTGCGCACCCTGATAACTTTGTAGGGGTTGTCGTCAGCCAAATATTATGTTTTACCAGCCTCATTCTTGTAATAAGCTTTCAACTCAATTCAGGACCAAAAACAAAGATGTAACCCAAGTGGTTCACAAGTAATTTTATGACAGACAGACACAACACATATTATGGCAGATGGCCAGTGCCATTACCGCATGGGACACCTGCATATTAGAAGGACCAGGGGAGAGTGTGTGCTCAGGGCATTATCTTCCCCGGAGAGCTAGACAGTAGCCCCTCGGGTTATAGTGAAGCCTCGGATTCCCACAGGGCTCCATGGGAGTTTGATGCAGCCCTGTTGGGTTCTGTGGGTGCTGCTAGAGGGTGCTTGCTTCCACCTCATTCGAAAGTGCTTCTGGACCACGCTAACGGGCCACCAGAAGTACTCCCAGGTGCAGGATAAAAGAAGCCTGCTGCCTTCTCTCAGGGAGCCAGAGTCGGGAAGTGGAGGACAAAGCTTGCAGGAGGAGTGGAGGCGGAAAGACAGAAAGAAGAAGAAATGCTGTGCTTTTGATTCATTGTTGGGCAAGTGTAAGGAAAGTGTGTCCCATGGGAAGATAAATGTGTATTGTGCAAAGGCTTGTGCCAGGTGTCTGTTATGTTGAATGTTTGGAGAGTTGGTGGGTCCCCTGGTGTTCACAACATACAGTAGATAAACTTAACTTACAAACTTGCCAAGTGGAGAATTGTTAGATTAAAAGACTCCGCAGAAGAAAGGGAAAAGTTTTGCCAGTCCATCATAAGGTAAACTGGCACACAATCAGCCTACCGCAACTCTGAAATACACAAAGATATAATGTACGAGGGGCGTTCAAATATAAACAGTACTTTCAATAATAGTTCAAAAACCCAGGACATCTAATAATAATAATAAACACCAATGAAATAAAGTATTCAAAACCAACAGTGCTGAAGCTGAAGTGAGAACTGCCTCTTTGTGCTAAATACTAGCTTGGGGCCAGCACAGCAGCTGTATATTCAGGTGGGTCTTGCCTCTAGAGGATCCACATATATGACACAGGGAATCCATTAGATAAATAAAATTACATTTATTTTAAAAGAACTAATTTATTTTAAAAGTGACCCAAAAAAAAAATAACACATAAAAAATAATATTTGAAAAACAACAAAACACTAAAATAAACAGATAAAAGCACTTGAGCCAGGGAAAGAGCAAAGGTTGAACCATGACACTTATAGACCTAAAAACTTAGAGTCTGGCTGGTGCACTGCCTATGTGACATTTGCTCTTCCAATGCATGGCTTTTCCTCTGGATACTTCAGTTTTCCTAACTTAACCCAAAACTGTCTGATTAAGTTTAAGTGGCAACTCACAACCAGGCCCATTGTCAGTTAATGTGAGTTTGTGTGCAAGTGTAGCCTGCAATAGACTAGTGCCTCATTTACGGTTTAATCCTTCCTTGTGACCCTTCAAAGCAATGCTATACAAAAGTCTCTTTCTACAATGAAACGACTTACACACTGGTTTTCTATGTAGTCTCTTGCCACTGCAATATACTTGTTCCAGCACTCAGGAAGCTTCTTAATCCCAGAAGAGTAGAAGTTTTTTGAGTGCATGTTGTCCCATTCTTGCACAACGTCAATAACCTCCTAATTTCTTCCGTTCTAAAAATTCCTTAAGTGGGAAGAAGAGATGATAGTCCCTCTCTGAACAATTTGCACCAATCATACACTCTAGACCGAGAGAGACACTCACCCCCAAACTAATTTTTAAGTTTTGAATAAATCTGACATGGAATGACTCCTTCATTGGTCAAAAATTTTAAAATAATTTGCTGTGCAACACTAGTCTGTACCTCCTGCTCCGAAATGTTGATTACAACTGACAGGAAAGGGGGGAAAGAGCAGCTAGCACTACTTAGGACAAGTTCAAACATGCATGTGTTTGTCCAAAGAGTCATGTCTACCTTGCACTCTTTATAAGAACAGTGCATGAGAATTCCTGTTTATAATTGAACATCCCTCGTATCTTGAAGTAGGCAAACCCAAATGCTGAGCAGAATAATTCATTTTGAAATAGAGTGCTACATGACAAAAAATTAAATTATGTGCTGTATGTAATCTGAAATATTTCTAGCAGAACCCTAAGTGTGATCATAAAATTGGAATGAATGTATATCAGTCATATTGTATATTAATAAAGAGAACCTTAGGAAGAGGAGCCTGTTAAGAAATTAATGATCAAAGAAATTTTTACTATCATCAGTTCCTGACTTTCACATTTTCCTTCCTTTGAAAGGAATGTTTTACTTTGTCGTATTTGGCCTTGGCAAGAGTTTTCAGCTTCCATATCTCATAAAATTAAAATGTAAAACATTTTGAGAGGGAACTTATCTAATTCATCCTATACATTTTTCCTCAAACTCATGAAATAAGCCTAAACCAGAATTATCTGTTCTTCTCATACTGTAAACTCAAAGAAATATTTTTTTTTCGACAGTAAGATGAATTAACTAAATCAAACAAACTGGCAATTAATAATTAAGTTTGGGAAATTAAGTACGCCTTAAGATAAACAAACTGTTAGGCAGCCTGTAAAGCAGCTTCAGTGGTAACAGTGACTGATCAAGTTACTCAATCTTGGGCCTGAAAAATCCATGAGTTATTTTCTGCAAATCCATGAGAGCTTTGTGTCAGTATAACTCTTTCCCAACTAATCACTCAATGATTGCCTTTAAACATTTGAAGTGTACAATAGCTATTTTCAAGTGCAGCCATTCTTCTTGCTTTATTTTCTGTTATGTTTGTGTATGTTTGGCCTGTTTGTTGCAGCAGTTCTCTCGGATCTCAGGAGACATGAGAGTGGTGTTTAGAGAATTTGCTAAACAATATAATTTAAAAAGCAATACAAAATTCAAAAATGAGCAAAACTAGATAAAACATGGTAACTTTGTGTAGCTGTTGTGACAGATAGGGGGCGCTATCGCTCCCTTGAATCCTTGGACAATAAGTCAGACACCAGAAAAAAGTCCAAATGTTATTTTATTTATAATAACAATGTGCACAAAGCACCCTCCACTCCACAATACTCCAATAAACAAATACACAATCAATAAACAATCCTCCACTCCCAGCATCTCAGTCACTCTTCCTCTCAACCCGGCTCACTACTGGGATTTCCCACAGTCCTTTTATACTTGTTGACCTGGAAGTGTTTGTCCCTCAGTCCATGTGACTCTTAACACTTCCGGGTCAGGTGAAAACTCCTTTTCTTCTCTCGGAAGTACGTAATTTCTTCTATCCCTGCGACTAGGACATACTTCCGGGTTATAGTGCACATAGCAATCCCTGGGCCTCCCTGCAGCGTCCCCTTGCGGTCCCCATGGTATCCAGCAGGGCTGTGCAGTAAAACTCCAATGTCCATGAGGCCCTGCTTGAATTCGGGGCACCTCCATGTTGCAGCGAGGGCTCCATCTGGCAGCCTGCGGGTATTGGCCGGGATGAACGGCCGGCCATATCCCACACTGTCTATTGTGTTTTAAAGATAATAGATAATATCATGTTAACCGTTTTTCGCATATAAAAGGGACCTCTTTCTTAAAATTTGACATATGCATTTTATAAGCGATTGGGTATGCATATACATTTTAGGCACATTTGAAAGCTTATCAAAGTCAGATATGTAGAATCAATATGTTGGTATGGTCTATGAAACTTATTGCTTTATAGATTTTTAAGCATAACTTACATGCAAAATTATGTTTAGCTTGCAGTTGAAATAAAAGCATATTAATTGATTTAAAACACTATATACATTAAAAGAATGATGATGCTAAACAGTGATATATATTGAAACAAGCACATTTCCAAAAAATGGAAAGAGGTTAGAACTGTAGCAAGCTAAGGTTTTTTGAATAAATTGGCAGGAGCTACCATTATTTGAGATGAAAGTGTGGCTACTTATTCTACCCTAAACCAAAAAAGAGATAGTAAACATCACAGAAATGTATTCTTACCTGATTCTTGGACATTTTATAAACAAAGAATTGCCACAAAGTTATAAGTAATTAAAGTTCTCCAGAGGATGGACAATATATTCCTGTTGCCCATGTCCAAGAAGAAATGTGTTTTGGAACGAGGCAGTGGCAGACACTATAATGTTGTGCTGTTACTTGGGATTCCTTCAACTGCTTTTACTTAGTACTGCATCCCAGCATTAAAATAAGCTAAATTAATCCTTCCTTTAGTGCATTGCTTTTCTTGGTTTGATAGTGCAGTTGGGGGCAGTTAAAAAGATTTTCAGTAAAACTATAATCTTTTAAAGAATGTATTTAACGAAAGTGTGATGTTGTATATACTGAATTTACAAAACTGTACACTGAATGCATACCATAATCCCCCAAATTATTTTATAAAGAATTTGTAAAGTATTGTAACAGAACAGACGAAGAACATGCAAATCATACATTAAAATACATTACAATTTCTTTTAACTTTTTTGTTCTGACTTACAACATAATATAATCAAACTTACTTAATCCAATTCAACAGTACAGAAGCCTATTCCTGCAGCATTGGGCACAAAGCACGATTCAAACTTAGGGTCCTGGATCCATAAGCATAGGGGCGGCAATGTTGGGGAGGCTGAGTCTCAGTAGCTGACACCATGTTCACTGGTAAAGATTTGGAAGCATGTGAAGTTGTTCTCACTATTAAGATTGTAACCTGGACTTTGATGTTCATTTTAATGAATTAGCTGTGGGAAAAGGTAGGCCAAATAATTTATAATGAATATTTTTCTTCCTTGTTCCTCTAATTGTATTTTCTAATGTTATTTACACTGGATGTGTGACGATAACCTATGGTATATTGATTGGTTGAGTTAGGATTTTAAAGAAAATGTTAATGGCTAAGAAGTTAGTATTTGTAGCTCTACAGAAACTGTAAAGTACACCTGACTGCTGGCTGCAGTGCTGAATGTATAGAGGACAGCTTGTGAGTATCAGCAGCTGCAGAAACGTATGTTGTAAATCAGCAAAATTCAGTAGCACACCATTTGTCCAGCTTTAGTTAAGACAGCAAAATAGTGACTGTGATTTTTTTCTGATCACTTGTGGGAAGTGAAGGCAGCTAAATTATGATCATGCTATTTCACAATCCGTGTTATTCAGGGTCCTGTTATTGTGAGATTTTACTGTATTTGTGTTGTTACCATTGAATGCAAATCATATGTAGTCTATTCTGTTTTTCTTCACATAAAGCATGATAATTCCAATGCAAATTCTTTTTGTGTAAACTGAATAATGCACTTTTATTTTACATGTCTGTGGATTGGTTCTGGATGGACCTGATGTCTTGTGAACTTGAGATCAGTTCCTGCCATGCAGCCCTTCATTTCATTTTGCGTCTAATAATTTCTTGATTTGTACTGTAAAAATTAAATGTTTTCTTGCTTTATGGTCCCAATTTAAAGTTGTTTGCAAAGTTTTCATTTTCTTATTTTATTGCAGTACAACTTAAAAATTTTTTAGTTATATACCGTTGCAAAGAACTACAAATACTGTGCAAATAGGTAGCTGGTAAGGATTATAAGTTGAGCTTCCTGCTACCTACTGCAGTGTGTGACCTCTAAATTTCTAAGGATGTCCAGTTTTTAATACCTGGAAAAGTTTTGGGATTAAAATGCTCAGAGATCTTTATATAGACAACATATTTGCATCTTTTGAACAATTACGTTCAAAATTCAACCTCCCAGCTACACATTTCTTTCACTATCTTCAAATTAGAAATTTTATTAAACAGAAATTGCCCGATTTTCCCCACCTCGCACCCTCCACAATGCTGGAAAAAATACTGCTCAATTTCGAGGAATTAAACACCATTTCCGCATTATATAAAATCCTATTAGAGTCCCTACCTTTCAAAGATCCAAGAGGACATTGGGAAGAAGATCTCTTAATCAATATATCAGAAAAGGAGTGGAAGGTAGCAAAACAGAGAATTCACTCAAGCTCCATATGCACAAAGCATAGAATTATTCAACTAAAAATTATGTATCGAGCTCATCTGTCTTGCTTAAAACTGTCCAAAATGTTTCCAGGGCAAGATCCAACCTGTGAACGCTGCAACCAAGCTCCTGCCTCACTGGGTCACATGTTCTGGGCCTGCACCAAACTAACATCATTTTGGACCAAAATGTTTAAGTGCCTTTCAGACAGCCTTGGTATCACAATTCCTCCTAACTCATTAACAGTTGTGTTTGGTGTTCTTCCAGACGGACTTGAAGTGGAAAAGGACAAGCAAACGGTGATTGCATTCACTACACTCTTGGCACGCAGACTTGTTCTGTTAAATTGGAAGAATCCTAACTCTCCTCTGATAAGTCAGTGGGAAACCGATGTTTTATATTATTTGAAATTGGAAAAAATCAAATTCTCAGTTAGAGGATCTGTACAAATTTTTTTCAAAACCTGGCAGGATCTGATCAATATTATTTTAGAATAAGAGAAATAACTATTACCGCATTTAATTCCCTTCTCCATCTCTTATTTACCTATATATTTATTTCTCCCTTTCTCTTATTTATTATTGCCTTATTAAAAAGCCCTAAGCAATTCTCCTTTGGCTAAGCTCTCCTTCTCAGGGGTGGGGTTTGATTTGTCTTCAGTTTTGTTTGGTTATAAATTGATCTATTTGTATGGAATGATTACAATAAAAATTAATAAACAGAAAAAAAAATTCTAAGGATTTTCTGCTCTTCTTTAATGAGCTGGATTTTAAATTGTACAACATTTAATGACATTTCAGCTCAATTAAAATATTATTTCAAAATAATTATTTCTGTTTTACATTTTGGTAATAGTTACATGAAAATTGTTCCTCTAGTCAACATTTACTTATAAATACAATAATTATTAACACACTACATTTATATTTGTCTGATATAAGTCACTGAAGCAAATGTCTGGATTATATGAGGAAACTAAAGACCCTGAAGGGGACCCTTGTACAAAAATTGCAGTGCTATCTGCCATGCCACTTTGTGGATCTCTTAAAATGAAAATCACAAAAGCTGAAATTGAGGTCATTATTTTTTCAGTTATCCCAAAGTCCAGGGAAGTGCAAACAACTTTTCACTCACAATTAAGGAAAGATTAATGGTTTGTCAAATGGTCCAGGCGATTTGTCAAGATGGAAATAGTCAGTAAGGGTATTGAGAATAGCCTATAAAAGTCTATAAATGTGGCCTGTGTCACAATTTGACTCTCAATTTAAACTGTCTATGTTTATGTGCTGCATCGCACCTGGGAACCACTCTTGCCACACATCCATGCCCCCTCCTTAAGGTGTAAGTACTTTAAAACTGACCATCCATTTAGAGCCACAGACCCACTATACCACATAGCCACAATGCTAGTAATGAATACGTATTGGTGGCATTCCAATAACTGAAATATTTTTGAGACACTTAAATAACTGTTAGCCAAAAATTATGACAAATTCCTCATGTTCAGAAACCATAACTGGGAAAAAAGAACAACATATTGCAAAACAAATATTCATATTTTGTTTATTGGCACTCATTTTTTTATTTAATAGGAAATACAGTTATGTAACAAATGTTCAGATAAGTACAATAAAGTATATAAGATGAAACTTAATACTGCAATGAAAACAGTGGAAAATCATTAAACTATTTACATAAAAGCAGTTGTGCTTCTATATAACTTAATAATAAGTAGGCCCCCACATGGTGCCTTTCCAGTTTTGTTTTCTCAAGAAAGTTTTAAGATGCTATTTTAAATAGGGATATGAGAATATACATTAGGAGAAAAATAAATCTATCTAAAAGGAACAACACATTGTTATTACTTATTTTCTTATAATACAAAGTAGCCATCTCCATAAATATCTTTTATTTTTTCACAAATCACCTGACATGCTTCACACTATGTGCAGCAGCAGTTTCCAACATCTCAACAATGCACAATGTACTGCATGTATATGTATATATAAATATATATGTATATATATTAGCTGTGTAAGCCTGTGCTGTAAAAAGCCCAGGCTTCTAGAAACTATTGAAATCGTCAGAAAAAAAAGTTAAATGCAGAGTCAGTGGTTTCATTTTGCGGACGTGCTCGCTCCCCTTGTCTATCAGTGGCTAAGTAAGTTTCTCTCTCTTCTGAGGTTTTGTTTTGCCGATGTGCTCACCTCGCTTGTGTATTAGCGGCTAAGCGAGTTTGTTTTTCATTGGAGATTTCACTTTGGCGATGGAGTGGCTTTCTTTCAGCGTCGTGCTGTAGCCTCATACTTCTTTCTTCTTCCAACTCATTAACTTGACATCGCCTTGCCAACTCTTTCAGCTTCATGCTGTAGCCTCGCACTTCCAAGCCACCTTGTACTTCCAGGCCGAACAGACAGACGCACACACTTCCATGTGTAGTCCTTTATATATAAGATATATATATATATATATATATATATATATATATATATACATAGTATGAGAGCCAGACCGACCACAGACAGACAGACACTGTTCTTAAGTCCACGACACACAGTTTATTTACAATATTTACAAGTTCATAAGTCCCGCACAGCACACAGTGCTCCAGCACTAAACACCCTTTGTCTCTCGGGCCTCTCAAGGGTCCTCTTCAGGCCGCCTTCTCTCCTTTCTCCGAAGCCTGGTGTGGCGGAACATACATACACACAAAAAGTCGTAAAAATAGTGTCATTTAATACAAATTCAGTATGTGATGGCTGTTCTTGACTTTATGTTGATGAATGTGGTTTAAAAACTGATTGAGTAAAAGAAATTTCAAAAGTATTTCAACATAACCATCTCTATCATAAGGAATGATGGAATAGTAATAAATTATACTACATCAGTTTTGCTTTTTTAATTTAAACAAAGCTTAAAAAACAATCTATAGTGAAGCCTAGATGCAATGAAAAGATTTTGAAAATACATTCAATCTTATCCCTGACACACTAATAAAGGAGAAATAGGAAAAAAAGAACAATAGTATGACAGAATTAAACTCAAAAAATGAATGAACATAACAGTGATACATTGTGTTAGTAATCATGTACTAGTATTTTGATATAAGTACAATCCAGTGGGATAAAGTCAAGCATTTGAAAGCAGGTGTCACATTAAAAAGTTCCTCAGAATCGAAAATGAAGAACATTTTAACCTTGGCTTTTTAATCTCCAGTTTAGAAACAATAGTCACACAGAGTGATAGTATTTCGCCCAGTATGGGAATTTGGACAGGTCAGAGCCACCAGAGACTTTTGTATAGCATTGCTTTGAAGGGTCACAAGAAAGGATTAAACCCTAAATGAGGCACTAGTTTATTGCAGACTACACTTGCACACAAACTCACTTTAACTGACAATGGGCATGGTTGTGTTGCCACTTAAACTTAATTAGACAGCTTAGGGTTATGGTAGGAACCCTGGAGTGTCCAGAGGAAAAGCCATGCATAGGAAGAGCAAATGTCACATAGGCAGTGCACCAGCCAGACTCAACGTTTTTAGGTCTATAAGTGTCATGGTTCAGCCTTTGCTCTTTCCCTGGCTCAAGTGTTTTTATCTATTTATGTATTTGGTTGTTTTTCAAATATTATTTTTTATGTATTGTTAATTTTTTTTCTGTCTATCTTGTCTTCATGTAGTAATGTGATGAATATTATTTACTTGACATTTTGTGTCATTTTGTTATCTACCTTGTGTCATATATGTGGAGCCTCTAGAGGCAAGACCACCTGAATATGCAACTATTGTGCTGGCCCCAAGCTAGCATTTAGCACAAAGAAGTAGTTCTCACTTCAGCTTCAGCACTGTTGGTTTTGAATACTTTATTTCATTGGTGTTTATTATTATTAGATGTCCTGGGTTTTTGAACTACTATTGAAAGTATTGTTTACTGATTTGTGGATCTGTAGATTTAGCCTATTTTTGTTCCTTTTTATTTCTCTGCTTTTTGTTATTTTTGTACTACTTAATTACTGAGAAAAGTGCTATATAAATGTAATGAATTATTATTATTATTATTAAAGGAATATTTCCTGTGTTGTTCCTTGTCCAGAGTTTTTTTCAAGTTTTTTTTTACCTCTCTTCCAATTCTGGGTATTTTTTTTTTTTTTAGATATTTTACAGTTTTAAACCTTAGGCCCTTTTTATGGACTAGAGTAGGTCAGACTCCTGTCTTTTCAGTCTGGGGTTAGGCTGCCAAGGGTTAGGCCTCCTCAGTGGGCCTAAACGGGTAAAATAAAGTTCTGTCTTTTTTTGTTTTTGCTTTTGCTATTTTTCAGAGGCAGGTTCATAATTTCCACGGTTCAGTCTGGGTGGTTGCCCTGCTTGACGTTTATTCTTTATTTAATATTTTTGTTATCTTTGAATATTAATTGTCATGTTATGTTAGAAATCTTGTTTTTGATTTTTTCTTTCTTTTATACATTTACATATTAGTTTTCTTTGCTCATTGCCCAAACCCCTTTATTTAGAAACTCATGGGGCCACCTAATATTGCAGCTGGGGGACCACCCATCCATTTTAGCTATAGCCACTGAGGGAAAAACAGCTTTGGCATTGCATTTTTTTTTCTTCTTCTTGTGATTTATAATTTTGTCCATTTTGATTCAATTCCTGGATTTTTGAATTTTATAATGTGTTGGAGTAAATGAATAGAAGGATAGAAGTATGGATGATGAGAAAAGCTCTAGTACCAAGGAGCAAAGTGTGCTTAAAAGCTTTTACATTTCAAATGTTAAAACACTCTAAAAATAAGGTGAAATGTAAACATAAATATAAAGAAAGTAATTTTCTTCTGAAATCTACATGTGGTTGTAAGAAAACTGAGAGTATTGGCCTTACATGATGCCACATTACATTACAGTGGCATTACACGATATTTCCAGAATTAAACCTGTAACCTTTATGATCTCAAAAACCTATCAAGACACAATTCAATATCTGAAAATGTAAAAAGAAGAATATAAAGTAACAATTCAGAATTTTAAAAAAAATATGAAAACACATAAGCACTCAAAAGTGCATTTAAAGTTATATTTAAAAAGATACAAAGTATGGATATCTTTGTAAAAGTGTTACAATTGACAGTAAAATTAATAAATAAAATGAATTTCTTTTATTGACACAGACAAAACAGAAATTTGACCACCTAACTATGATTAACAAAAGCATCTTCTGTAGATACACAAATACCAAAGAAAGTAAAACTGGAAAGGTTTATTGACATGTCTGATCAATACAACAATACAGGTAGTTAATATTAATATATAGTATACATTTAATTATGATCAAATGTTTATTGATTGCCCTGCCGTTACTAAGATTTAAAGCTGGATGACATAATGCTCTGAGGACACTTCCCATGGAGACTTTGTTGTAGAAAGCATAAATAAATCTTATGTAATCATATTCAGTAGATGTACTGTATGTCAAATACCAGTCCAAGAAATTCTGCTTGAACAGATGCTAGACTAGTCTCATCTTATCTAGGATCAATTATCTCAAAACACCAAGTGCATGAAAGAGATCCTTGGAAAACTGACAGAAAGGCAAGTCATTTAGATGTTAGCTATGGGAAAGTGCACGCCTTCAGATGTAATTATTTCTAAAATGTGATGCACAATGGATTTTCCGGTGATGTTATTAAAATACAATGTATCAGTCTATCTGACACTTTTTTAAGATAAAATGCCCACAGATAATGGCACAAGCAGCTTTGGTGAATGAAAACAATAAGCCACTGTGTAATCAAAAGTATAAAAGAATTCTGTACATTACATTATATCAAACAATGAAAAGGGTAAAATTAGAGTGCAAGACTTGCATAAAAATAAGATATTGTTGTGGTTAGAAGAAAGGTAAAAATGGACTAAAGATTTTCAAACAATTAAGGACAAATAATCAAGCACAAAAGCTTGTCTAATCCCAGACAAAAAAAGAAAACCACAAAATCCAAACTGACTTTTCCGAAGAAATGATTTCCTAAATTTAGGCAAAATCCTAGAATAATCTGCATTTATTTCTCCTATCCTCCTTTCCATACATTGCAATCTGTGCTAATGCTTTATATGGCTTTATAGCCATTAGATGCGTGTTAAATAGAGTCCAGCAGTAAAAAAAAATCTATTAAGACTCAAGATTTACATTGTAAACAGCTGGTACAGATATAACCTGTGTCACAATATATTTAGTCACAATGTCAGTGTGTAACCATACGAAAAAAAAACAAACATAGAAAGTCTAGTCTCCTACTGCTAATAGTCTAAAAGTGTGTTTTTGTAAGTGCAAACAGAATCTTATTAAATGGTGAAAATTGGAACATCATCTGTTGTCCTGAATGTGATCATTGAGATGAATTTAGAGATACTGAATTATGAATAACAAAGAAGCACCTTTGGAGAATATGCCCATATGTCTATATGTCAGTATACTTATCTTTCCCACCTTCAGCACCCTGACCATGAGCATGAACAGAAACTCTACCCACTCTTGATATCCCCCAGGTTTTAAAAGGCCAGACTAACCCTAGCCATAATCCTGTATGGAACACAAGGAGGCTGTTGCTGAATAATGAAGACTGCACTGGTGTACATCACGACAAATGTTTTCGATTTAATACCAACCTACAGAACCGTGTCTATAAATAAAAATCCCACCCTCCTACCCCAAATTGTTTTTAACATTTTGGATTTTTTACGCTATTTGATTTGTGCTATATATATATATACATAAAATCTGTCATACAAGAAACACAGAATTTTCTTTGGTCCACAGATAAAAAGCCTGTTCACTCCATTTACTTATTCTGTTTAATCCAATTTTCTGTTCTTAGAAAGCCTGAGCCTATTTCAACAGCACAGTAAACACACGCACTCATGTAGAGTCTGTGACTAACCTACCTGGGATATCTTTGGCATGTGGGAGAAACAGCAAACAACGAAGAGAAGAGGTCCATGGATAACAGGAAAAAAAAATGTGCACGGATCATGGATATGATTTGAATCAGGAGCTGTGAGGCAACAGTGGTATGAATTATATAATAATAATAATAAGGCTAATAGTAATAAGTATTATTATTATTATTATTGTGACAGTGAATGACTGGCAAGCAGGATGGGCAAAGTTGGTGAAATTGGAAGGTACACTGAGAAAGGGAGACCGTGCTTTGACCCAGTACTTTTAAATACATTGGATGATGACATAAAAGGGGAGAAGACTTGAGCCAGTAGGATTCTGTGGGGAGAATGATACTGTAAATCTTTGTATATGAAAGAAGTGTAAGTGGGGACAAAAAAGGCTAGATATATCTGGCAAGAAATAGATTGGAGGGCACATGAACAAAAATTGAAAAAAGGGCAAGGAGATGTTATAGGCATCTTGTTATTTTGTAATTTTTGTGTCTCCCTGAGGCCCAGACAGCGAGAAAGAGAAAGGTGAACAAAGCAACAAAGCAGCAACAAGAGAGACCGCATCATAATGTATAAAGGGCTACGAATAAAGACTGAATTATTATTATTATTATGATGATGATGATGATGCATTGTCAAAGAAACTATATTATATTTAATTATCCTAATGAAAATACATATGGGAATGTTGAGGTTCTTTTATTAGAATTTTTTAGAAAGTAACTATTATATATGCCAGTAAAGTGATAACCATACAGTATTCAGGTTTTTGTGAATGAACATTTTGCAGGTTTCACTATGACAAAATGAAGTCAGTAATATAGAGTAAAGTACTGATAAGCACAACCTCAGTACAGTAATCCCTCGCTATATCGCGCTTCGCCTTTCGCGGCTTCACTCCATCGCGGATTTTATATGTAAGCATATTTAAATATATATCGCGGATTTTTCGCTGCTTCGCGGGTTTCTGCGGACAATGGGTCTTTTAATTTCTGGTACATGCTTCCTCAGTTGGTTTGCCCAGTTGATTTCATACAAGGGACGCTATTGGCGGATGGCTGAGAAGCTACCCAGCTTACTTTCTCTCTCTCTCTTGCGCTGACTTTCTGTGATCCTGACGTAGGGGGTGTGAGCAGGGGGGCTGTTCGCACACCTAGACGATACCGACGCTCGTCTAAAAATGCTGAAAGATTATCTTCAAGTTGCTATCTTTTGTGCAGCTGCTTTCTGAAACGACATGCTGCACAGCGCTTCACATACTTAAAAGCTCGAAGGGCACGTATTGATTTGTGCTTGAAAAACAAACTCTCTCTCTCTCTCTCTCTCTCTCTTTATCTGCTTCTGACGGAGGGGGTGTGAGCTGCCGCCTTCAACAGCTTTGTGCCGCGGTGCTTCGCATACTTAAAAGCCAAACAGAGAGAAATGCAAACAAATCAATAGGGCTATCTCTGTGACAGTCACTGCTCCTGACACACACTCCTTTGAAGAGGTAGATATGTTTGCATTCTTTTAATTGTGAGACGGAACTGTCATCTCTGTCTTGTCATGGAGCACAGTTTAAACTTTTGAAAAAGAGACAAATGTTTGTTTGCAGTGTTTGAATAACGTTCCTGTCTCTCTACAACCTCCTGTGTTTCTGCGCAAATCTGTGACCCAAGCATGACAATATAAAAATAACCATATAAATATATGGTTTCTACTTCGCGGATTTTCTTATTTCGCGGGTGCCTCTGGAATGCAACCCCCGCGATGGAGGAGGGATTACTGTATAAGTATATTAATTTGACATGATGTTCACTTTCCCCATTATTGCCCTTTTTTCTTTGCAGGTTTGTCTTTTGCTTATAGATTAATTATGTATGTTTTTCAAGCTGCATGGAATCCAGATAAATATGCTGGTAACTTCCTGATTCTAAGGAACAGAGAATATCCATCCATATGTCCAACCAGAATGTTCATTATTTATACTCCTTTTAATAACTTTAAATGATAATCTACTTAATACATCAAATCATACATTCTAGAGAGAATATTACTGTCATTAAGTGTCACGTCATGTCACTTTCTAACAAGCTTAATCCAGACCAGGGTCACAGGGGGTGCTGGAGCCTGTCCCAGCTAGCATAGGGCACAAAGCAGGAAAAAACCCTCTCAGGGCACTAGTCCATCACAGGGTCAACGCACACACACACCAAACACACACTAGAATCAATTTAGCATCACCAATCCACCTAACATTCAAGTTTTGGGACTGTGGGAGAAAACCAGAGAACCCAGAGGAAACCCACAGAATCTCAGAGAGAACATGCAACCTCAACATAGGGAGGACCTGCGATGTGAACCCAGGTCTTCTTAATGTGAGGCAGGTGTTAGTCTTTTAAAAACTCCAAACATAAATAAAACTATGGTTGAAAGTCACAACTTTACCTTCAGGGTCAAATACAGTACATGTGAAATGATCTGCTTGCTAGTGTTAGTGGTTTCCCTTTGATATTCACAATAAAAAAACTTAGGCAATCATAATGAACTCTCACTTACCTGCTACTGTTTCATTTTTTGACTAATATAAATGACCATTGACCCCTCCAAGAATTCTGTCAGATTTATCTCCTCTGTTGTCCACTGGCAATATCTCAGTTTTTAAGTTAATGGAACCTTTTATTGGCATGAGTCAAAACCAGTAAAGTCTTCTAACAATGCTAACCTTCTGCATAATTTTATATTTTTTTATTTGAATGATTTTATTAGAAGAAAAAAAAATCCATGCAATCAAGTCTTATACAACAAAGAAAATAACATTACATACAATCAAGTCAAATATAACAAACCAGAATTCAACCCTCACCCGAAATTATATGGTATTTTGTAAGTTATCTAAGTAGACACAACTGAGGAGAAATGCTACATTTCAATATACTTTATCATTTATCATCCACTAAAATCCCCTAAGGCCATAACCACCCACATCATGTCTGGCAACCCTGAACAAAATTAGTCAGGTTTTGAAAGGAATGGATTGGCAGATAGATAAAGTATTTGTAACATTAAATAAAGATGAAGTTTATATAAATATCTACTTCACTTACTTTTTACTTTCTTGTATATGAAGTATAGGGAAAGTATTGAAATCATCCGAAGATTCGATGTTGAGAGTTTGATGAATCTCGATGTTTTAGTCCGAAAATACCATTTTTAGAATTATGTCTGTATGTCTGTCTGTGTGTGTGCGTATACTCAAAAACGCGATAACTTGAGTACACTTTCACTTAGGTCAACCAAATTTTACATACAAGTATTAGGTACAAAATGTAGATTTCTAACAACCAGAAGTGGTACTTTACTTTTTATCCATGCAGCTGCAGAGTCCGATTTATTCAACTTTACTTTTATAATAATTGCTCGATTTATTATTAATTTGATTTGCTTTGTTATTAAAGGCTCTTTAATATACATAATATAAAAATATAATCATTGTCTTGTGGTTTACTCCTCAAATATCCATCCCCATATCTGAGTATATGAGAAAGTCTAAGGGAGACCACTCCAGATTTTTGTTCTTCTAATAAGCCCTTTGATATACTACCTCACAGCTTAGGTAAAGTAAAATCTGGATAATTTCATGTATTAAGTTGTATTTTGGAAAGGTTACAACAAACAACAATGTAACATTTTAAAGGAGAATCAAAAATAATTGTCATATTATTAATGAAAAAACCTTACTGCTGTGATGTGTGTAATCATTTTACATCTGCTCTACAGAATATGCAGTATAAAGTTTGATCGAAAAATGAAAAAGAATCATTCAGGCTATGGAGTGTGAACACTTATTTTTACCCTTTTCTTTAAAGAATGAAGCAGATGAAAAATTATACATAATAATTTATACCAGAAAGGTTAAACACTGACGGTCATGCAATGAAAAATAATTTATTCATATATATATCATGCCCTTCAAAATTGCAGTACCGTAATCCTATGATTTTTTTATTCTTTGGCAATACAAAACAGTAATAGAAATCTTAGAAAGAAGAAAAGAGCAATAACCTCCTCTCCTTCCATTTAGTTGCCTTTCCCAGAACACTACACTACACTGCTGGTCACTCACTCCTAATCCCATTTATTGTAAAGATATCCACATGTCTCACTTTTAACCTATTATTCATTTTCTTGCAGTAAATTTGATTTCTTTGAAGCCTTTTTTCGGCATCTTGCCTTTCAAAAGTGTTTTTCAATTTGTGAGTATGAACTGCCATTTTTTATTTTTCCTCTGCCTGACATATTGCTCTTTTCTAAAATACGCTGCTCTATAATTGCATCAATGTGTCTGGCATAAAGTTTTGCAATTCAAAGATGCAACACCTGTATAAATCACATTATACACTAGTTGTTTGGGCCTCCAGTGTCCACCAATAACAAGAAATATAAAACCACCTGGTTTTTGTAGTACATCTTATAGTTTTTGCAATTAAATTATTTTATATGCATAATTATTCATCTTTTCCTACACAGAGCCTTGACTGAGCCAGAATAAAAGTATGAATAATATAAATCCTGAATGATTTGTACTTTTAAGCAACACCAACAGAAGCAAAAAGAAAATGGAGGAATTAAAAAAAAAAAAAAGACTATTCAATATAATAACCTTTTATGTGGCCACATACACCAAGACATCTTAGCATTTTTGGTGACAAAAAACATTAACAAGAAAAAAAAAGGGTTATTGTTAGAACTCAGATTGTCTAAGCAGGGTTGGCAAGAACCAAAAATTAAAAATGGGGCTTTAGCTCAAATTTTTGGACACTTAACATTTTTATTTATATTACAGTTCACAGATTTGAAAATCATCCATCCATCCATCCTCTTCCGCTTATCCGAGGTCGGGTTGCGGGGCAGCAGCTTGAGCAGAGATGCCCAGATTTGTACGTTTGAAAATCAACATTTTAATTTTTTGAAGGTATTTGAAACATAGTTTCTTTGTAGCATGTTCTTCATATACAGTTCTGTCTCAATATTGTTTTGCACAATTTTTACTACAATAAAGATTCAAAAAATTTAATGATGGAGTTGGAGCTGTGTGCCCACACAGTCATAACTGAACAAGGAATACAGATCACCTATCAAAACAACTATCTAACACACATCCACCAGCCACATGCAATTGGAATGATAAGGAGTAGCTGGATTTAAAAATGGAAGAATGTAACTTATCCAAAACCTTTTTTTTTATTTTTATACTGTGCTCTGGCAAAGCCACAGAAAGCAAAAATTACAGAACTTAATAGGAGGTGGTTATTATTATTATTATCTCATTCAAAAAATGATAAATGCCCATTAAACAGAATTTATCCATAGACAAGACCAGTATAAAAATATTGTCATACAGTTGGTAGCTAATTTATAATTTCTACATTGCACAGTAATTCACAGAAAAATAGACATTACTGTCATACAGGGAAGAAACAGAAAAAACAAAGCAGCCTGTAAGCAACACAACATGTCTTAATAAATTTAATTACACGCCTACTATACCATCGCTGGTAAAACAAATAAACAAATGGTTATCTCTTTGAAGGCAACAGGCTGAGATGGTCAAACCACAGTTCTCTATCCATTACAATAGGCTACATCTCTTCCTAAAAAAATGCTTAAGGCCTCCTGGACCAAATGAGAGTGAGATTGCCTTCTGCATGTCCTGGGTCAGCCTTTGATTCTGCACCCATTGGGCCGTACACAATATACTTCCTGAGGCAAGTGCCTGTTTTGCACAAACTACCTCATCTAACCCCTTTCAATCTGGACGTGCAGCAGCTCCTGTTCAAGGCAATTCTGTATTGCCAAGCTCATTAATTCATAACAATAAAGTTGGCAATTAATTAAATAATGAGAAATCTTGTTACTAGTAAGAACATATACACTGTAAATTCATTGCTAAGTGTGGGTTGCTCTCTAGTACACAAATTATTCTTATCTGAAAAATGTATATACTCTCTATTGAAATGCATTGTGATGGACAGCCGCGGCCCTTGCCTGACTAGGAGGCCTACATACTGGAAGGACCGGGGGAGCAGATGTGTACAGGATGCTGCCTCCCCCAGATCACCAGAGGGTTGCTGTGGCTCCACAGGTTCCCCACAGGGCTTCAGGAGAATTGGAATTTGGGACAGCCCTGTTGGGTTCTGTGAGGGCTGCCAGGAGGAGCTGCAGAGCCCTACTTCAGACTTCCACCACACCTGGGAGTGATTCCTGGTAACGCTGATGAGTCACCCCGAGCACACCCAGGAGCTGTATAAAAGGAGCTGCCTCACTCCATTGGAGGACCAGAGTCGGGAGGAAAAGGATGAAGCCCCAGAGGGGGAGGGGGAGTGGAAGCGGAACGAACGAATGAACAAATGAACGAACGAACGAATTAATGAACGAACGAGAGAGACAGAGAGAGAGAAGGAAGAAAGGAAAGAAAGGACTGTGTTCTAATGTACTTTGGTGCTTGGGAATTGTACTGTGTTGTGGGGAGCAAGCAAAAAGCACTTCCCACTTGAATAAACGTGTGCTGTGTGACAAATTTGTGTCGGCGCCTGTCTGTGTTAGGGTTTGGGTGGCAGGTGCGCCCTCTGGTTGCCACAGCATGCATAGTGAAACACATGCATTATATACTGAAATGCATAAATAGTTTCTTAATTGGCTCCTTGCAACCCTAAACTGCTGCTCAGAAGAAGATTTAACTGAGTAATATACTGTACTATTACAATTTCCAAATCTGCATCTAGGCACACTGAGGTACGTTTGTATTTGTATCTATGTATTCCTTTCATGCCACTGTAGTACAAAACACTATGCCAGGTGATACCTCACATTGCCACAAAGCAGCATCCATCTTGAGAAGGCACAGCAGTCCATCTTAGGTTAATCTTACACACACGCACCAGTCAGTCTACACAACATATAAAGTACATGCAAACTCTACATACTATGTGACCAAACTGAAATCAAACCTACTGTCCTTAGGGCTCAGAGACAGAAGCAATAGCCACTGTGCCTCAAACATTATCTGCACTCAAATGATAGAAGCTAAATTTGTACAAAAAAGTGCACTCGTGCAAGCAATATGTTTGCTGGTGGGAATAAACCTCCATGAAGGCAAGTAACTTATCTTCTTATATAATACACTACCGTGGCTGTCCATTTGTCTGTCCAGGATTTTAAATCACTTGTAGCTCGCAAACCGTTTCACCCATTGACCCGAAATTTGGTACAATATACTATGTGACGTCTACTGTCTGCTTTTGGGCTAATGATTTTTATTACTCTTTTTATTTTTATTTTATTTTATTGTAGAATCAACTCTCGGCAACGTGCAGGAGGGCGGCCGTGTGGCGCAAGCGTACAGGCACCGTTCTCATCCCTACCACCTTCGTCGTCACTTCCCCTACCTCTTCATATCTTAAATCATTCTTGAGACAGATGGAACACTTACTGTAAGTGCCAGCTTAAGTGAAAAATTAAGAAAAACGTACTGAGTGATTGCAACACAAAAATGTACTTAATCAGTTTTAACGCAGAAAGATGCAGATGGAAGAAGAGAAGAAGCAGGCTGCTAGGCTGGAGAAAAGAAGAGCTGCTCAGGAAGCAGCAAGTGCATCACCCTCTGAGCAAATGAATGCTAAATGTACAGAGAAAGAGTATGAAAACTATAGGTCAAGTGTATTCACTGCACATTACTGTGCAGTACGCCGTTACTGGTACTATTGATATGTCAGATAATGAAAGCTATAAATTCCATGTGCCTTTGCTTGTCTGGCTTTTGCATGGAGTTGACTATTCTTGCCAACTCATGTACACGGAGACCACACTTTCCTGTACTTTCACCAACTTCTAAAGAAAATATAGCAAAAGTGGTATAAACTGTTTTGATAGATTTAGCTGTATCAGTAAGTCTAAAAACAAAATTAGTTTAGATAAACATGAGGCCTTTAACACGGACTTGATTGAAGTTCAAATAACCTGAAGCTCTTTAAACAACTTACACAACCAATGTGAAAACTGTGTCTCTCAGGATATTTTCATTAAGATATTCTTGTCTCACTCTATAATTTTATTTTTCTCCTATAATGCTGGAAAACTGGAAGTGGGGGTGAGGACAGTGCCCTCTGATTTTTTAGTCATACCGAGGAAAGGTTTGTATAAAAATGGATGAGGCTATAAGCAGTTAGTAGATGGAAAAGTAGTAAGTTTCTCATGTCGGCTGCGGGAGAAATGTTCCTTTATCTGACCATGCATTATGTATTTTTGATACTAACATAAACACAGAAACGGCCTTTATTTTATATTATGAACCAAAATACCTTAATATAAGTATGAAAAAAATCTGATTAAATTATGTGGTTGTGTTTGAATGTAAGAAGAACAAAAAAAAACGTTCTTCATAGTAACAGAATATACTATTTTACCTTAAGGGTTTTATTTTTCATTCCAAAAATTTCAATCGTTCCACTCAGCCTCTGAACACAGATATTCCATTACAGCGTCACTGTAATGAAAGCTGTGAACAGAGATGTCAAGTACAAAGCAGGAGGAAGCAAGAACTCTAGACAGAAAATGGCCGAAATGATATTCATACCCAGAAGTCTATAGCTGTGAGAAACAATGCAAGCCGCAGCATCACCAAGCTGACCACATATTTTTAATTTCCATCAACTTTTTCAATGAATATTTTTATAATCTGTTCCAGTTCCAAATATATTCAGAGACCCTTTATTGGTTGAAGGACACTTTTGTGTTATTGTTATCTAAAACTAGCCTTGGGTCTATTGCAAATAGAACAATGACTTGTATTTTAGATAAGACAACCATACAGTATGCAGTGCTTTTATTCTGGGGACAAAAGTGCTTTGTCATTGCATGAAGCAACACAAAGACAAAAAGACATTTCCTTTAAAAAAAGTATGAATGTGTTCAAAAAAAGAAATGCAGAAAACAGCTCAAACTTCTCCCGACAAGTAACCATCTACAAATAATTTGTATAAATTAAAAACATACATGTTTTTAGCATTAACGTTTGACATTGTCTGATGTCCAAGAATCTATAAACTCTTTAAAAACTCACTTTTTAAAATCACTGTTTCAATCACTGTTCACTGAGATGGTGATGGGGTGTTGGATCGGGACTTGTTTCCTTTTTATCTAATGGTAATAGTACAAAATGCTAATTTATACAATTTGCATGTGTCACACACGTGCGCTTAGGAGGCAGTCTAAAAGCCTAAAGGTGAATGAAACATCATGAGACGAGGGGTTGTCATGTGGTACTTACCAAAATCTCTTAATATCCCAACAGGAAAACCGAAGAAAAGTAGACACTTCAATTCTGGGTTTCAAAATGGCCACCAAGACGTCACTTCCAGCACCCATTTATGACATCACTTCTGGCCACCACTGATGACGTCAATTCAGGTTCCGTTAAAAATGACATTGCTTCCGTCTCCTGTTTTCGACGTCATCTCCTGCCAACCACTTCCTGTCCTCAATTTTAATACTGTATATAAATGCCATTTTGTTTCATGTAAACTGTCAATTGTTACGAATTACAAGTACTTTTGATCACTGCAACCATTTTCTTTGCTTTATTTTTGTCCATGGGACAATATACGGGGACGGTCTCCAAAACTTCATTTTTGTGGAGCTTCTTGTTTTCTTTTTACGAAGTATTTTCCACACATGAAAATCTGTAAGGTAGTATGCAAATTTATTGCATAGATGGGCACAAGTACCTGGCTAAGTAATAGAGATGGGCAACGGTTTAACATAAATGGGTACACATTATTAAGGAAAGGCAAACAAAACTAAAGGGTGGCAGAGTCACCATTTATGTAAAACACAATTTGAATGCAAGTCTTCTTTGTTCAATAGTGAACCACAGCTTAGTGAGGAGGTTGGGTTTTGACTAGACAGCATCAGGGATGAAGGCCTCATATTAGATAGATAGATAGATAGATAGATAGATAGATAGATAGATAGATAGATAGATAGATAGATAGATAGATAGATAGATAGATAGATAGATAGATAGATACTTTATTAATCCCAAGGGGAAATTCACATACTCCAGCAGCACCTTACTGATACAAAAAAACAATATTAAATTAAAGATTGATAATATGCAGGTAAAAACAGACAATAACTTTATATAATGTTAACGTTTCCTCCCCCCCCCCCCCCCCCCCCCCCCCCCCCCCCGCATGGAATTGAAGAGTCACATAGTTTGGCGGAGGAACGATCTTCTCAGTCTGTCAGTGGAGCAGGACAGTGACAGCAGTTTGTCGCTGAAGCTGCTCTTCTGTCTAGAGATGACACTGTTTAGTGGATGCAGTGGATTTTCCATAATTGATAGGAGCCTGCTGAGCGCCCGTCGCTCTGCCACAGATGTCATGAGTCACACCATTTAACAAAGTCATTGATTAGGTCCCTATACTCCTCCTCCTGCCCACTCCTGATGCAGCCCATGACAGCAGTGTTATCAGCGAACTTTTGCATGTGGCAGGACTCCGAGTTGTATTGGAAGTCCGATGTATATAGGCTGAACAGGATCGGGGAAAGTACAGTCCCTTGTGGCGCTCCTGTGTTGCTGACCACAATGTCAGAGGTGTGTCATAGACTCCCTAATGCGAACAATAGTTTCAACTTACATCCTTTTAATAATATTAAAAAGCACGTTTAGAAGGATATTATAGTAATGGGGGACTTTAATTACCCAAACAGTAACTGAGCTAGCCTTGCAAATAGCAGAGCACAAGAACAGGAGCTTTTGGAGGCAATCAATGACTGTTTTTTAGTAACAATATGTTAAAGTACCAGTGAGCATGAAAACAAGTTATGAAGATTTGGGGCAGGTTTAGAAGTGTTTTACTTATAATGCAGTATAAGTTTATCACAAAATTTAGAAGCAGCAAGTACTTAAAGAGAATGTGGTGCTAAATGAAATAAAGGAAAAAAACATCTGTATCAGTCAGACTTTTAACACCATTGCTAACAGTGCAGCATATGAGAGCATAAGAACAACAGTTAGAAAGGATATTAGGATGACTAAGAGATAGTTAGAGAGAAATACTGAAGAAAAGGTAAATGTATAAATGTATAGCGCCCCTCCCTGAAAAAAAAACACCTACACCAGAACCCAGATTTAAAGTAACCATATGTAGTGTTTTCACACATTTAACATTTCTTGTCAGATTAGTTTTACAATTGGTCTGAATATGATGAGTCTTCCCTGAAAGTTCCCCTCATACACAAAATGAATTAAAAAAATTTTTCAGACAGATGCAAACCAAAATATGCCTGTTGCCGCTCTACTTCACATTATTTCAGGACAGGATGTCTGTAAATTTGTAAACTCATGTATCTTGTGGGATGTTCTTCTACACCAGATGACCCAATGAGATTTTTTTTGATATTTTATTAGTAAAAGAATGGTCAAGGAAAAAGTGAAGTAGATTAGGAAAGGCAGAGGTCACTTGGAATATACAGTCAGTAAAATAGCAAATGCATTGAGCCTCCATGTAAACAAAGATTATAGGTATGAAGAAATCGATAACCTCCAGAAATTAACAAGGACTACGATAGTGGTACTTAGTGATTTGGAAACACATCAATATCTACATTAAGTCAGTATTCAGTGATCAAGAAGGCCAATAGGATGCTAGATTATATATCACGATGTGTGTAGTACAAGTCAAGGGAGGGTATGCTAAAGTAAAATTACACACGGAGCAGCCCTCACATGGAGTACTGTGTAAAGTTTTGGCATCCATATAACAAAAAAGAAAGTTACTTTGAAATACACTGTATTCTCCAACAAGAACACAGGGAACACAGATTAAAACTTGTTAAGGGGAGATTCCACACAAAGATTGGAAAGTTTTTCTTCATGTAAAGGAGCATGGACACATTGAATAAACAGTGTGATGGAGAGTAGGACTTTAGGGGACATTCAAATCTTGACTTGATGTTATTTTGGACAGTCTCGGTGAATACCATAGACAAGCTTCTTGAGGTGAATACCTGCTCTCGTCACAAATGTTCCAGTGTTCTAATGTTCTGATACAACAAATCTTTGACCCCGCAGCTAACTCACCGTGTGCAAATGATGCGGACGATTAACTTTTTTGTACTTCCATTTTAGTGTACTATGCAGCCACATTAATCCATTTTGTCCAGCTGGTGGTGTACAGTATGAAAATTCACTCTGGAGCTTCACTGTTTTTTCAGTACTCTAAACTTTCATTCCCTTGTCATAATTCTTTTTTCAGGTTTTACTATTTATGTTATTAATCCTTGCTATTTTCTTCAATTATACTTTGCTTTATGATTTTGTTAGCATTTAACTCTTAATTTTAACCATGATTTTTTTTACTATATTGTAATTGTTTATTTTTATTGACCATCTTTTGGCCTTTTCATTGTGGGTGGTAATGTGCCCAATATTCTTGGCTTGCCAGTCTCATTAATATGACCGCATTTGTTAATAAATGTCAGCAATAAATCGCTCCCTTCATCCGCAGAAATGGTATCAATGAAGGCAGAAATGCAAGTGAACCCTGCACCAACATGGCTCTATTTTGAATTAAAGTATTAGTTACACAAATTAATGTACTTTTTATATATAGAATACTTAGTTGACTGACTGACTCACTTATGCACTCACTTACTAATCAACAAAAACACCATTTCCCATTTAGTTAACAGGACAGAATTTGGCAGTATTGTGTATCTAGGGCAATAGGTTTCTGCTAAGAAAAGACAATTAAATATATGAATATTTAATAGTAAAAATAGCCTCTACAATAGAAAAACTAAATATCCCAAAATCTAAAAAATGCTTTTATTGATTTGATTGATATTTGGTCACATTATAGAAAAAGAAAATTAGCTGACATGTTTTTTTAAATTGTTGATATTTGTCAATAATAATGCTGTACCAAGTAAGCCATAGTAACATGCAGCATTCTTTTTCCATCTTAGCACTGACATGAAATTGGGCCACATACAGTGCAAATGATGTCCACCAGCAGAAGGGATAGGAGTGGCACTGCAGGAATGGTATGGTGGACAGGTGAGTAATGAAGGAAAAACATGCACATGATATGTGGCATGGAGCTTGAGCAGGAGAAAAGTTTGGCAACGGTCAAGTAAGACAGGGTTAGCGAGCATAATAAAAAGCTTAAGTCCGGGTGCCAGCCGTAGAGCTGTGAGCGAAAGGTTTGTGGAGAGGTCAATCCAAAATTTGTAATATTCATTTCATTGTATGGGTCATGTAAATCTGCAACCTATAAACATTATTACTGTTTGCAGTTAGTTAAAGTAAAGCATGACTAAGTAGCAGAACATTATTGTCTGGCTATGGCTTTCAAGGTAAAGCCACAGAAATAAAAATTTAAAAAGAAATTACAAAAAAAAAAAAATAGAAGACCAAATGCATGAGTGAACAATGTAAAATTGTAAACATCTAATAATAATTATAATAATACATTGTCTGCGGTGGGCTGTGGGTTTGTTTCCTGCCTTGCGCCCTGTGTTGGCTAGGATTGGCTCCAGCATATCCCCCGTGACCCTATAGTTAGGATATAGCGGGCTGGATAATGGATGGATGGATGGATGGATAACACATTGTAATAATAATATTATCGTACTACATCCTGCCACACCACTGGTGAACAACTGGCGATACATGTGAAAACAAATTTGTGAAAATCTGAAGCTGAGTTCAGTTGACTTGCTACTGTAATTTGCATTGCAAGGTTACATTTGTGGTTTGATGTACTTTTTATTTGACTTTCCACTATTTTTAATTGGTTTTTTTTTTGGGTTCATTTCAGTTTTTATTGGTTGCAATTTTAGTGTCACACTTCTCTGAAGTATACTGTTGTTTCCATACAGTTTCAATTTATATATTGCTTTTCCTCTAAACCCCCCCCCCCCCCCCCCCCCAGTGTTACATTCAAATCTGATTAATGCTACTAGTTTTTTACAGAATGTCAAAAAGACAAAATTATATTTATACCCAAAATTCTCCTTACCAATTCAAAACAATGCAGTTTTCTGTAAAATTATGTTTTGCAAAGTCCATCAACAAAGGTCAAGTCACTAGGAAAAGCAAGAACTGATCTATGACAGGAATGTTTTACTCATGTGCAATTAAATGTAGTTTATTCAAGAGTAAGGAGCTCCAGTGAACTAATAATATTAGTCCCTGGTAACAAAAGAAAAAAAACCAAAATATTATTTATAGAGGAACACTTAGTTACTTCTGATACATCTGATTAACCAATGGCACTATAATAAAGGCCCATTGTCCTAGGAAATTTTGGGGTTGAAACCAGATAAAACAGCAAGCACATTATATAAAGAAGACAACAGCTTTAAGTTGTCAAAAACCTCACTCTTAGGAGATAAAACTCGATTATCTCTTATACAAATCAAATCAGAAGAGCATCTTAGATTAGAATCAAATAATTTTGGATTAGGGCCATGCCTTTTATTTTCAGTGGTGTAGATGTTTATTCCAATGAAAAATTCAATATGAAGGAAGAATGCTAGTTTCATTTGCAGAATATAACATTTTAAAGTGAGTATAAATAACTAGATATTAGAGATATATGGTTTACTTTTGAATTATCTATAATCTAATAGAACTACAGGACATGACTATATTATAAATAGTAATTACTATAAGCAAGATTACTTAAACTCTTTCTACAAGAATTTTTAACTAAAACAAAGGAAGGAATGAATGAAACTAAATAATCATGGAATGAGTTCTTATGTCCATAAAAAATTCATATTTAAGACAACCTTTGAAATGAACCTATCCCTAAAAACACTTGAAAATGTCAGGATTTTCTCTTTTGGAGTGCATTTCCATGCTTTTTTGTAACATTATACTGTACCTTTTGTTTTCCTGCTTTTGTTTGCTGCCTTTCTTTGTAATGTTTTGATTTGTTTGTTGTGTAGTAATGTAGTGAAGTAATGGGTTGTTCTTCAGGTTATGACAGGAGCGGCCTTTACTCCTGTTTATAAACTTGCCCAAAAGCAAGACATCACAAGCGTCAGTGGGTGCAAATACTGGCGCAGGTCAGCAAGCTTCTGATTGCTTTCGAATGGAGAGGGCAGAAATGTGGCTGCTTAGAAATGCAGTTTTCTACTGGAGAAGAAAAGGAGAAGGGAATATTTGTTTCTGTTGTGAGGTAAAAAATATATTAGAAAGGAAGAAGGAAAAGTCTAAGAAAGACAATATTTGGGTAGGAGACACCTTAGAGTATTTAATGTTGTAGTCTCATTTGATGGGAGACTACTCAGAGAATGGAAGCCACAAATTAAGCTTTAAACAGACTTTAGGTTTTTGCTGTTTGTTGCAAGCTAATTGAATACAAACTTATTCTGTTTGTTTTTCAGTCTGGTCTTCTGATATTTGTAGGCAGATATTATTTGTCTGTTTAACACACCAGCTGCTTAAAAAAACACTGATGCCAGTTTTGCATCAAGCCAAAAACAAAGGTGGATGCATTTTGATATGTCTGGCAAGCCATTTATCATTTGGTGTGTAAAGAAGGTTTATGTGAAAGGTGGACAGTTTTGCTTTCTCATTAAGTTGATCTGGGAAGAAGGCTGCTGCTTTACATCTTAGAAAACAGCCGCTATACTCATTTGTTTGCAGACCATTAGAGAGCTCAAACTATTCACTCTAGTTAATACTACACAGCTAAGTTACATCCTTTTGGCTTCACAATTTTTCCATTGCTTTTTGGACCTTTTTTTGTCCCTTAAGAGGTTTGGTTTCACTCTTTGGATGAAATAGGATTGGATGATTTACTGAATTCAGCAACTGCTTTGCTTTTTAACTTCAATTTTGTCTAGCGACTGGTTGCTTAACCTGTGTCCCTCAAAATCAAATAAACCGTCTACAGTATTGACCTTGGTCAGCTAGATTGGTACAGAAGCAATTTATATAAATATATAAATTAAAGTAATACTTTTTAATTAGAGTATAGCATCAAGTCAATGAAACTTCTGGGATATTGATCTAGTCAGTTAAGTAGCAGAGGGGTTTGTTAATCAGTTTCAGCTGCACAGGTACACTAGAGGGGCAACAATGAGATGACTCCCAAAACAGGAATGGTTTAAGAGGTGGAGGGCACTGACATTTTTCCATCCTCTTCATTTCTGACTGTTTTTTCACTAGTTTTGTATTTGGCTATGGTCAGTGTCACTACTGGTAGCATGAGGCGATACCTGCACCCTACAGTGGTTGCACAGGTAGTCCAACTTCTCCAGGATGGCACATCAACATGTGCCATTGCCAGAAGGTTTGCTGTGTCTCCCAGCACAGTCTCAAGGGCATGGAGGAGATTCCAGGAGACAGGCAATTACTCTAGAAGAGCTTGACAAACCCGTAGAAGGTTCTTAACCTATACGCAGGACCGCTATGTGCTCCTTTGGGCAAGGATGAGCACTGCCACTGCCCTACAAAATGACCTCCAGAAGACCACTGGTATGAATGTCTCTGACCAAACAATCAGAAACAGACTTTATGAGGGTGGCCTGAGGGCCCTGTGCTCACTGCCTGTCACCATGGAGCTCGATTGGCATTTGCCATTGAATACCAGAATTGCCAGGTCCACCACTGGCACCCTGTGCTTTTCACAGATGAAAGCAGGTTCACCCTGAACACATGTGACAGATGTGAAAGGGTCTGGAGAAGCCAGAACATTATGCTGCCTGTAACATTGTTCAGCATGACTGGTTTGGTAATGTGTCAGTGAAGGTCTGGGGAGGCATATCCATGGAGGGACGCACAGCCCTCTACAGTCTAGACAACGGCACCTTGACTTCCATTAGGTATCAGGATGAAATCCTTGGACCCATTCTCAGAACCTATACTGGTGCAGTGGGTCCTGGGTTCCTCCTGGTGCACGGCAATGCCTGGCCTCATGTGGTGACAGTATGCAGGCAATTCATGGAGGATGAAGGAATTAATACCATTGACTGGCCCCACGCTCGCCTGACCTAAATCCAACGGAACACCTCTGGGACATTATGCTTCTGTCCATCCAACGCCATCAGGTTGCACCTCAGACTGTCCAGGAGCTCAGTGATGCCCTGGTCCAGATCTGGGAGGAGATCCCCCAGGACAACATCCGTCATCTCATTAGGAGCTTGCCCCGACATTATCAGGCATGCATACAAGCACAAGGGGGCCATACAGACTACTGAAAACAATTTGGAGTCACTATTTAAATTTCGGCAAACTGGACTAGCATGCCGCATCAGTTTTTTACTTTGATTTTCAGGGTATCTTTGAATTCAGCCCTCTCTAGGTTGATCATTTTCATTTCCATCAAACAATATGGCTTCCTTTTCTTTCCTAACACATTATCCCGTCCATATCAGTATAGAAATCCAGCTTGATTTTTTTCCATTAAAATCTGAAGTGCTTTCAAAATGTTCCTTTATTTTTTTTGAGCAGTTTATATATATATATTTCCAATGTGAAATGCAAAGTTTAGACATGAGTAAACTGAAGGAAAATTGAAATGAAACATCTATTAGGTATCTTGGAATATTGTAAAATACCCTAGGTAGAAAGCATTACAGGGTAGTGGAATTTTGGGAATTTCTAACTAGTATTCTATTGCCACATAGAAATTATCTGTCTTTTATATTTTATATCTTCCCACTTCTTTGCAAATTCTAGTGAGGAATATTGTAGCTGAACAAATCGTTTGCATATCTAATACTGAGTGGGGAATTTCAATGATTATGATGAAAATGATCACTTAGTCACTTAAACAATGTACTTAGTATTTTCATTAAGGAAGCATGGTTTTGTGAGGAATGCTAATCTTATACCTTGTTTATGAATTATTTTTTTTATAAATTGGTAATATTATCTGTTATCCTTCTTGGAGGATATTACTATAAATGAGCAATGGATACACTGCAGCTGTATTGATTTACAGTGTTGCTGTAGAGCTAAGAAGAATGTTTAATAAAATAAATAAAAAGTCTAAATCGAGGATTAGAATCCAGCTATGTTAGATCAAAAACATCCAATTTTATTCTTAGATCAAGGCAATAGTCTTATCTACATTAAGCTTTAAATCTGACTCACTTCCTTCCAGAAAGTGTTATTCTTTCAATGGATTGTGGGTAAAGTAACAGGGTGCTATAGTTGATGCTGTAAGACAGAAATAATATAACATAACATTGTCAAACCTGCTCAATCCAGTTCAAGGTTTTGGGTGGACAGACCCTGTCTGAGCAGGACTGAACACAAGGCAGGAACCCACCTCACAATAGTGCCCCATTCCATCAACCAGCCCCCAAAAAAAGAATGCTCAACACAATTGTAGTGAGATGAGGTGTGGATAATTTAGGGTGATTTAATTTTGGTAACTCCAGATTGCTACACAGGCTGTATCAGCACATACACAGAGGTTGTAAATAGGTTCACTGATTCCTAAGATGTTGCTCCACTGAGAAAGATAACAGCTGCAGTTCAGAGTTCAGTGCACACAATCTCAGAGACAAATTACGTATAGTGATAATTTTGATGTTGTACTGCTAAAGGCTGAGAATGCAGGCTGTTTTTGTTAATGTATATCTAATACTATAAAAATGATTTATTTTATGAATGCATTTATAATTTACATTTTTAGTTATGCAATTCTTTATGTAATATTGGCATTTCAAGGCTGTCTGTCGGTGTAAAATCTGTAAAAGGTTTGATTCAATCCTGAGTCTCATGAGAGCAAGCCCCTGAGCCCTGAGGTCTTAGTATTCTGAAGTAACTTAATTAATGAGTTTTGCTGTAATAGCCAGAACAACCAAGAGGTGTTAACCCTCTTAGCTGTATTGCATGTACCACTGTTCAGGTCTAGTTTGGAATTAAAGGATCTGGATGAGGTTTGCCTTGCTGTGCCAGGATGGGGATTTAAACCCAAATGAAATGATTGTATCAGATAGAAATCGATAGAGATCCACGCCTTTTCTAATCCATCTGTAGCTCTGAGATCAGTCCCCTATGCAGGCAATCTTCCAGCCATCATTACAGCATGGATCGATTGCAGTTTTGCTGCCCAGCTAGTCTTTCTTGCAATGAGCAAATACAATGTCAGAAGATTTGGAATGCTGTGTGCATCTCACAAGATATTGTGCCATTCCTTAAAACGAAATTAACTTCGAAGAAAAGGCTGCTTCCTATGAGTCAAAATAAAACAGCATGGCTCAACCTGCAAATCTATCAACACATATATAAAACTATTTCGGTAATAATGCTGCAGAAAATAGGTACAAAAATCTCATGAAGGGAAACAAATAATTTTTACAGGTTTTGAAAGTACAAAAGATGTTCTCTTGTTCTAAGTTGGTACCAAAATTATAATGAAACTGTTGTCCACTAGGCATTTGCTTGCAATTATAGCTAGCCAGTTAAATGTTATTTTGATCATTTTAAGCTTTGATTCATGTAGTGTGTGCTAAAACTGTTTGAACAGTAAGTATATTTATCAGGACTAGGGCAAAGTTCAGTGGAATGAAAACTCTTCCTGACACCTTTAAGGTTCTACCTATAAGGATTTTTCTTCTTTTCACAATGTGAGTTTGCATCCCACATACATTTTAAACAGATACATTTGCCATTTTTCTCTATCAATCTACACTCAATAACCCATAATGACAAAGTGAAAACATGTTTTCAGAAAAGCTTGCAAATGTATTAAAAGTCAAAAACATAATCTCTCATTTATATAAGTATTCAGACCTTTTGCTGTGACATTCCATATTGCTGTCAGTTGTATCCTGTTTGCTTTAATTATCTGTGCTGTAGTCCAACTGATTTAACCCATGTGGGTTCAGCTCCAGTATATAAAATGCACTGAATAGACTTTTAGGTCATAAAAACTTTCTACAGCATTTGAACTTTCAGTTACACACTAGATCTCGATTCTGTGTGACACTTGACCTTTATGTTTCAATGACACCTAACTTTAAACTAAACAACGAACAGAAAAACTAAAAGGTGACACTATGAATCATTACAACACAATTTCAGTATATAAGAAACATGCATTAACTTTCTTTTTAGAAATGTATCTATTTTGAAGTCCTCACAATCCACATTTTTTTCATTTTGCCATCATATTCCTACTCTTATGATCTGAGAATTTGAATAAGGGAATTTTGAATACTGCCTTCACCACAGGAAGGTCTATTCCTCTCTTTATATCAGGTTTATGTAACTTTGTTTACGCAGACATTCACAATCCACCTATTTTCTGTTATATTAAAACTGACAGTGTATAATATATGCCTTCTGTGATGCAATGTCTCATTGACTTTCGGTGCTTTGCATTAAATCCACATTGAACAGATTTTACGTTGTAGAAAACAGACAGTTAATGATGAAATCTGCATTTCTATGTAAACATTCGTGCTAACAGATTATAACAGATACTAGCCGTAAGCAATCATTGTAGACCTCAGTGTATTCAGCATTAATGCTTGCAGCACACCATCTGTTAGAATGTATTGTGTTCATGTAAAAATAAATTTATATTGCAGTGTTCATTCCAACAGATGGCGCATCACAAACTTTTGAAGTAATAAATTACACAGCACCTTTCGTTGCAGCTGATGACACATCACAAAGATTAACATTGTTTTTATGTGTCCAATGCCAAATGGCATGTAACAGAGACATAGCAACTGGATACACAGTGTTGCACACATGTGCTTAGGAGGCAGCCAACAAGCCCGAGGTGAGCAAAAGATCGCTAGACAAAGGGGTAGTATTGGGTACTAATGCCTCTCTTCTTTTTTCACCAGAATTAATGAAGAAAAACAATAATCAAATTCACTCTCCAACAGTCCTGGATTTCCAAAATGGCTCCTCTTTCGTTTCATCATTTCTGCCTCCAACTCCCATGGACGATGGCACTTCCGGGCACATCTTGATGACATCACTTCTGGCCCTACCAGATGATGTCACTTCTGCCCACATCACTTTTGGTCGCCCCCTGATGACATCACTTCCGGTCGCCACATGATAACGTCACTTCCAGTTGCACAGTCATGACGTCATTTCCACCACTACTTCCTGCTGGTCACCATTTTCTATAAATACGCACCTTCAACTGTCTTGTATGATCAGTGCTTATGGTTTTGATCACTATTTACTTGCGTTTATTTTCTGAAGATCGCCAAACATTATACAGGGACAATTCCCCAACTCTTATTTTTTGTCTCGAGTGAGAAATATTTCCTACAACAGATACACGGACACTTGCCCTTTGATTAATGTGGATAACATCTACGGTATTTTTAGCATGAATTTCATTGGATAATTTGTAAATTTGCACATTTGACATTTTCATTAGCTTGCAGTTACATCTGTTGCACCATCAAGGAGACTAAAAATCTAGACAAGACAGAACTACATAAAGGCATAATTCATCAAATGAGTAATTTAGGCAAGAGGACAGAAGACAGCCTGGCACAATGGTTAAAATCCAGAAACTAGAGAATAGGAACAATCTGCCACAATACTGAAAACAAACAAAGTAAAGTAGAAACACACACATGTGCTTCAAATACAGGACAACATTTTGCTAATAGATAAAGTTAGGCAATTCTTAAACAGATAAAACAACTGATGCTCTCAACATACTTCCAAATCTCCATTAACAGGAGGGGAAATAGTCACAGTGATATTACAAGATTCAAGACCCCATGTCTACCATTCTGGCATTCTTTGTATCCTAGAAATCAAACTCAAAATGTGAAGCAAAATTAACAGAATACCAGTATTTACAATTATTGTAACAGAATACCAGAGTTACAATTACAGTATGTAGCATCTAAGTCAGGCCAAATTTTATAACATTTCTTTTTCTAATATATCATGGCAGCTACCAAATTAATTTGCCAAATTTGATCTTTTGTTACAAGTTGATGTTTTTCTTTCAGACTGATGTGAAACAGAATGTTTTTCATAATGCTATTTGGATTTTCTAGTTTAATGGATAAGTGTTTATATACTTGAGTGCATATTACGAGGGGGGGAAACCATGCTGTCATATTGTAAACATAATAAATCAAAACTGAATTAACACTGAATATATTTGCTTTTGACATAATAATCCATTTACTGTACTAAAGAATAATATTTAAACATTTCCAAGAGGTGACCAAGTACTGAGTGTTAACTGAGGAGGACATTACCATAATTGTGTCAACTTTGGAGTTTCCCACAGTGAAATTGTAACTATTGCTGTTCAGTCAAAGTTAAACATTTGTGGACTATGATATTTGAGAAAGTGTTAAAAACACCTTAAAAACAGGAGTTAATCTGTTAATTTAACACAAGCAATGTCAGTGTGTGTTGGAAAAGTCTTCAATAAACAATCCCTCATCATTTTGTTAATTATATCCCTATAATAAAAAACACCGATGTATTACTTGAATTGCAAGAAATGTGCATTTTATTTCTATGGGTAGGGGAAAGAGGTTATGTTTTTATTGTAATGGAAATGGAAATTTATTGTTATGTTTGAATAAAATATGCAAAAAAATATTTGTGTTTTTGTTTTCTTAATGACAAAACAAAGTGTAATTTCATGTTTTGGTTCTGTGCTGAGATACCACTCATTTAAGACTTGCCACATGCTTTTTGTGACACCTCGGCACAGTATGAGTGGATTTAGGATTAAGACTGGAGAGACAGCTGAAATATGAGCTATAATGAAAGCAGCAGTTGGGAGCCGAGAGATCTATAATAAAAATCAAACAGGTTTATTACCAAAGAGTCAACAGTATCATCTAAGAACAGGCAAAAGGTCACATACAAACTAGGAAAACAGTCTCAGAAACACAACCAAAGGCATAAATCAAAGTGCAATACCATGGCATTTTTTATTCTTCACCTGTTTGTCGTATTCAGATTGCTTCATGTTAACTGTTTATGATTTGTTTCTGTTTCATGTTTGTTGATTTGCCATCCACCACTCTCTTAAGACTGCTAAATGTTTGAATTTTTCATGTTTATTCAATTCAATTCAGTTTACTTTTGCATAGTGCAAACACAGAAGAATATCACAAGTTCTCAGGTAAAATTACTAAATACAGAGTTAAAACACAAAGACACAAATTTGTTAAAACACACAGAAAACAAAGTAAAAATTGATTGACACAAATGGAAAACAATAATATCCATCTGTTAATTAATTGTTGAACTATGTCCAGTTGATAATGGAGGAGAGTAAAACAAATAGTCCAGTCAGCAGCTTCCCTGGACAAAATAAATCTCAGGTTTGGTGATTGGGATCCACAGTCTATTGTAACAAAAAAAACAAAAAACAAAGTCAGACACAGTGACAGTCATGGAGACCTTGGCCAACTAACTACTAACCCCCCTCTAGGCATTCAAGAGACAGTCTATGCTGGGTCATCTAATCTGATGAAAGGAACTTGAGCGGTGAGCGAGGACATGAAGTTCTACATCAACATACCATAAATAGATGAGGGTTAGTAATGGATTATAAATATTGTATTACTTATATTTTTGTACAAATGACAACAAACAAAACGGCAGTATTTACATCTAATCAACATCTATACTCAGTCTCAGCATATGCTAAACTAAAGTAGTGAGTCTTCAGCCTGGATTTAAAAGCTGGGACTAAAGGGACATTGCTTACATTACCAGGTAGATCACTCCACAGCTTTAGGGCCCTATAACTAAAAGCTCAGCTTTTCAGTAATAATAATTTCAGATAAGTAAACAGGACCATGGCGATTTAAGGCTTTATATGTTAAAAGGAGATTTTTGAACATGACACTGATCTTACTGGGAGTCAGTTTAAGGACATGAGAACCAAGATTATGTGTTCATTCTTGCTAGTTCTTGCTATGCATATTGCAGTACCATTTTTAATTAACTACAGGACACCATATTTAATTTCAGAATATAATGATTTAGTACTGTCAATAGTTTTCTGTATAAACTGAAATTGATTTGAAAAATGTGAAATAAGCCAGGCAAGGACAGTGCCTGAGAGCACAATGTAAGTTTCCAGCCTATGTAATAAAATAGAGTGGCCAATGGTGTGAATGGCTGAGATTAAGTCTAACAGCATATTTACTGTGGAATTTGTTTCATCAGAGGATATCAGAATGTTGTTTATAAAACCAGGGGGCTTCGCTATTTCATTAGTTTCACTTTTATTTCAGAGCTTCTGTAAAAACAATATTTGGAATCTTTGGAGTCCCAATATGCTGAATCTTTTAAATGAGGTCAGTGAGACATGTGTTTAATGACTTTGTACCATATTTCAGGATAGGTTTCTCTGTTTGGAATTTTAGCACAGACAAAACGATCTACATCATCAGCAGTTAATCATTTTTTTTGCAAAGTAACCAATAAATGCATGTGAGGTAAATCCCATTTTTGAAATTCTCTGACTTAAACTTCAAAGCCTTACAATATTTACATACTTCTGACATATCACCGATGTCCATATATTCGATCTCTATTCGCCTTTTCGTTATTTCTCCGAGTCATAATTTCTCTTTTTTTGCGCTAATGCAATGTTTACTGCTTTTGTTTTGACACTGTCGTTTTTTTCTGCTTTCAAATTCTGTATCTTGCTCTGCATGTGTATCGCGCCTACATTTTTTTTGAGTCCTTTGAATTCCAGTTTTCATTATCTCTAACCTACTCTGCATGTGTTTGGCCCCCTTGTTTTTTAACCTCTTTATGACATTTTACTTTGTTTTCTACTCTTTTATTTCTGACCTCGCTTTGTCCTGCTTTTTTTTCCAATGACACCTGATCCGTGGTGATTTTTTTCCCTTTTTCGAGTAATAATTTCCATTTGTTTGCGCTACTGTGATCTTTACTTTTTTTTATATTGTTCTAATTTTCCTACTTTCATATTCTGTACCTTTCTCTACATGTGTATCGCGCCATCTTTTTTTTTTTGAGCCTTTCGAATTCCACTGCTTTCATAATCTCTAACCGGCTCTGCATGTGTATAACGCCAACGTTTGTGAACGTCTTTATGAAGTTCTGTTTTGTCTTTTACTCTCTGTCTTTTAATTCTGAGCCCAATTGGACATGCTTTTTTTTCAATTCCACTTGTTCCAGGCTGATAACTACTTTACTTATTTTCTGAATTTGCACCTAGATTATTGTTTTTCTTTTTTGGTCTTTTTTCTCTCCAACGCTTTTGAGTCTCTTTTCTCCACGCTGCTGTTTCTTCTTCGCTTAGTCGTTGATGTTTCATTTATAACGTATTGTCCTTATACGCTTTATATGCGCTGAGACCCTGGATCTGTGTGTGCTCAAATCCTTTAGATGACTGAATGTTTTGCTGCCCGTTGTCTTATTTGATATTGGTTGTAAGTAATGTGTGTCTTGCAAGAATCTCATGTTCTTCGTCATCGCGAGACGGTCCTGAGTCTTTGCACAAAGTCTCATGTTTAAAGTCCCCGCGAGACGCTCCGTGGCCATTCTCTTTCGTCTCACGGGTCTTTTAAGTGTCTTCCGTGATCTTAACGTGAAGATCACGTCTCGTCTCCCATCTTTCCCTCCCAGGATTTTTTTTTTTATAATAGAGAGATGTGTTAGTGTCATTTCTGTGCTGTGACCAGGGTGGAAATCTAACTGGAATTTTTCAAATCATTTGATATTAGGGTAAATTTGAAATGGGTTTATAATTTATTAAGCATATATTGGTGTAGCTCTGGCTTTTAAAATAACGGTCTGATAACTAACACTCTTAGTGCATCAAGAATTGTGCCAGTTATCATACTGTTTTCAAATTAAAATTACTAAAGTAATATGTGCAAGGCAAGACACGGTTTGCCAATCTAGTATTAAGTTTGAAATGTGACACTGAAATCTGGGATCTTGTATTGACAATTTTCTTATAACATAAGACCATAAAGTCTACACTGTTGATGTATGTAGATATTTTGCAATGCAGTTTACAATTCACATTTCTTATTTTAGTAATTGTTCTAAACATTATATGAAGCTTATTATTATCATCTAATAGTCTAGAATTTTACTTAAAGCAGACCATAAAGAGAACTTTTTTATTCTTTTTAACACTGTCACTCCATACACTTCAGAGGATGTGCAGCTTTTGTTGCTGTCCACCTATCACTCCAGCTTTCGACCCTCTAATTTAAGTGCACATGTGCTCTCGTAAACCAGAGTGAGTTTCTATGCACTACAATTACTTTAGTTTTAATGGCAACTGCTGTATCCAAAGTCTCTTTCAAGGGCAAATTATAATTTGATGTTAGCTAATCTAATTTTTTTTCCACGTTTATGCTTGAGTTTTAAAAATATCTACAAATTTGGATTGAGAGTTACAATCTAGATGCTGCACTTTACAGTGGAACCTCGGGTCACGAACGTCTCGCACCACGTACAAATTGGGCTACGACCAAAAAGTTTGCCAAACTTTGGTATCTGTTCACGACCACACACTCGGGTGAAGAAGAAGCCAGTTTCCCTTCTGGTTCGTACGCGCTGATGATTTCTGCACGTGTTCAGTCTCTCCCTGTGCATTCCCTGTGCAGTGAGCGAGCAAGTGAGAGAGAGAGAGCATGCAAGCGAGCAGGCGAGAGAGAGAGAGAGAGCGTGAGCGAGCGTATATATATATTTACATACAGCTCATATGGTCTGGAACGGATTAATTGTATTTACATACAATCCTATGGGGGAAATTACTTTCGGGTCATGACCAAATCGTTATAAACCGTTACCACGACCCAAGGTTCCACTGTACTTGTTTTAATCAATGAGTATATTGGCAAGGGTAAAACATATTCAAAGTAATTAATCAGAAGTGACAACATTTAATGGAGTAATATTTACTTTTTGAATCTCTGTAAGTGATAATCAGATCTACTATGTGGTTTTTACTATGAGTTGGGCCATTGACAATCTGGGAGAAGTGCTACTGAGTGTAACAAATCATTATATAATTTGCTTGAACATTCTGGTTGATTTTGTGATTTCTCTTATAGTTCAGTTCCGGTAGCAATTTATTAGTGCAAACACAAGAGAGGGGAGGGGGAAACGTGACGTCAGGAGTGGGAGGCGGGCCTCTGCTCACTCATGCACCAGCCTCCAGTCGGTGTACGTCTCGCCACGTGTTTGAGTGTACCCTGCCTCCGCTTAGCTAGCGATACATGTTTGTTTAGCGGACATTATCATCTAGAGATTATTAAGGAGTAACATTTCACGTTTTTGAAAGAGAGAGATCACAGCTACATGTGTTTTACAGGGTAGATGCTGATTGTCAGAGATATCACAGCCACGTGCTCTTCTCCCCACGCAGGGTATGCTCTCTCGTCAGAACTCAACACAATACAGTGCCAACGTTTGACATTGGAGCATACCTACCCTCTGTTTGGCCAGACAAACCTTCCCAACTTTTCACAAAAATCACAGCTACATTCTCGCCCCTGATAACAAAACCAAAAATATTGTATATGAAGAGGCCCTCGGATAAGAAAGCTTTCAATATAAATTCTTCTCAATAAAATTACATTTTTTGTTTTATTGATTTTTAAAGTTTGTCCTGTTTCACTACTACATGGGTGGAGCCACGGGGGACAGCTAGTATTTAATAAGATAAAAGACTGTTGACCAACAAATGAAAGGAAGAGGCAGACCTTCAGTTCAAAAAGGCAGTCCCCTGGGCACTTGCATTTTCTATTTATGATGTGTGTTTCTTTTTTCTAGAAGTATCTATTTAACAATATTTTAGCAAATATTGCATGGGTTTTGCACATTTTGAACATTCAGCTAGGTAACTGACATGGGAATTACGCAACGAGAGTAACATAAGTTTTTTTTCCCCCATGGAAAATTATGTTTTTCACATATTTTCCATTGTACAACATTAGTCACCATTTCCCTGTATTATGCCATAAATAACTTTATTTTGTATGAAAACGTGACATTAAACTTTTTCTCAAAATCATTAAATCATCAAATATCAGTTTTGGGTGGAACAAATACTTTAAAATGAAGAAGATAAAGCATTAAAACTACTCACATATCTGATTATAGAAAAGAATATAACTGGGAAAAATGTTCAGAATTATTGAAAAGTACCAAAATTCCCTTAAAACTCAGTGGAGTCTATTGTACAGGAATAGAAAAGAAGAAAATACCACCACACTGCTTAGAAATTACCACCCCTCAAAATGTACAAGAAAGGCAGCAACTACAAAACCAATGATAACTTCAAAAGAGTTGTATGAGTCAGAGTCTTGATCTTAATGCCATCAAAACTTTTTAATTTTGCAAGAATAGCTGGCAGATATGACTCCATCACCAAACGAATCATCATTAAGCTTTTCATCATGCTCACTGCATTATTGCAGCAGTTTCATAGTGGTTTTTTATGGTGCTTTTGTTTGTCTTGGACTTTGCTTTGGAGTTTGGTCTTTTTCATTTTATTTTATGGTAATTACAAAGTGGTGCACTGACAAGGTCACCTTATAGCTTATGGCAATTCTGGACTTTCTATTTTTTTGTTTGTTTTTTGTCCACCTAGCTATCCATTCATAGGAAGTACCACTTTAGTTCATTGTAGATGTCCCTCTCACATATTGACAAGTATTGCGCCTTCCTATTGCTGCAAGGACTTTGTAGCTGAGCGAAAAACTTTCTAGGATCTTTTTGGTTTGTGTCTGATCATTTGCTATCTTGAAAATCAGTAGCTATCTTGTGGTTTTATTTGTGTTTAAGCTGACAATGATCAGTTTTAGCAACTGCTGCCTATTTTTCAACATCAGCCGGCCTCTTGTTGTCTAAATAGCAGTTGAACACATCAAAATGTTATGATTTGGTTTCATTTCAAATTTTTTTGCCTTTTTTGTGGTACTTGGGTGGACTATTTCAGATTTTAGGTTTTGGAGTATGTAGATTCCAATTATTATAATCCATCCATCCATTGTCCAACCCGCTATATCCGAACACAGGGTCACGGGGGTCTGCTGGAGCCAATCCCAGCCAACACAGGGCACAAGGCAGGAACAAATCCTGAGCAGGGTGCCAGCCCACTGCAGGGCAGACACACACACACACACCAAGCACACACTAGGGACAATTTCGGATTGCCAATGCACCTAACCTGCATGTCTTTGGACTGTGGGAGGAAACCGGAGCACCCGGAGGAAACCCATGCAGACATGGGGAGAACATGCAAACTCCACGCAGGGAGGACCGGGAAGCAAACCCGGGTCTCCTAACTGCGGGGCAGCAGCGCTACCCACTGTGCCACTGTGCTGCCCCGGAATTTATTTATTTCAGTTTAATTATTTTTGCATATTTTTTTATGCCAATTTTGTGCAGTGGTCGCTATCATGTTGGTAGGTAGACAGCCCAAAGATGAGTGACTGTGACATTACGGGGTCATGAATGCAGATATTTCCTATTCAACCTAATTTACAGAGTGAAATCTATGAGATTGATGTAATATACTTTTGATTGTGTTTTTAGCAAATGAAACATTTACTTACGGTTTACAACTCTGATTTTTGGCTTAACAACTGTGTGTTTGACTTCCTAGTTATGCATTTTTGCCTGTTTTCTTGATCATGGCCTATCATCTGGTCCCATTCAAAATTATTTTCTGACTCACACTTTCTTGTAAGAGACAAATCAGCAGCTTCTACCTTGTGGTTTTCAGTTGTTTGTCAGTTGTCAATATCTTCTTTAGACAATTTCAGTCCATGCCCTTATATTATCTCCTGGCCTCAATCTATTGGAATCGATTATGGGTATTTTTCTTGTCTGCCTCAATACCTATATGTCTGTATAACCTTGAGCTCCATTAATGGCAGTTTGTATTGAAATCAAATGTGAAATTGGTTACTGCCCCAGATGTCTCTTGTCATGATTCTGATTTCACTCCCAATTAGAATGTTTTAAATTCTTATCCTGGAACATACTTGCATTTGATATTGAGTTTTGGTTCTCCGTCTACTAATAACTAAGTGAAAGACCTCTTCTTGATGAGTGCCGAATTGTTGAATTATATCATTTCTTTCTAAAACTTGGGTACTTCACCTCTCTCAAAAAATACCAGGGATTGAACAGACTTAAAATCAATGTTTCTGCTTCATTTGGTTTAACTTACAAATGAAATGTCCTTTCAAATACACCAAAATCCATGACTATGAGATTCTTAAAAATATTTGGGTAATTTTTTTGGGGTGCTGCAAATCTATACGATATCGTGACATGTCTTGCCATTGCATGGGCTGTAGGGAGTGGAAGCAGTGTTGGAGTGGAGTCTTGGGGGAACACTTTTGATAAGGGCTTGGGGCACCTCCCTAGAGGGAGAGAGTTGAGTGACAGGGATCAGGGTTAATTAACGGTGCGTGGAGAAAAGGGGAGAGGGTAGTCGGAAGTGGTAGTTGTTGCTGGAGCGAAAAGGAAGACAGCATCAAGTGGTGAAGGGAGCCAACAGTTAAGAGGTAGATAGGACAAAGGTGAATTATTTTAGTTATTTTGGAGGTGTCCCAGTGACCCAGACAACGGGAGGCGGTAGGGTTTCATTTACGGTATATCGCGGCATATTCAATAAAAAGTCAGTCTGCATTTGGAAGTCTCCCCCGGAGTGTGTTTATTTGATGGGACGTCACAATATCATATGTATATTATAGTAGAAAATAAACTAGAATATAAAAAAATGTATAAAATAAACTAAAAAATCACAGAAGTAAAGCCACAAAACATGTTAATAATTGCTACTAATTCACCACAAAATATTCCACAAAAAATGATAAATGCTATTGTTAAAAAACAATACTGGAGATTTTTTAAATGTATTACTGGTGATATTTTTATTTCTCAGGATTTTAAGATAAACCAGTAGCTCATGTATAAAACAGATGAAAAAATAAAACCCAATTTATAAACATTTAAGAAATTAATTTATATAGCACCTTTTACAAAGACAGTTACCATAAAGCCAACAAATTAATGAAAGCTTGGAGTCAATTAGCAGGTAAAGTTGATATACAGGGTAGGCTGCTATGATCAAAAGAGTCAATATGAAAATAATTAAATACAAGAGTAGTTGATATAACATGCCAAGAGAAGATGAGACTTTATAATGTGATTTGAATGTAATGGTCGGTGTGCTTTTACCTTGATATGAGTTTCATAAACGTATTTAATTCTTCTTTTTTTCTCATTTCTATAACTTTTTTAAGAAGTACAGACCAAACACCTCATTCATGTTTTAGAAAGAAATTATAAAACTACCATTTGTCTTTTGTAAGATTTTTTTTTTACACAAATAAAAGATATGGCATCACTGTAATATCCAATGCACCCTCATACAAACTTAACAATACTTTAATTTTCAAAAACTATTTCTTTGAATCAAAATATACAATAAATAAATATGTATACTTTTTAGCTCATCTGACCCTGTGAAAATGGAGGCTCAACTGTATTTCACACCCAAAAGATTTAAGAAAACTAAAGCTTTAACCCAGCATAAAGTTTTTCATTTTTAATGTGTGTTGACAGCATATAAATTTGAAACCACATGAAGTGGAAAACAAAGCTTAATTAAACCATTTCACAACATAAAAGTAATGATTCCCTCATTTAGTAAACATATTTGCAATGTGCTCCACACAGAACAAACATTCCCTGAAACATGTGTGAATATAACAAATCTGTTCACCGCCTTCAGTGCAATGTGTGCAGTGCAAATGCAGCCCTAATTCACCAAAACTGCTTACAGTTCTCCTTAAAGAGAAGACCAAGGGTGACTCCTGTCCCATTCATCAAGGTATTAATAAAGTGTTTTGAACTAGTAGTCAAGTTGAAAGGGAGTCTGTTTGTCATCACATTGCACCAAATGATAGGTGAGCAAACATTTCTGATTGAGCCTGTTAAAAGAGGCCTTGTTGGAAAAAAAAATTAACCATATATTCTTTTTCCAAAACTTTCATTAATTTTCTAAGCCCATTTACTCTACTACTGTGATAAACCAACAATGGAAACTGCATGAATTATTAATTGGCCAATTTACAGTCACCTTGGACCTCTTTGGATGCTGATTAAAACATGAGAGTCAATGGAGAAAAGAAAATCCTGACCTTTGCCAAGACTTATCCGAACTTAACTACCACAACAGCATTCTATTGTACTGGTAGCTTTAGACAATAACCATACACTAACCAAATTGAGTATTTGTGTAAAACAGAATGGTGAAGAGTTGCAGTGATCTGCTAAAGGCTACGTCACATTACAGAATTTTTTTTGGCAAGTCAGAGGCAGTTGGTGGCGCGCTCCCATGAAGCCTGTCGCATAATGCAACGTGCCCAGCGATTCACTCCAACAAGTCTGTGACTTGCTGTGATAAAATCATACAAGTATGATTTTGTCTTTAGTCATTGACATGGGCTCTGTGCACATGAGAGCTGACAACCAATGAATTCTCATACAGAAGTGCAGTTTTAGACTTTGTTTGTCTGATGTTATGTGTATGGACAAAAAGAAAAAAAGGCAGAGATTTCAGCTGAACTCGCCATAGCTGTTAACCCTACGTACAGTGCCAGCACTGTCAGTCAGCATGCTATTGGCTGCTAGGAGAATGGGTAAGCACGATAAGTAAGTTATCTATGTCTACTAAGATTAAAAATGGAACAAATACCGTCATAACGTAACATGAACTCTCATTACACCAACCCATGTACTAACATTGTTTTGCTATCTATTACAATTATATTGTTTGTGTATTTTCAATGAATGCACTGCAAAAAAAGTATATACAAAAACTAGATAAAAAAAAACTTTAAATGGGAGTTGTTTTGCTTTTATTTTGCAAAAATATTTGCCAATGGGGTAAGCAAAATTTACTTAACATTCCTTAAAATAAGCTAAAAAATCATAAATACAAACTTTTCCACAGCTCAATAATTCTTACAATAAAGGAAACAAGATTTTTTTTTTTGTTCTTTATTTCACCTTATACAATTTCTTGTATTAGGAATTTGTTAGTTTTCACATACCCCTTGGGGTCAGAGCACAGGGTCAGCCATTGTACAGCACCCCTGGGGTCTTGCTCAAGGGCCCAGCAGAGTAGGATCTCTTTTGGCAGTGACAGGGATTTGAACCAGCAACCTTCTGGATACCAGCACAGAGCCTTAGCCTCAGAGCCACCAAGATTTAATGTCATGATATAAATACTTTTCACTTGCTTAGATTTCATTCTATGCATTGTGAATATTCATTTGGGTTTCAGACTTCAGAATCAAATACAGCTACTTGATATATGTTGAAATATATTTACATGCTGTCCTTTGGTAGCTAGCTATGCTGTATGACAAAATAATATGTTCATATACTGTCATTTTGCATGACTTCTCTGTGGCATATTCTAACATTTTATCATCACTAAGCTGGTAGCCACTCCAATCTTCAATAACTCCTTCAATGTGTTTCCACTGATCTTTTCTGTACCCTAGTCATTTCCTGCACATTCATGTTTCTGGCTCTGCCTCGTGCTGCTTACTTAGGGTAACACTGACTGAACTAACTTTTCCCACCTCTTTGAGACAATCCAAGCTAGAATCCTTCCAAAAGGTTGCCAGCAGCCCTGTACCTGATCCAATGGATTTAGGCTGAGGTGCAGATGTCATAAGAGTCACTGCTCTTTAGGATCTTGATCATATGTTGCGCTTGCTATCACTCTCTGATCCATATGGCAGATGTGCCCAAACCAGTCTAGTCACCTACACTGGATCCCCACATCTGCTGCCGGTTGACTATCACACTTCTTCAGTATGATCTCATTTTGAAATTGTTCTTGAAGAGTGATGCCCAGCATCTGATGTAGGCAATGCATTTGGAAGACTGCAAGTTTATTCTGCTCAGATATGAGCATAGTCCACATTTCAGATCAGTATAGAAAAATCGGCAGAATCAACAACTTGTAAAGGCAGATTTTGGTCTTGATAGAGCTGTTTGTCTTTTTAAATAGGCGTCACTTTAACGAAGCGAATGCTGCTGTCACTTGGCCGATTCTACTGTGCATTCCAGTTGTACCGGCTACCTTTTTTTTCTTGGATGATCAAGCCGAGAAAATTACATTCTTGCACTTGTTTGATCTGGATCCCATCCAGGAAAATAGCCACCAGTGATTCATCTGTAGTCAAGATTTTGGTCTTGTCTGGGGCGACCATTATGGTTTAGTGGCAAGTATGATGGCATATAACTTGTTTGTGGCATTGGCATCCAAATTGGCAAACATGGCAGTGTTGTTGATGAACATCAAGTCTGTCACATAGCTGCGTTCATCATACTGGACTGCCATTCTTCCAGCGAATGCTTTTCTCATGATGACATCAATCGTCGTGTTAAATAGTAAAGGAGAGATAACATCTCCTTGCCTGACTTGGATTCGTACTGGTAATTTGTCAGATAGTTCTTTCTGAATTCCTACACAGCTTGTTAGGCCATTGTAGGAAGACTTTAGGAGATGATTTTCTAAGGTGCATGCTCGGTCTCTAAGGTTCTCCACATGGCTGGCCAGTGGATGCAGTCGATGGATGACTTAAAATCAATGAAAATGAACACAGTTACTTGATAGGCAGTGTGGTGTAATGGTTAAGGCTTTGGACTGCAAACCCTGAGGTTGTGGGTTCAAATCCCACTAGTGGCTCTGTATGACTATGAGCAAGTAACTTCACCTGCCTGTGCTCCAATTAGAAAACCCAAAGAAATTTAACCAATTGTATCATAAATGTTGTAAGTTACCTTGAAGAAAGGTGATAGTGGTAAATACATAACAACATTTTTCTCTTTGCTGGGTTTGATAATCACCTACTATATTTCAGTGCCAGCTTCTAAACACTCACTTTAGGCTCTATAAAAGAACCTTTTAGAAACAGTTTTAAATTACTCTTTGAATGCATGACTCAGGTTTTTTTAATTCTGTTATATTTTGGTTAATAAAATAAAAAACTTGCCCATAAATCTAACAAGAGCAAATATTGTATACAGGCTTGTTTAAATCACAGAGTGGTTTATTTTGAGTTTCTTAACTACTGTTTTTTTAATGGAATTTACAGATTTTCATTTTTCCCTTATGCTACAAAACCATCAGGACTGACATGTGTAGCTCAAACAGTTAATATGCAATGTCCTCCTGTTTTGTACAGATGGACAGTTATTGGCACAATTTTCAAGGCTGAAGTATTAAGCCACATTCTCCAAATGTTGTGTAAAATTGCCAGATATAACTTGAAATTTCCCCAATATTCAAGTGCAAATTTCCATTCATTTCAGGATTTATTCACTATTCACTTTGTTTTTATACTGTTGTCACTTTGTTTTTATACTGTTGCTCCTAAATGTTATGAATTGGAGTATGTGTTTCATTTCTTATCTTTAAATAATCATAATTTTGTAAATTTAACAACTGCAATGTAAATAAAACTATATAGTGATTTATGAACAGCATATATTCACATTTTTTGGGGGGAGGGGGAATTTCCCCTTGGGGATTAATAAAGTATCTATCTATCTATCTATCTATCTATCTATCTATCTATCTATCTATCTATCTATCTATCTATCTATCTATCTATCTTAGAAGTCATATTAAATTAGTTAATGACTTGAAAATAAAATGACTTATGTGAATTTTTTTTCGAACGGCACGGCACAATGTATTGCTTTTCACTTTTACAAGTATTACTTAATAGTACAAAATATACCAGAAACACACATTTATTCCATTACAAATATGACTAACTTCTTGAGGAAATCCAAAAGCAACAATAACCATAAATGCTGAATGACTTCCAGGCTGTTGCTCTGACGTCGCATGTGATGAAAACCATGGAGCGGCTGCTGCTTCACCACCTGAGGCCACAGGTCCAACACGCCCTCGACCCTCTGCAGTTCGTATACCAGGAGAAGGTGGGAGCGGAGGATGCCATCATCTACATGCTACACCGATCCCTCTCCCACTTGGACAGAGGCAGTGGTGCTGTAAGAATTATGTTTCTGGACTTCTCTAGCGCCTTCAACACCATCCAACCTCTGCTCCTCAGGGACAAGCTGGCAGAGATGGGAGTAGATTCATACCTGATGGCATGGATCGTGGACTATCTTACAGACAGACCTCAGTATGTGTGTCTCTTGGGTACTGCAGGTCTGACATTGTGGTCAGCAACACAGGAGTGCCGCAGGGGACTGTACTTTCTCCGGTCCTGTTCAGCCTATATACATTGGACTTCCAATAAAACTCGGAGTCCTGCCACATGCAAAAGTTCCCCGTGATCATCAGAGATGACTGTGTGCAGAGGATGCAGACCTATAAATACCTGGGAGTGCAGCTGGATGATAAATTGGACTGGCCTGCCAATACTGATGCTCTGTGTAAGAAAGGATAGAGCCGACTATACTTCCTTAGAAGGCTGGCGTCCTTCAACATCTGCAATAAGATGCTGCAGATGTTCTATCAGACAGTTGTGGTGAGTGCCCTCTTCTACGCGCTGGTGTGCTGGGGAGGCAGCATAAAGAAGAAGGACGCCTCACGACTGGACAAACTGGTGAGGAAGGCAGGCTCTATTGTAGGCATGGAACTAGACAGTTTGACATCCATGGCAGAGCGATAGGCACTGAGCAGGCTCCTGTCAATAATGGAGAATCCACTGCATCCACTAAACAGTATCATCTCCAGACAGAGGAGCAGCTTCAGCAACAGACTGCAGTCACTTTCCTGCTCCACTGACAGACTGAGGAGATCGTTCCTCCCCCACACTATGCGACTCTTCAATTCCACCTGGGGGGGTAAACGTTAACATTATACAAAGTTACTGTCTGTTATACCTGCATTGTTATCACTCTTTAATTTAATATTGTTTTTTATTAGTATGCTGCTGCTGGAGTATGTGAATTTCCTCTTGGGATTAATAAAGTATCTATCTATCTATCTATCTATCTATCTATCTATCTATCTATCTATCTATCTATCTATCTATCTATCTATCTATCTATCTATCTATCTATCTATCTATCTATCTATTTAATAACCAACCCACTGGATGGACCAGTACATCATAAATCCAATCCCTGTCTCCCAAGACAAGTCCTGTACTCTCAGCTGAGATAAATTCAGAGAACCCAGGACAGCTACAAGCTACAAAAGTTTCAAAGATACTCTCAAGACCTACCTTAAAAATCTTCGGATCACTACCTGGGAAACACTACCCATGGAATGCACCCTATTGTTCCTTTGATTTTAATTGCCTTTTTGATGAGAAGGACAAAAGACAATTAGCACATTATTTATACTGGAGTATGTGAATTTCCCCTTGGGATTAATAAAGTATCTATCTATCTATCTATCTATCTATCTATCTATCTATCTATCTATCTATCTATCTATCTAATTTATAAAATTCCATGTAAACCCTTATTCTGATTAGAGAAATCGGGTTTATTGGCCTGATTAACAGATAATCTGATTATGTGGCCAGGTAAACCCTTAACTGGGTTACTGTTAAAGATTTTGTAGTCTGTGCACTATGTCAGCCTGCATATGTATTTTCTTCACACAAGCTTTTGGTAGCCATGGCTAGGCCTGTCAACGAAATCCATTTTTATAGGCAAATATTCGGGTGATCACATTATTCCTTCTCCTAGCTGAAATCATCTTTCTCAATATTTCAGAAATTGCTAAATTTGTGTTGATGAGCGGAACGTACAGTGCTAAATTCAGCAACACAATCTCGAAAGCACGAGGATAACACGTTAGAAGTAATGTGCGTTAAGTAGTCTGGTTACTTTTTTAAAGTAACGACTTTTTCTTACTAAAGTAAAAATATCTGCAATATTATTCCAGCAGCATTGGGCAAAATGCAAGAAACTCATGTACTGGGTCCTCTGCTTGGCTCAGTCACACAGCCAAGCAGAAAAGAGTCTGAAGCGTGCAATCTGGTAACAGACACCTATAAGTAAAGCATCAGTTTGACTAAACATATTTATAAAACACAAGAAATTTATCAAAGACGTCATTCTTACTTTCTGATTAACAGTGGCCAATCACGATGTTTAACTCTTTTCTGCACAGTTTAATGATGTTGGAGTGTTTTGACAAAAGAGGGCTTTAGAAGATTACTTGCACATTACAATAAAACAAGTTTCTGCCATAATCGTGTTATTCACCTCAACCCGATTATGTGTGTACACATAAACACACTGAGAGACATGAGAGAGGAGAATGCAGATTTGTGGAAGTGGCTCCCAAACAGAATCTCCTGCTCTCACTGTCCCAGGGTCTGTGGTCCAAGGACTTCTCAGCTATCTCTGGACATACAGATGAGCCTGATGGGTGTCATTTCAAGTGACTGCAGATAGAGACAACTGCTTTGAATGTTAAGAAGAGGCAGTGAATTTTAAGAGTATTATCTTTTTTTAAATTCTTTGTTTTCCTTTTAAATACTGTTCATTAAGTTATAAAATTAAATAATCTACTATATAATAAAACATTAAGATTTGTGTCTCCAGTACCTCAGGGCAATCTAATTTGTCAGATTTGCTGTAGTTTGATCGGACAATTTATCTCTGATGACGTGATGAATATGGAAGTGCGAATATGAGACGCACGAGGAAGGTGAAAGGTACACAATGAGAGAGTTGCCTTCAAAGACAGAAAATATAAAGCCAGACAGGAGACAAGAAAGGCACCTCGAAAATAATGACAGAATTTGAAAAACATAATAATAATAATTCTTTGCATTTATATAGCGCTTTTCTCACTACTCAAAGCACTCAGCAATTGCAGGTTAAGGGCCTTGCTCAAGGGCCCAACAGAGCGGAGTCCCTATTGGCATTTATGGGATTCGAACCGGCAACCTTCCGATTGCCAGTGCAGATCCCTAGCCTCAGAGTCACCATTCCGCCTAACATGCTTTATGAGTACACACTTGAGGAAGGGAGTGCTGATGCAGAGAGGTTCAGACACACGGGAATACAGAGGAAAGGCACTGAAACACTTAGTGTTTAAAAATATCATGGTTGTATTTCTTTATTATACTAAACACACATAAACTACAACTATAAAAAAATGCACATAGTTTGAAACTGAGAACGGAAGAATGTGACCAGATTAATTTACAGTAAAAGCTCTTTTCTCTTTACATACTCTGCTTTGAAAAAGCTCTTCAAAATTTCCTAATGAAAGCAGAACTACTTTTTTTGCACTCATAAGTTATAACTGTAATCTTACAGAGCTATTACTAAATAATTCTATCACTTTAAAAGTGAGTGGAGAGGTATTAGTCAGGCGAGAAGGGCTACAAGCTCAAAAAAAGTAGAAACCAAAATAAACAGTGGCATTAAATGGATGAAGCAAGGATTGTGTTACAGTTTAATCCACTGCAGATACAAACTCTTCTGGATTAAGAGGCCTAAATGACCAAATAGGAGCCCACTGTGGAGTGATATGAAAATGTAATTGGTAGTCTTACCGTACATTCTCAGAAACGGATCTACAAGCAGACACACAAAGCTATAAATCAGTATGTATATATTAATGATAAAGTACTGTATATAAACAAGAAATAAAAACATATCAAATAAATATTCTTGGAATTTTTACTAAGTCTAGGCACTTTGACCATTCTAAACGTTTCAACCCATACAGTTGCATGGTTATAAACACAGCGGGCTCAATCAAAAAAGGCAAATATTCTACACGGAGAATATGCTTATGCTGCATTAATTGTGATAAGTGGAAAAGTAGAAGAAAATATCTTTTATAAAGCATACATGAACAAGCAATTTAGTCAGTATTTATTTTAGTGGGTTCAAATAAATCAATAAATTCAAGATTGCATGTAAAAGCAGAGTGATAGCATTCTGACAGCGAGCAAAATATTTGATTACATTAGTGCAATTAAACAATAAATAAACTGCAAAAAATAAATAACAAAGCAAGTGGAAAATCAAAGGCACTATGCATTGTCAACAAAGAGTGAAGCATTGATGGCATTTCTAGAAGGTGAATGATACTCAAAAGGAAGAGAAATAAAAAAAATTTGCACTTCATCAATAAATAATGACTTTACACATGTGATTCCTTTTTATTATTTATGCTGGTGAATGAGCAGAGGCATTCTTTATTGTTAATGTTGCATGATTAGTGTGAAATATTTATTATGCATAAGCACATTTTATTCCCTTAGTGCCAACCAGAACCACTGCAAGTGATCAGGGGATGTTTAGAACTTGCTGTTTGTATTAAGTTTATAATTTCAAGCCACTTCTTAGCTCTGTTTATCTAGTAGGGAGCTGCATGAAGCCGGACCCTATCTAAAGTATAACTGGTACAAATCAGGAACCATCCATAGACATGACTCTAATCTATCATCTGGCACACTAATGCACACACCTTAAACAAAATTTTAGAAACCATTTAAACTACATTTTAAAAGATTTATAATACATTCAGTATCTCAAAAAGATTTGGATTTCTTTCTGTCTGCCATTAGGTGTTTTGGTAAGTTTTGGTTTCTTAATATTTGTAGAATATGTATTGTCATCCTTTCATTTATGTTACACCACTTTCCAAGGTGGTGATAAGATATAATCATTTTCCCGACAAGCAGCTTGTACATTAAGTTCATGGAATGCCTTCTCAATTAATAGAAGCTACTCTGATCAGAACAGTAAATATGGAAAACCAACCATAAACCTTTGAGAGATGTTAACTTCTCCAGCACCTTAAAATTATATTCACTAGCAGGTGACAATCAAGAACTGTAGGTGTAACATTGATTATGTGAGTATAAGTGACATCATGTCAACTCACAGATTTCTCCTTTAGGCCAACTGACTACAATAACTTTTTTTGCCACTCTACAACCACTACTTGCACTTGAAAGGGCATTAGGCATTCAGCAGTAAAATGCTGTCCACTACATAGAACTTTGACAAAGTCCTTTCAGACGTTGTGCGTAACCTTTTCTGGATTTGTACCTATCTTGGTTTCAACCAGAGATCACAAATAAAATAAAATAAAATAAATAAATAAAAGTCAAATTAAGGTAACTAAATTTTTGTTCCTTTTAAAATCTTATTAGACTTCCTTGTGGCTGTCAGACTTACAGTATACATTGTGGGAGACTGCCAGGACCTTTACCCGACTGGGACATCTTTGTAATGGAAGGACCAGGGGAGAGAGCGTGCACAAGGCATTTTGGGTTCCAGGGGAACTGCCAGGCGGTACTACAGGGGCTAGGGAACCTATATTTTGTTGGGCTCCCACCTGACCCGGAAGTGCTTCCAGAGCATGCTTATGGCACACCAGAAGTACTCTCGGGTGCTACATAAAAGGAGCTGACTGCCTCAACTCCAGGAGCCAGAGTTGGAAGGAAGGAGGACAAAGCTTGCTGGAGGAGCAGAGGAAGCAGAGAGAAAGAAGAGTTGCAAAGTGCTTTATTATTATGGAGTGCTTATTGCTGTGCTTTGTCACTGTGGATGAAGTTGAAAATGCTTCACAAAGAGTTTCCCATGAAAAACAAACTAAAACCTTTGTTTGTGGCAACACATTTGTCCAGAGCCTGTCTGTGTCAGGTGTTTGGGGAGCTGGAGTGCCCCCAGTGGCCACAACATACAGTGCAGAGCATATGCACAGTTTAAACTGTGAACAACATGGAAAACTTTGTTTTGGTAGTCACAAAATCGTATCTATGCTTTTTGGGAGTTAATTGGATAGAAATTCATAGCCCTGTAATAAAGTGTTTGATTTTTCACCATTGATACAATTAGGTATTAATAGCTTAAATCACATAAGTTAAATATGGTATCCCAGGAGAGTCTGAGGTTGGGAAATTTTATTATTTAATTAAATAATATAATATTATGTAATATTAAAAAATATAAAAATACATTAATATAATATTAAAAATATAATACAGAAATATATTAATATAATATTTAATATAATATTAAAACTATAATATAAAACACGATAATATCATAGTACTAATCATTATTTTTAAATATGTGTCTCCATTTCTAATGGCTATTGTGGGCAGTAATCTTACATGTTAAATCTCTGTTAACTTTGTACATCATAAAGGAGCAATATTTATCCATTCCTTCTAAAAGAATTACTCTAACTGTGTAAACTTACATGGGAAAAAAGGTAGACAACAATTTGAAGATCTTGCCCTGAATTAAAATTAGATACATTTAAGCCATGCAATTCTGAATTTTCTTACTGCAGATCTTGTTTATGCACATCTGAAAATGCTACTTTAAAATGAGAGTTTCATTTGGGCACAGCATGGGAAATGTACTCTCTCCATAGGCTCTTTGTTCATGTTTAGCTGTTAGATTTGAATACATTTATTTTCTTAAAGTTGCTTGCCAGCTTTCAAGGAATAATGTGCATATTAAAAAAATGGATTGTTTCAATATTCATTTATAATATAAAAATGTTTGTTGTAACTGAAAACCATTCAAATAATAAAGATGTTCTGAATGTGCACAATTAAATAAAACTGCTATAAAATTACTTTGTATTCAAAACAGCAGGCATGTCTCCAGAGTCAAGTTACTCTTTGCTCTATATGCAGAGTGCCACTGAAAGTTGAAGAAAATCTTTAGGTCTGTAGAGCATTGGTTGTCATTCATAAAGCAGCGGTCAGCTGTATAACATCATGTTTCTTTTTCTTGTCTAATGACTCTACTAATAACACTCCTGTTTATACCATCAGATTTTACAACCATGATTTCATTGCTAAGCTAAGACATATGCAGGAAACAGGTAATGCCATGATTTAAGTATCAGAATACACATAATATTAGAATAAAGGAAGCTTTATTAAAAATAAGTGTTGGCGGGATAGTGGCCCGCACTAATTGTAGTGATACCATAAGTTGCACTTTAGCTCTATGCTTCCCTGAAGCCTTACTGATTTCAGCATTCAAATGAACATGTGATGTGAAAAAGTAGTCCATTCAAAGATTGTCTTGTATCATAATTATCTGCAAATCACTCAAAGTGACAAAATGGCACTATATACTTTTAGTTATTTGTATTTTAGTGTTGAGTCCATCTTATAATTCATATTTGTAGCCTCTATAAATTGTAATAAGTGTTAATTTTTGATCATTTTATAGTAAAAGGGGAGCAGCACAGTGGTCACAAATCCATGGTATTCTTGGTTTGAAACTCACACCTGGTCATTGTCCATGTGGGGCTTTTGCTGGGTTTTCTTTCCATATCCAAAAGACATTTGCATTAGTTTAACTGGCAATTCTAAACAGTGTACAGGCATTCTGTTCATGGTTGGCTCCTCCATTGCATTCGATGTTGCTGGGATAGACTCCACTCCTGTATGATCCTGGTCCTTTTGAAACTATTATGATTTGTTTTAGTAGAATGTGTAGTACAGTATACACTAGCGGAAACTGAAAAGAGAACACCACAGAACTGGGACTTGGGTAGGATAATCATCTGTCTGTGTTATGAATATGATCACACAAATGATGATACATTGGAATGTCGGCCCATGTCCTTTGACTTGGAGGTTCAACACTATTGGCTGGTGTGAGAAACACATCATCCAACCCAGTCACACACATGCTCAACCGAGGTCCAGTGAACATGCTGGTCATGGGTAATGACGAACAGCTTCTACAGCATGTTGTGCAAGCAGGACTTGTCTTGCAGGAAGACCACATCTCCTATTTCTCAATATTATCTGCAGTCTGAATTTAACATATTGTGTTACATAACTCCAAACTGGGTCCTTTTTTTTACTTTTCACTAGTTGTAAGAAGATTATTGAAAAAGTAAATATTAATTGAAATGTTCACATTCTGTTGTTATGTTCATAGTCCAGTTCTGCTGCTTAAGCTTTTATAATCAGTTTTATATTCCTAATAGTTGATTGACTACTTGCCATACAGTGTAAGAAGTTAATTTGTTTATATGTGCATTAAAAATCATTCAGATTTAACTCTAAATGGTTTATTAACTCACACAAAAAAAAATACTGTAATATTCACTAATTTATTAAGAATTTGTTAAATACAGTAATTGCAATCAAGGTCAATAAAAAATATGCTTGCACAGATATATTTGCAATTGACAAATGTCAGATTTACATTGTTGTTATAATAATAGTACTGAAACACTGTATTTTATTCTTTAAGTATTAGTAGAGTTTTGCACTCATAATGCTAACTATAATTTATTCAGCAATGTTTTGATTAGTTTTAGAGTAATTACAAATACAGTGTGAAACGAACCCCAGACACAGACAGGCAGACATGTTTTTAAGCACCACCACACGTTTATTTACACAGTCCTATTTACAATTCTTGTGCCACAAGCCCCAATCTCCACCAAAGTCCAGGCCAACCACACTATGCCACTTCCTTGGACCGCCTCCTTCTCTCTCTTCTCTGACCTCGTCCTTCTTCCACTTGACTCCAGCCTCGAATGAAGGGAGGCGGCCCCTTTTATCTCCACCTGGATGTGCTCAAGGTGTGCACCGGCAATTTCCCACAGACACGCGCCAGTGTGGCGGAAGTGCCGGCTGTCTCCCCGGAAGCACTCCAGGCATGGGAACGCCCTCTGGCGGTGACCACGGGCCTCTACAGGGTTGAGCTTCCAAGCCCTGTACCCGTGGCCCCCAATACAACCAGGGCAGTCACCCCCTCGTGGTCTGGAGGAGGCATGAGCCCTTCTCCTGTCTTCCTGGGCGTCCCAGCCAGGTATGAACCCCATCCGGGTGCTACAACAGTAAATAGTGTTATTTAGTTAATTTGTTTTGCTATTTTTGTGTTATACAATTTATTGAATTATTTTTAAAATAGCAAATTAAACAGAATCATACAGAACATATTTAACAGAACATATTACCTGATGGTGTTCATACCCCAGCCTATTCTGAGTTGGGGAAAAAAGCAAAGAAACTAAGATACAAGAGAAATGGAGCACCAACCTAACAGTGGTGTGCCTATCAAGAAAGTGTATGTCTCTGTAGGCTAGTCAAAGTAAGGGAAACCAAAAGGCACAGCATCAATGAACCACAGCCATTCAGGATTTGAAAATATTAAAAAGCCAGTCCACAATGGTTCTCATAGATGCTCATAGATGTAACTCCATAGGTAACAAAGTGTAAAATGAAGATACTCAGTTATCACATTTGACAGATCAGGGGATTTTGAATGTGAAGTCAGATGGAGATTAGCAGAATGGCTGCCTAAATGCATAAAATTGTGGTGGAGTGAGGTGAGACATAAAGAGGAAAGATCTAAAAGGATTGGAATTTGAAGCAATACTAGCATATCAACAGAAAGGAAGGAAAGATGAAAATGAGGGATAAAAGGAAAGCAGAGCCAGAACATGTAGAGAAACACATCTGGAGGGTACAATTGACCAAAAGGATGAGATTCAAGACCCATCAGTGGACACTTATGGGTAGCAAGGTAAAGTTTGTAAAGGAAGTTTACAAGGGCTTTTTGATAATTAGCACTTTGGTAATAGAATTTTATGGAATATGGTCTTCCAGGCAGGAGAAGGAAGGACAGAGATCTCTAAGCCAAACTCAAGTTAAGGGGAGATTGTCCAATAGTAGATATTAGTAGTAGTAATAGTGTCTAATAGTAGAGTATCACTGTCTTAGTGTCAATTTCGACTAATAACCAAAGAATTCAACTGGCAAGATGAGCAAAATACAGTGAATGGTAAGAAGTCAAAGCGTCAGTAGATTCAATAGTCAATTTACAGTTCCCTATCTCCGCTAAAGCATAATAATAGTGAAAATTTTATCATATCTTCCTTTGAGGGTATTGATCTTTAGGCTCCTCCTGAAGACAATGAATATTTCACAGGGTGAACTGAAGAAGAAGCCACAATACAATGATATCTGTAATGGGCCTCTGCCCAGATTTGTTTCTTTTGCTTGCGTGATCTTAGGAACATTTATTCACATGCATTTATTTACCCCCTATGTCATATATTATTATATCCCTAGACCTTTCAGGACTCGTTCACTCTGTGGAAGTGTGATTCTTGAATAAGGGTCAAGCAAGGCCCTGACAGTCATTGATTTGGTATGATTCTGGGTCCTCCCTGGCCGACAGTGTATACTTCAATCGTTAGGTGTGCTTCCAGCATTGTGAGGGTTGTGGCCTCTGAGGTCGGAACTCATGCGTAACTGATGCAGTGGTATAAAAGGATAGCTATGAGTGCAAATCCTTGTCTGACCTGCGGATACCAAATCTATCAAGTATTCATTTTATCTTTGTGCTCTTTTCTCAGATGTACTTTCGATTTGGACCTGCTTGTTCTCTCAACCACAATTACTGTCTCTTGTATTGGGCTACAGTTTTGTTTCACTTTATATCCTTTTTTTTTGTTTTGTTTGTGCATATCCTACTTTTGTTTAAAGGTTTATTTGCCAGTTCATTGACTGATAATATGGCTAATATTAGTCATGACCAAATTAAGTTAATAGTAGCAAAGAAAGATAGAGAAAAACAGTGCTCAACAATGGATGGACTCAGGATATCAGACATACATAAAAGTTTACCTGGCTATGCATCCCCATAGCACTTCTCCCTAAACTCCCCTCCTCTAATGAAACAGTTCACACCCCATCAAATACTGCAGATCCCCTGCCATTCCTAAAAAATGAATACAAATTAAAACCACATCAAAGTCATCTGATCATAAAATTGATAAGGATCCAAGAATAATGGGAAATTGATTCTCATGTTGATAAAAATAGACAAGCAAGCAACAGAACAGAGGGGGCAAATATAACATATCACTCAACAAATTAAGGTGTTAGTGTAGAAATCAAGTATCCCCAGTCCCACATCCACCCCATGTTATGATCTGCCTGAATCACAAAACTCAAAAATGTGCTTCACTTCAGAAAACTAGGTTTAAAAATACATTTAACCCTCAGCCGTACTTTATAAGTCAAGTTTATAATTCACACTAAAAAGGCAGAGGAGAACAACCCCAGATTATGAAGGTTTGGGATCCATTTGGGACACATTGTGGATAGAAAGGAGTTGAAACTGTCACATTTGCATATCTTCTCTAAGGCTTACAAACTTAATGTTGTCTGGCCATGTCCAGTCTTTTTTGACACTAATTTTCATTTTGAGGGTACCATATATGAGCCAGATGCCATTCATGGTCATGGCGAGAGACATTAGACTGCAAAAACAGACTTCTCTGGAATTTTTTCTCTGAACTGACACATTTTTTTTCAGTACTATGATTGCCAAGGCTATGTCAAGTGACATCTGAATCTGTTTTTTCTCACTAATGGCCCATTAGCTCAGCATCCTGATAATTCATCCCAAATGTCCTACCCCCAAAAGCCATAGATTGTGAACATAAAAAGAAATAATTTTCTGGCACACAGCATTGTCTATATATATTTTTACTTTAAATGTCAACATACATTTTCAATTAGAGTAAAAAAAAAACAAAAAAACTTCAGAGTTGTGTAGCCACGGGGCAAAGAACTGCTTCAGTATTTATTAGTGAAAAGCAAAACAACACATTTCAATCAGCTGGGAAGATAAAATAATACATGAAGTAGAAACTAAACACTTTACATAGTTTTTGTTTTATTGTGTGTGCATTCCCTAACTTTGCACTGCTTCATTCTACTTGGAGCCAGAGCAATCTGAAGGGATGCGGTGGCATGAGTCGCTTTCCAAAGTTGCCGTCTCACTCAGCATAAAATCACTTCAGCATTTCATCATAAAAAGAAATACAACACTTTTCAATCATTTGGAAGTATAAAATATTATATTGTATCATTTTTTTCTATATACAATACAGTTTATAAAATAACAGCATTATTTACATATTTTACAAATTAAATGCTCTCTCCGGGTTGGAGGAGTTAAGTATCTCGGGGTCTTGTTCACAAGTGAGGGAAGAATGGAGCGGGAGGTCAACAGGCAGATCGGTGCGGCATCCACAGTAATGCTGGCTCTGCAATGGTCCGTCGTGGTGAAGAGAGAGCTGAGCCATAAGGTGAAGTTGTCAATTTACCAGTCGATCTACGTTCCTACCCTCACCTTTGGCCACTAGCTTTGGGTAGTGACCGAAAGAGCAAGATCGTGGATACAAGCGGCCGAAATGAGTTTTCTCCGCAGGGTGGCTGGACTTTCCCTTAGAGATAGGGTGAGGAGTTCAGTTATCCGGGAGAGACTCGGAGTAGAGTCACTGCTCCTCCGTATTGAGAGGAGTCAGTTGAGGTGGTTCGGGCATCTGGTCAGGATGCCCTCTGGACGCCTCCCTAGAGGGGTGTTCCAGGCATGTCCCACTAGGAGAAGGCCACGGGGCAGACCCAGGACATGCTGGAGGGATTATATCTACTGGCTGGCCTGGGAACACCTTGGGGTCCCCCCAGAGCAGCTGTAGGAAGTGGTTGGGGAGAGGGAGGTCTGGGCTTCCGTGCTTAGGCTGCTGCCCCTGCGACCCAACTTCGGATAATCGGTGGACAATGGATGGATGGATGGACAAATTAAATAGGTAAAGAGTAAGCAGCATAATGGACTGAGTATAAGACTGTTTATAACACCAGTCCACTATCATTTTTTCAGTCTGAAAAACAAACGAACCAAAAATGGACGCACTTTCACTTTTGTTTTGCTCTGCGGGTGTTCTGTCACTTCTTCTGCACTTTATTAGTATCTGCCTCCGCAAGCATCTCTTTGGTCCTTTCACAGTGGTTTGGCAGATCCTATCTCACTTTGTTTATAGTTAGGTGTGGAGCAGACTTGTCTTCAGGCAAGTAGCTTATTTACCATACAAAGTGAAATGAAAATATTGTCAGCAGTGACATGTCTCATATTGCCTGTAAAAGGTTTACGATTCACATCATCTGTCTTACCCTGGCAATCAAGTGTGATATTTCTCCAAACAGGGAATAGTATCATAATGTATATTTGTTACTTATATCAGCTGCTATCCAAAATGTAATTCCATATTTGTTAGGATTGTTTGACTTTCACTGTGAGAAGGAGAATCAACATTCTATGAGATACAACTGCTCATCAACAAATACATCTGTCCTTACTTATAATGCATTATGCAGTTCTGCAGACAGTGTGCTAGGAGTCAGATATAGCAGCCAAAGTTTCAGTATATGAAAAGCATAGGCAGAATCGCTTTTATATGGGGAAAGGAGAACACGTGAGATGGTACATTGTGGACGGAACGATAAGTGAATGAATGCAGTCGACTTGTAATGTTTTCACAGACACAACATAACTGATAGAGGATGCAAATGCAATAATAAACAATCAGTTTTCTTTGCATGTTTACACATCTGCCATCAAACCATTTGTGTGGTTCAGTATGTATCAGCAATTCAATATAGCTGTGCTCAGATCATATTTAGGTGCCTTATTTATGGTCAAGTACCAAGTTGCATTGGTCCTTATATTTTTACAAAACAAAAGCCCACCAAGTAGTCTTACATTTACATTCATTGTCAGAACAGACATGTCTGCAAAAACCATGTTGACTGAGCCACCACCCACCCGCTCTTCACTTGTGGCTCAATTTCTGTGTCCACTATGTGCCACTTTACATTTTCTTCATTTCCTGCGTGAAATTTATGCTGGCTGTGTACTTCATATTCTATGGTGTGTAGAAAGCATTGCAATGCCATTTTAAAGTGACTTTATAATTGTTCTTTATCTAACTGAAATAACTGGAGCACCGAAAGGTTTTCAAGTCTATTTTTTAAATTTGTTTATTGAATTTGCTTTTTTTTTGTGTTTTGTTTCTGTTTGTTGAATTTGAAACCTGTTTTTCAACTTAGTTTTTTTTCATCACACATAGTGAAACCATGTAAGTGAATATAATTGTGACTTTTTTTGTTCATTATTTTATAGTATAATATTTTTATAGTCTGCTAAAGATAGACAACAATTCATATCTGGGAAATAATGATCAATGATGTCAATAACAGCAGCAGCGGATGACTAGTCAAGGTAAAAAGGACGTGCAAATGCAGTCATGTTCAAAATGGAGGTGAGAGCTTGTGGTGGTAACAGGGGGTCTTTCATTTACAAAAAAAACCTAAATATAATCAGCCATTTTTTCTGAATAGAATTTCAGGATTGCCACAACATAGGCATTTGAAGTGCAGCAATTTAAAAAAGTCAAGGAAGAACAGGAGTGTGACATTGACACTGATGAAATAATTAAAGATTTAAAAAGACTGTCAAATGGCATTGGCTGTGGCATTTCTAATGTTAATGCTGGCCAATTTCAGCTGTAATGTTGGTCAAGTTTGTTTGTATTCGGGGGTTAATGGGATCCATTAAAGGGTTCTTTCTGGTGACACAGTGGGAGGTGTTCCCATCAGCAACCTCCACATTATGGCGATGAGTGAGGCTTTTTTAGAGAATTAAAGGCAGCTGAATGGGTTCTGCATCCTGAGGATGATAGTTTAGTCTGCAAAGTAAGCACAAGGTTCTGGCAAGTTTGGTAGCAATTGACATCATAGTCAAAAATGAATGTTCCAGTACAAGCAGAGTGAAGAAGTCCAAACTTTAATCAGCCATCGTCATGGAGGTTCACATGATCTACCATGTTATTTTTCAAATCATAATATTCAATGAGAGAATGAGGAGCGTTTCAAATAGAACTATAATATTTCCTTACTATGTTTAAAAGTTGTAGAAGTGTTATATTATTTTAGAAAACTGGTGATGGCAAAATCCTCATTTGTATGCAGACCTAATAAATTATGGTCATTGTAACAATGTAATAGGGTTAATTTTGCATGACTGGTATCCTTGCTGCTACCTGTTCTCCATTCCCAGCATAGACAGAAAAAAAAAAGAAAAAAAAAGAAAAAAATTTATAGTAGATAGTAAAATAGTATATGCTAAAAATCTAGCAAAAATGTATTTTCATAACACAGAGCAGTACTGGACAAGATTAATAACACTGTGAATCAACACAGAGTTTGCATGTTCTCCCCTTGTCTGCGTGGGTTTCCTCTGGGTGCTCTGGTTTCCTCCCACAGTCCAAAGACATGCAGGTTAGGTGGATTGGCGATCCTAAATTCTCCCTAGTGTGTGTGTGTGCCCTGCAGTGGGCTGGCGCCCAGCCTGGGGTTCGTTTCCTCCCTTGCGCCCTGTGTTGGCTGGGATTGGCTCCAGCAGACCCCCGTAACCCTGTAGTTAGGAAATAGCGGGTTGGATAATGGGTGGATGGATCAACACGTGTTGTAAAACAATCAGTTATTACAAGCAAAAAATAATATCAACTTGAATAAAGATTTATATGGACATAATCGGCAAAAGTTTCTTCAAAACTAAATGCAAGTTCACATAGATAATTGATTGACTCTTTTTTAGTTTTTTTGAGCATATCCAATATTAATTTCTGTATGTGAATAATAAAAGCCATACGTTTGATTTTAGTATTTCGTCCCAGCACTGTAACAGCAAATGCAGCCAACACCACAACTAGAACTATGACTTCTTACACTCTCTGTATTTGTGTGTAAAAACCATGAAAATTTTCAAATGAAACTGAGCTTCTGCACAAATAATTTATAATTGTATTATTGCTGTATTCAAGAGCAGACGAGCTGGAGATAGAATATCTTTGTAAATCTTATAGAACAGTCTGTATTCTGCATCTCAGCATGGTGTCAGAGCTATGCAGAAGATAATATACATAATCTAGTGTCTTCAAACAGTATCAATGTCCCCAGCTGTTCTGATGTTCAAGCACCAGCATGATACCCGCTCATCTACATGAAGATTTCTCTACAAACTCTTTTGATTGTATACAACTTAAGCACACTATGAATCCTATAATTCATTTTGGGATGGTAGAATGAATTTCCCTTGAGACTTTTGTAAAACATTATGGCTTAAGACTGAGTAACATTAGAAGGCATGTGTGTTACAGAGTGCAGTCAATAATGGCTAGAAAAGTCATTTTTTAAACTGAATTGTTAATTTGAAGTTTATTAATAATGAGTGTTGTTTTTCTAAGGGTACTTGTATAAAAGTATTTTTTTACAGTTCAGGTAGTGATTACAACTGAACAATTTGACATTTTAAAATCACAGTCAAAACAAACATCTAAGCATTTATAAAAGCTGCCCTAAATGTATATATGAAGTCCCTACTTGCATTTTATATGCTTTTTAACTCTAACTCTAGAATATTATTAAATAGTTAAATATTTAATTGCTGCTAATAAATTTGAAAAATGTACATAGTAGGTGTAATTACTGCATTTTACAGAATTTTTCATCAATTTCCATCAAGCAAAAAAAAAGCATGTCATCTTTTATTAAATTTTTTCAGTATTTGCAGAAACAATTTTGTCAACTGCATTAAAATAAGAAAATGTTTAATAAAATTGTATGAAGATGCAACAACAGTATTTTGGCAAATCACTGTATTACTTCTATCTGACATTGCAAACTTATAAGATAAAATTAGCTACCCAGCATCTTGCTAATGGTAACCATAGTCACAGAATTAATAACTATAATTTTTTTGCCTTGAATGATTAGTATTAAGACAGCAATCTTCAGACATATCTGTACTGTTTATGTAATTTTCAGTATATAGTATTACTATTTAATACACAAAAAGTGTGCAAGCATATTGGCTGCAATTTTGTGCTCGGATTGTCACACATGTGCATCACATGGTCACTCTCTTAGTTTTTTCCCAGGTATGTCGTTCCACTCCAGACAGAGAGGGGACGATACCACAGTGCTGTGTCTTGCTTTTCCTCCACAGTACTAAGAACACTGCCCAGTGAGGATAACTGACACACTGGTCCCATGGCCATAAAAGCACAACCACCTGGAAAGAGGCATCTCTTCCTGACCAAGCTTCTCTTTAACCTGAACAAACCCTTAAAATTATTCGGCCCGCATTAACTGGAGGCTGTTGTTTTGTTCTAGTTTGATGCCATTGAGCATTTTGCTTTCATTTTTCTTTTGAAGTAAATGGGACAGCCGGGTTGGAGTCCCAACATTTTGTTTGTTGAGGCTGTCATTCCTCTCGGAAGGCCACACGGTAAATCTAGTGAATACACACTTCTCAGAGCAGGCAGTGATGTAAGTATTAGTTGGGAACTGGTCAAATTCTGTTACTAAATTCAATGTAGTGTTTGAAAAGATTGTAGCTGTCTAGGCAAGATCACAGATCGTACGTTTGGTCTGACCAGAAATTCCAAAAGTCTGTTGCACACACTACAGAGTCACAGACGTGTCTCATTAATATTCATTTGTGCTTTTCAGACCTGAAGAAAGCACATGACCATGTTCCCTTGTATGATGTTCAAGAGTCCGTGCTTTGTGAAAAAGTTGTTTTTGGCGTTAAGTGAAGTCCATTTAAAATGAATATAGGACTCCCAAAAGATTGTGTCTCATTTTTTCTCCTCTGCTGTTCACAGTTGTTATTGATAAGATAACAACTTACAGCAAATACCTAGAAAATATCCAGTATGTGAAACTGAGAGATGCAATCCTGTTGTTTTCAGATTATGTTATCATTTTGGTCAATCTTTGATCTCCACCATACACTGAAGTGTAATGCAATTAAGTTAATGATTAGCACTTCTAAAACTGATCTCTTTGTCCTCTCTTTGTCCAAAGGAACTATTTGATCTCTACAAAGTTGTATCTTGAAGTCTTTTTTTATAATTAAGGGTAGAAGCAGCTATGAAATTGACCAATGAATCAGTGCAACCAAGCCAGTTTTGAGAACACTGCCCTAGCCTGAGGTGGTAAGAAGGGATCTAAGCCCTTGGACAAAGCTTTTGATTTACCAGTTAATCTACATCCCCATCTCTACATATGGTAACAAGTTCTGAGTAGTAACTGATTGAGTGAGATTACAGGTGCAAGGAGCCAAAATGAGGTCCTTGTGCAGTATTGGCAAGCTAATTCCTGATAGTGTGAAAAGTTTACCAATGCACCAGGACAGTCTCGTGATTTGGAATGGATCTTACCTCTGAATTTAGTTTCTTAGTATTTTTTGTATTTTATCTTTGCATGTTTTAGTTTAAATTTTGTTAATTTGCCATCTTTATTGGTTAATTGTTCTGTGAACTACCCTTTATCTTCACTGTTAGTTTAGATATTTTTCCTCCAGATTTCTTGTAGCTTATTATGTCATTTCTTTTTGTAGTAGTGGAGTGCTGTCCTAATTGAACAACAGGTACCATGTGCTATAATTGGTCATCTTTGCAGCACCTGGATACTACAAAAAAGTTGATCAGTCAATCCAAGTATGCATTGGCACTAGCTTCAGTTAGTATCCCAACCACTTTGTAAGTTTATGACTGTTGTTAGGGCCTTTGGTGCTTGGGGAATATTATTGGTGGTTTCTTTCTCTTGAAATTAATTGGCAATGAAGTAATTTTTAAGTTTGTATTTTGAATCACAATTTTTGAATTTTTATTTTAGTTACGTTTTTGTTAATAAAACGTACTTTTGCGTGACCACGTTTTATGACATTTTTCCTTCTACCTATGGTAATATTCATAACAGACAGAGTAGATCTACTATTTTGTTGTGATAAGGAAACAGGAGATCAGGGGTGTGAGGCCTCCAAATGAACCACTAAAGTAAGACAGAATTAGCACTGGCCTTTCCAGAAAATCTCACAAAATCCAAGCTTTTCTCAATTACAAACAGTAGGTTAGGTTAAAACTGGGCACCAAACATTGCTTAAAGTTCAAACATCTTCTTAACCCTTTAACCGCCAACTCCCTAAATATTCCCCACGCCAGGCGAAATCTGAACAATTTTCGTTTTTTTACTTTTTTACATTTTTTTTACATTTTTTACATTTATTCAAGCAGTATTGACCACTAAATGTTGTGCAAGTTGCCAGTGTATACACGAAATCTATAAATGTAACCTGAATTCTCAGCTAAGCAAAACATCTTGATACCAAACCGTGCCCTTTTCAATGGTAGATACTGTCGAAACTGTAAGCGGCCCTTCCACGACAATAAACTTTCATCAACTGCAACTGACGGTCCTGGCATGTAGGGCAACTGAAATGCTTCAAATAAATGATCAATCAAAGGACGTAGCTTGAACAAGTGGTCGCGGTTTGGATCTTTCTTATCTGGCTCGTTTTTGTTGTCATTCAAATGAAAGAATTTCAGCAGCAAAGAGAATCGGTTACGTGTCATGACAGCTGCAAAAATAGGTGTTGCATACATAGGATCTGTAGACCAGTACATCTCAATATCTGGTTTTCTGATTATTCCCATCAACATCAAAATCCCAATGAATTTTTTCATTTCGTTTTCATCAGTGTCAAACCAAGCACGAACACGGGAATGTGGAGGTAAATTGGGATTTTTCTCAATAAACTGTGCTGCATACAGATTTGTCTGATGAACAAAATGTCTGATCAAATCAGGTGACACAAACAGCTCATAAAACTGCTCAGCAGTGTAATTGTTTACATCAACAATAAAGCCACACGTTCCCTCAAACGAATGCAGAAAAGGTAGTTCACCACAGGCAGCAGCCCAGCTGAGATGCTGGGGATACACCCACTCAGCGCCGTCATCCGATGCGTCTTCATTCACAGTATCATGCAGCGCACGTTGCTGCTCATCACTGTCGCTAAAATCTTCTTCAGAACTGCTACAATCATGATCAGAACTGTCCAAAATCGCCTGCAAAGCCTCACTTGAAGTCAGTTTACGTTTCGCCATATTCACAGCTGTTACATGCGAATCACGTCACATGACCGGCCAAAACAACCACAGACTTGTCAAAATACAACGTAGTAATAATACCCACGGCAAACCGTCAGTTATACTACTTGCCAGGCATTCATATAACCACAGGCAAATGTGCCGGATAATTCCGGCAGTATGGCGTTAGCAATAAAACAACGGTGCCGGATATATCCGGCAGAGGGCGGTTAAGGGGTTAAAGAGTCTCAAACTTGCCAAAATTACCCATAAGACTTTGAAACCTTGAAAAAGTCTGGCTTACTTAAACAATCCAAAAAGAATCTTAATACATAATTCGCCTGCCTCCTCACTCACTCACTCACGTCCGTCCGAAGCTGAATGCGCAGTTGCCTTCTGCGCAGCTGCCCGAAAAACCTTACGAGACAGACCTCCAACCCCAACATCGTGGCAGGCGGCGGATTTACGGCCGCAAAAATTCAAAGAGAAAGGCGACTTTGATTAAAGCTCTAGAGGCCTGAAAGGCGATTTTGACTACAGCTCGAGGCCTAATTACGCATTCTGATTCAATTACGCATTCATTCAATACACCTATATCAGGTTTGTGATGCTTATACTTATTACTATTCCATATTGTACTGGAACATTCATCATTCAATATTATACTATAGGCCTGGAAAATTCATCAATTAACAGTACAAGCCTGTACAGTAATGAGTAAAGTGGACATCTTACGTTGTTGAAACGGGCTGTTTGTCTAGTGTATTTATAAACAAAAGAATGACAAAAAGGTGCTCAAAAGTATAAAAATGAGTGTCCTGAAAGGCAAACCTTAGGCAAACAAGTCTCAACTATACTAACAAGAATCAAATCCTATCTAAGAGAAGAACATACCAAGCCTGGCCTTTTCATCTCTACACTTCGCTTATGATATTAAAAACACAGATCCCAAAAAGCCAACAGATTTGATTTAATAAGCCCAAATGCTTCAAGCCTTTGGTCAGGCATGATATACAATGACTAGTCAGTTTCATGAGCCTAGACACATAACTCAGGCAGATAGTACCTCCTGTTCCCTTACTATTCATAAGCAGGAGCAAATTAATGAGCCCAGCTGATGATGTGGGACAAACAAGTATTAATATTCATTTAGCCCAGTCAAATTAATTAAGTGTATTTAATTTATTTTAGTTAAAAACTCAGACAATAAGATGAGGAGCAGAGTAGAGCACAGAAGTGAGAAGAAAAAGAGAAACTTGGGTAGTTATGGGCACAGAATGGCATGTTATTTTGGGTCACTGAGCCACCAGATTCATTCAAATGCAATGCAATGCAACCTACAGTATGTGCTGTCTGTAGGATTACCGTTAATGATCTTCCACGAATCAGCACAAGTTCCTGTCTACAGTTCAGGTTATATTCTATTTTTGACAGTATTTGAATTTTTGCTACCGCTTATATTTATCATCCTATACCATGTTTAAATAACATAAGTGCTGTGGAGCAGCAATGGATAACACTGTGTAGCTTCTAGCTAGGGGAATAAGAGAATCATTAGCTCTTGCTTGTGGTCATTAGAAGATAAAACAGAGGGAGGCTTCTGACTAGTGTCTACAGTATATAGTGCCATCCACGGTCATGTCTCATCAATCAGTAACAAGAGTGTGGTTTTGTGGATACAATATGTTACTTAAGACCATTGCCCCAGCTGCTTTGTGAGCACACTACTTACACCATTCTTCAGTCTGATTAGCAGAAACAGAACACATTGTGAGTTTTATGTTCTTTATTTGATTGGAACCATTTTGGAAACTAAACTTTCATACATATTATATCAAGGGACTGACCTCCTTCTGTGATAATACAAAAATTAAGTCAATAAATTTGTATGCATATTTTTCTTTATATTCTCCATCACTTCTATCACTGTGAGGGCTATTTAAATATTCTTGAAATTGCAGCTCAAATAGTAGTAGTTAAAAATTCAGACAATGCAGTTAGACAATGACTGACAGCAGATCATCTTAATTGGAAATATTATTTAGCTGCCTATATTGAAAGAACTCTGTTTTTCAAAATGATATAATATTTAGTTGAAACTGAAAAAATATTTTTGATACATTTTTTTCTTAGAATAGTGTTCCAGTGTCCAGAATACACTATTAAATTCTGCTAACTGCAAATTGAATTATTCCCGGTGAGAAAATTATTAAAGTGAAATGTTCTGTGGATTAGAGTTGAAGGAGTCACAGAAGGACTTTATCAGCATGCATCTTCAAAATTAAAATCAGATTAAACTTAATAACACTCTGAAACCAGAGTGTTAAAGTCAGATCCTGAAGAGCTTCAATGACTGCAGATTTTCATTCCAGCCATTTTCTTAATTAGTAACCAGTTGCTGCTACTGAAGGAACAGACTTAATTTGCTATAATTTTAATATATGAATGTTTTATGATTTAAAACCACAAAAGTAATATGTTCCATTACCAGCACTAATAAGGAAACTGGCTGGAACAAAAATGTGCAGCTGCTGCAGCCTTCTAGTATTGGAGTTTGACATGTCTACTCTAAAATATGCAAAGTAAAGATAGAAGCACAATCATTTTCTATCAACAATTTTTCAGGTGTCTTCTGAGGAAGAATATGTTAAAGAAATGTATATTGCGTGAGAAAGATGGAAACGGGGGAAGAGGAAACACAAGCCTAAAAAAATGAAAATGGTTGAAAACATTGAGAGAGACTTGAATATATAGTTCAAGTTCAAAGTTTATTATCATGTGCACAGTAAGGAAAGTGTTTCCCTGTACAATGAAATTCCTTCTTTGCTCTCCACACCAAATGACAAAACCAACGTATAAAGATAAACATAAATAATAAGTAGCATATAGATAATAAGTAAGCAGAGGCAGCATAAAGTATAAAAACAGAATAGAAGTATAAAGGGTAATTGTGCAGGTAGGTGTGTGATGGACAAGTCAAATACAGTTGTGTGAGGTAGACAGAATGAGGTGAACCATGGTTATAAACTCCAATCAGTTATTTAGGAGTCTAATGGCCTTAGGAAAGAAAGAGTTCTTTAGCCTGGAAGTCCTCCATTTCATACTTCTATACCCCCTGCCTGAGGGTAGAAGTGTGTTGTGTTGGGGGTGGGTGGGGTCCCTGAGGATTGAGGCAGTTCTCCTGCGGACTCTGCAGTTGTAGATGCTCTGCAGAGAGGGCAATGGGGTCCTGGTCATCTTCTCAGCACTCTTTACCACTCTCTGCAGGCGTTTGCGGGCCATAGCAGTAGTGTTGCCTTACCACACTACATATAGTTGGAAGCAGAGTACTATATGTGATGCATAGAAACCACTTAAAACAGAAATTGCCAGGTATAAATAGTGAACACAAAATGTAAAAGAATTGTATGAATGAGAGGTTTCCATTCCGTTCCATCAGCTGTCCTTATGGATGACACTGCAGTTGTGACTCGCTGGGCTGGCTACTTTGAGCAGTTGTTCAAAGCTGATCCTCCGGCTAGGACGTTGGATATCACTGGGTCCACGATTCTTGAGGCTGATCCTCCAATTAGCTGTGAACCACCCAGTCTCACTGAGATTGCACAGGTGGTGAACCAGCTGAGGTGGGGGGAAAGGCTGCAGGGATCTGTGGTGTCTGGGGTGAATTTCTCCAGGCAGGTGGTAAGGCTGTCCTCCTGGCATTGCAAGCAATCTTTGCTTCCATTTGGGAGACTGGCATCATCCCAACTGACTGGAAAACGGGACTTGTCGTCCCTATCTGGAAAGGGAAGGGTGATCGCCTGGATTGTAGCAACTACAGGGGGATAACACTGCTCTCGGTGCCGGGTAAGGTCCTTGCCAGGGTCGTCCTCAATAGGAACCGTGATCACCTTCTCACCTGAACAGTCTGGTTTTACACCTAAGAAGTCTACCATCGACCGCATCCTGGCACTGAGGGTTCTCATGGAGCGCAAACGTGAATATCGGCAGAGTTTCTTTGCAGCCTTTATCGATTTTCTTTTGACTCAGTTGTTCGAGCTGCCCTGTGGGACATCCTGAGGATTCATGGCTGGCCTGTACACTGGTACTGTGAATGCTGTGCAGAGTGGAGGCAGGACCTCTGCGTTTTTCCCAGTTGATTCTGGGGTTCGTCAGGGGTGTGTTCTTGCTCCTACTCTGTTCAATGCTTGTATGGACTGGGTGTTGGGCAAGGTCATGGGGTCCAGCGGCTGTGGGGCATCTGTTGGTGAAGAAAGGTTTACAGATCTTGACTTTGCTGACGATGCTGTGATCTTCGCGGAGTCAATGGAGGCTGTGATCGGGGAGCTCGAGAGACTGAGTGAGGAGTCTGAGTGTTTGGGCTTGCGAGTGTCCTGGATAAAAAACAAGATCCAGGCCTTTAATAACCTCTTGGGCACAGCCATCAGCAGTGTATCTGTTTGCGGAGAGAGTGTTTACCTTGTTGAGAGGTTTACTTACCTTGGCAGTGACATTCATTCTCTGGTGACTCTTCCTATGAAGTCAGTAGACGGATTGGGAGAGCATGGGGGGTCATGAGGTCGCTGGAAAGGGGTTTGTGGCACTCCCGATATCTATGCAAAAGGACGAAGGTCCAAGTCTATAGAGTCCTGGTGCTTCCTGTCTTGCCATATGGTTGTGAGACATGGATGCTATCCAGTGACCTGAGACGAAGACTGGACTCCTTTGGTACTGTGTCTCTCCGGAAAATCCTTGGGTACCTTTGGTTTGACTTTGTGTCAAATGAGCGGTTGCTCATGGAGTCCAAAATTAGGCACATTACCTGCATTGTGAGGGAGCGTCAGTTACGGCACTATGACCATGTGGTGTGTTTCCCTGAGGGTGATCCAGCTCGTAAGATCCTCATTATTGGGGACCCGAGTGGCTGGACCAGACCAAGCGGTCGCCCAAGTAACACCTGGCTGCGTATCTGCCTGGGGGGTTGCAAACTGGGATCCCGAGTTGTTTCGTTGTGTAGTGGGTGTGGCAACACACTGTACCAGTGCATGCTCCCCAACTTGACTTGACTTGAGGTTTCCATTGATTAAGTGGTTGGCAGTCCGAGATAATGGATTATCTTTGAATAAATCTTCTTGAAAGCACTATGTAGTAAAATAGGAAAATATCATTAACAACATGAGGATGACATAAAGTGTTAGAAAGAAACAGAGAACATAAATGATCTTCAGATCTCTGGCCAGTGTTTTGGGCTGAATACTGCTGGACTGAGAACTATCTATGAGTAAACAACCCTGAATGGATGAAAAACAGTTTTCACCGAGTGCTTCATTTTGCCAGGTCAATTTCCTTGGTAAATAGGCAATGCGACCTCAGGACTCACTCTAACTTTGTACTTTCACCCTTTACAATCAATTTCTGACTTTTGTATCTTCTCCACATCATTTAAAACACAACGTTTTAAACTTTTTTTTATTTTATTAATTGTGTTTTTATTTTCCAGAATAGTGATTCACCTGTTTTTCCTTTGTCATCAGTAGCTGTATTCATTAATCTGATCCTATGCTTGACATATCCTTGAACTACAGAAATGACAGAGAAATAAAAAGCACTTCTTGCAAAGCAATTTGTACATACATGTCCCAGAATAGTTTGAGAGACTAATATATCAGGATAAAAAAAAAGTATCTAACTGCTAAGCCATTTCATGAAGCATAGACCCCTGTCAGCTTGGCCTATGAGGATGCTATTAAATTTGGTTGATACTGTAGACAATGCTGATAAATCAACTGACACAGACTGGAGTTGACGAGTAATGAATGTTCCAATGGAGAATACATGTCTGTTACAAAAACATGCAGTGAACATATTGGTTGTTTTTTTATTATTTGCACTTCTTCAGTTATGAAACTTGGAAAAATGAAGAAGTTAAAATAAAACACGAAACTATTATACCAAGTTGAATAAATGATGACATTATTTAAACTTTTTTAATTTAAACAATGCAATTATGTAAGTATAGTATCAGCTTTCAATATTTGGTAAAATAAGTTTTTGGTTTTTTTTAATGCAAGATTTACTGCTTTTACATCATTGGTATAACCCATAGGATACAATTGTCTAGAAGTGGGTAGGGCCCACATTTGCCTCCTTAACAGACTAAACTAAATTCTTAAAAAGCAGGAAACATTCCTTAGGGATTTTGTCCCATTCTGAATGGCCTCACACAATTCCTGCAGATTTTTGGTCACATATCCATGCAGTACATCTCTATTTCCATATCTTTCCTTAGGCACAATGTTGGAGAGAGATCTGTGGACTAAGCATTATGTAACTGTCCTGTCTTCTACTGCTGTAGTTTATTGACTTCATGGTCTGATAGGTTGTCAGTTCATTGATGCCTTTCTGTACACCACCATTTCATTGTTTAAGTTAACAAGAAGTGAGATATTCTGTGAAATGAAATGAGTCTGGCAATAATTCTGTCACTCACTAGTTGTTTTAATTGATATTCGGACTTCAGCCTTCACACATTATACAGTTCATGTCGACGTGTCATTTATTACTAAAACATGAAAAACGTTTCTGTTTTAACAATGTGTTTACATAGATTGTTATAGACACGGAACACATGAAATGTATGTACTCCAAATAACAATCTATTATTTCTACTCTAAAACTCCAGTACTTCACTTCAAGATAATCAAGGCTTGAACTCAGAGAAGTTTTTGCCCTTTCTGAGGCAGTGGGTGGAGATGGTATAGCAGGCTGCTTGCTGTTTGTGTTGGTTGACACATTTACAAGACAAAACACGCTGACGGAGAGGTGTGAAGGGATTTAAGGTGGGCCGGATTTACGAGTTTTTTCGTAGACTTTGGTAATTCTAGTGTTAATGCGTCAACTTCTGTAAATAGTAGAGACAGTATTGCATTAAAGTCTTAGGAATTCATTTTTTGCTGAGACATTGGAACAACTACATTTGTCACCAACAATCATAACCAGTCAAAATTGCATACTGTAAATCACATATCTTGCCTTTGCTAATGTTTGTTTGAACAAAAATTATACCACTCAAACAAGCCTGCATGCTTATATATATTGAGTTGGTGTAACTTGAAGGAATGGATGGATGGATAGAAATGTATTTTGGGTTCTGTGTTGCACTAGTGAAATTGATAAACAGCTATTTTTAAGAGCACACGTAGGGCATGTTCAAAACTGAGAAGACAGACATAGCCCCCCTAGCCACAGGAATGCCTAATTTAACTAGCAAGACTGACATTTCTAAAGACTTTATTACCTTGAGATATAAGAGTTGCATGTTAAAACAGCTGACATGCAGCTCATCCCACAACTTTCTGACTAACATTTGCAAGAAACAGTGTATGTATATATACAGCATAATTGTAATAGCACTCCATTATACTTGCAACCCCAACCAAATGGATTCCTACTAATTTCACTCCTTGTTCAGGTAACTCACTATCATTAGAAGGATAGCTCACTTAGGTGTGCTGGAATAGAGATTGTGCAGTTGTGGCAGGGCTTGCTCTTTTTATATGCTCTCCTGCAGCTGACACTGAAGCTGTTCATTTGAATAATGGAATGCCACCTCATGGTAATGCTGACTCTAGATCTATGAATGAGACAGAGAAGCAGATTTTTAATTGAAAACCTACATTTTCACATATTGTGACACGTGAGTCACTGTCTTAATGTTTCAGAATGACCAACTTTATTAATCAACTTAAAACAGAAACAGCAAGTGTATTTATTGAAGCGGGAGCTACCACTCCATGACACACAGGCACAGAAAACAAGCAGTGAGTTTATTAGTCATTTTGCCTCAGTTCCCACCTTCAGTTCAGGCACTGATAATCCTCCTCGTCAGAATAGTTCCGCAGCTGTAGATCCACGACTGGGATCAGATAGTCCTGGAGGAAAGGGGACAAAGAGAAAGTGGGCCAGGTCATTGGCCGAATTAAAGCACCCCGTGCATTGGCGATCGTGTCTATGGCCGACGGGCACATTGCATGGGTTTTGCAAAATCATCATTGAGGTAGTGAGCCTTCTATGGCCTACAGACACATTGCGTGGCAGGGCTACGAACTCTTCATTGTGGCAGGACACATTGCGCTGCTGGGCTGTGGACTCATCGTTGAGGCAGTGAGCCTGCCACTGTCTGGTGGGCACGTCATAATATTTACACATATTTTATTAAAAAACTACAAAAACAAATCTGATAATTAAGATTTTTTCATAATTAAATCACAAATCTTAACGAATGAAAATCAGAAATGGCCTGCAGAAATTGCAACTGCTTTAAATTTAAGATAAAAATGATACTTGTAATAATTAATTTAATGTACTGTAATACATCATCCTATGCAAAGATAGTAGCATTATTATAATTTAACATGAATATATGAATATGTAGCACTTAATGTATAGTATGTATTTCCTGACATATTTATAATACTTCTTTTATTAATTCCATTTCTGAATTTGCTTATTCCTATGTAGGGTTGATGGGCATGTGTATGGAAGTGGTATTATTTGTACTGAATATTCCCTTATTTCAGTTTAGTAATGTTCCATAGTTTAGAGCGCAGTTTTGACTTTATAGAATAAAATACATAATCATGTGTAACATATGAAACCACCACTATACAACTACAGACACTAAAGTCCATAGCATTTTTTAAATTAGACCAGCTTGAACTCCTTTTACAGACTACCCACGTGTGCCCCTCAGTGTTATTTTCAAATATACACGGGTAACAAGTCTAGACTTCTTAGATTCCACAGCTTTAGTGGCTCTTTACCTAAGTCTAGAAATGTTCCTCCAGTCGGGTTTCAGTCTGGAACCTTCTGTGCTAGTAGTGAGAAGCTTCCTTTGATGTCATCCTTGCATAGAGATATGGTAGTCATGTCTACTTTGGGCAAAGTACTTCAACTGAGCAAATGTATAGTATCCTGATGGGTGGAGCCCATCTGAACTTCTCATTTTGTTTTAATTATGAAGAGACACAAACTGTATCAGTTTATCATTTATAACCAGTACTTATTTTAAGCCTTAGGTTCATGGCTAACCATTGTCTGTAAAGGTTCAGTCTGTCTTTTGGTTTTAAATACATTGTGTTATATTGTACATTATATTTATAAACAATAAAACATGTTCATTACAAGATCAGTATTGCATTGTGCAAGGATTTAAACTGAATTATAAAAACACTCTACTCTGTTTTATTAGAAAGAAAACTATACATTTAAATGCTGCTGTGAAAACCTTTTATTATTATTTTCTGGTTATACTGAAAGCACTAGCATGTAAATAAGAAGAAAAGGAAATTTATCCAAAACAATGTAAACTGACTTAATTATGACTTAATGTGTCTGCTAACTTAGATTGATTTTTGAGTTCTATGCCAACAAAATAAGTACAAGCTCCTGCAGGTACAGTTTCATATCAATTATAGATGTTTTTCATTCAGACTTAATCACAAGCCTTTCATTTAGTAGTCAAGTCTACTTTACATGAGAACCATAAAAAGAAATTACACTGCAAACTATTATAAGGGGATTAACACATGCCCTGTTGATGCAATGGTTGCTGCCATTTCTTCTAAGTTGCCATGGTAGGCTCCACCACCCTTATGGCACTGCACTTGATGGACAGATATGAATGGGCAGATATTAGTGGAAAAGTAATGCAATACATTTACTGATTTTATTTCACATATTCAATGCCTTGAACACAAATGTGCTAAATTACTGATTGCCTTTATTATTATAAATACTGTAGTTAACAATGGATGTTTTCAGAATTTCAACCAAAATCTAATGTTAGATAAAGGGTGTCTGAGCGATTAAATAAAAACTTTTATTAATTATGTAATTTATTAAATTAATAAAGTCCTCCAATACCAAATGGCACTGTATGGAAAAACAATATCTTGTGCCACTGTTTTTCTCTAAAGAATGCAACCAAATGCATTCTAGAATTCAAAATCAGTAGTATCAGTAAGTGAGGAATTTTATTTCACTTTACTTTCTAGAATTGCTTTAATTCAGCTTTTTAAAGATGAATCGCTTCTTTCAGAAAGCAGTCTATGTGGCACAGTATACAGTACATATAGTTTTGGACTTTAGTTTGTCCAAGGCTTAATTTTTCTTCTTTTTCGCCATTTCTATGTGGACATTTTTATGTGTTTTGGATCATTTTCTTTAGCATTTAGCCAACTATGCTTTAGCATTTACTTAGGAAAAGAAATGAAATGACCAGTCATTCTCCCAAAATATTTTCTGATACTTTATAATTTTTTAGGTTACGCTGTGCCTTTGGAGTAACTCTGGTGTGCCAACCACTCATGGGAATAATTACCACTGTTCCACTTGATTTTCATTTGAAGATTATGGCTCTCGCTGTAGTTTAATGGAGTCCTAGAACCTTAGGAAACAGTTTTTGACACTCTTCCAGACTGATAGATATCTAAGTTTTGAATGGTCTCTTTTGGGAATTTTCTCTTATCTTGGCATTATTATTTAGTTGACCAAGGCTGGCTGTAATCGAACCATTCTGTGTTCAGTTAGCTGACTCTAATTATCCCTTCAATTGGTTTGATTTTACTAGGGGGCAATTTCTTTGTCACACAGCGACATGTTTATTTGTTCTTTAATTTAATTAAGAATGTTTTAAGTAGGGCGGCAAGGTGGCACAGTGAGTAGCGCTGCTGCCTCGCAGTTGGGAGACCTGGGGACCTGGGTTTGCTTCCCGGGTCCTCCCTGCGTGGAGTTTGCATGTTCTCCCCATGTCTGCATGGGTTTCCTCCAGGCACTCCGGTTTCCTCCCACAGTCCAAAGACATGCTGGTTAGGTGGATTGGCGATTCTAAATTGGCCGTAGTGTGTGCTTGGTGTGTGGGTGTGTTTGTGTGTGACCTGCGGTGGGTTGGCACCCTGCCCGGGATTGATTCCTGCCTTGTGCCCTGTGTTGGCTGGGATTGGCTCCAGCAGACCCCCGTGACCCTGTGTTTGGATTCAGCGGGTTGGAAAATGGATGGATGGATGTTTTATCTAATACTAGATTTCAGTTGTAAACCTGAAAACACTCAATGTTAAAACTAATGCAAGAAATCAAGAAGGAGGCGAACACTATTTCACAGCGCTGTAAATATAAATGTCAATGATAAACTAAACAAAATAGCATAACATTCTCAAAAAACGGTTCTGGGTTGTATGGGCCAGCAGTTTTATGTTATTTTTTTTTGTATATGTGTGTTTTTTCCATTATCCAATGTGTAGATGCAATTTCTGCTGCCAATTATTTCTGGTAAATACGTTTTATAAATACAGACATATTGTAAATGTGTAAGGAAAGTCTTCTTTTAAGCACTGTACCTTTTTAATGTTTTTTTCTGATATAAATGTGCAATACTAAGTAGCCTTGCTCTCAGATAAGTCAGCCTTGTTTGTTTTCTGTCTGCATGTGAAATTGTAGTTTTTGATTTTCGCCTTCAATTTTACGAGCCTCAGGATAGTAAAGTCTGTAAGTGACATTACACTCTATAACCTTTGCCAAACAAAGACCAAAAAATTGATTTTGAAGTATTCATTGTTGCTCCTTATACTTCATTGGCAAGAAAGGCTGGAAACGTAACTGGCATTTGTTGGTGAGGATTACTCCAGTCCTTACTGGCCATTTCCAGTTACTAAAACAAATTACCTGTTAATTATACAGCTAGATTAAAAAGTAAAAGACTAAATATGTAAAACGCAAATTGAATATACATAGTATTTAATACACTCTGCATATGCAGTATTTTACTATATTTACGTAAAAACAAAGAACACTACTTTAAGGACAAATTATTAGTGCCATCAGCTTCTTTAGAAGGAAAAGCAAATTCAAACCAAAACGGGTTTTTCAGAAAGAAAAGTCTTTGTTGTGCAATCACTTGCAAAAAGGTGTATTTTAAGGGAATAATAATATTAAAAATATCAAATATTGTTTAATGTGCATATTTAAATATTAGTCATTGCAGTTACTAATGTACCATTGCACGCACTTCTAATGCATGAATGTTGGTGCCATCAGCTTCTTTAGAAGGAAAAGCAAATTCAAACCAAAACGGGTTTTTCAGAAAGAAAAGTCTTTGTTGTGCAATCACTTGCAAAAAGGTGTATTTTAAGGGAATAATAATATTAAAAATATCAAATATTGTTTAATGTGCATATTTAAATATTAGTCATTGCAGTTACTAATGTACCATTGCACGCACTTCTAATGCATGAATGCAAGGATTAACTTGTTCTAGTTTTTAAAAATTATTTTTGGAGATTTGAATTTGTGTCTTTAAAATTATCAAAGCTTTACCTTTTTTCTTCAAGCAAAGGAAAACGTTTTTATCTTAAGGAAACAATCTGAGCCAAAGCATAGTTGGCAAGCACTTCCAAATCAAGGATATTTCCAGAAATCCTCTTAGACGCACATCAAAGCATTTGGGGTTCTCTAACTAAATAAATCTTTAATGCATGTAGTGCCTAGGGTATCCTCTCTCTGCCAAAGAGGAGTTTTATTTGCCAGCCTAATTAATGGTTTATCCTCCTTCTTAGAATTTATTACAGGACCCAAGTCCAAGGGTTTTGAAATCAGGAAAAAAAAGATTAAAACAAAAAGCAAAGCAAATGTATGACCCTACAAACCAAAACCAATAAATCAATTTAAATGTGACTGTGCTGCACACCACATTACCAGGCTTTAAAGCAAACTGTGTCATTATCCTATATATATATATATATATATATATATATATATATATATATATATATATATATATATATATATATATATATATATATTTACATCCACATCATTTATTGCAAAAATATAAACTAATTTCACAGAAACTGTTAGATTAATGTGATCTTTTCTATTTTGTGAAAGGTGTTTATTTCCATAAGCTGATAAGGAAATGAAAGTGCGATTTTTTTATTACCAGATTAAACAGAATTTTGTGGATAATTACCAACATAAATTCTGAATTACAGGGAAGAAAATCTTTTTTTAGTTTAGTACCAATTAAGAGTATACTTAATAAACTAAACAAAACAATGAGTGAAAGACTGATATAGGCCTAAAATATTTATAACTAACTTCTTTGCACAACACATCATTGACAATCAAAAATATTTTTATGAATTGATCCGGAAATAAAAATCTTAATGCTGGTGATATTCAACAAAGCATTTCCAAAGTTCTAAACAACAATTTCTACTTTTCTTTACTGTACAGATATTTATCTTTGTCTGACAACTTATAATATTTTCACATTTACAGATTCAGTTAAACATTTTGGCATGGTTTTTTAATGATTCAGCAATTGAACATGCCTGAGAGGCAGCATTACCACAGTCTAGAATAACAATCTGCAGTTATACAATATTCTTTATAATCTTTAAAAAGATGTGTAATATTTTAAATTTGGTAATATTTCTGTAAAAATAAACTCAGTAAGATGTATTATAGTTATTCTTATATATTCTTATATATATACTAGCAAAATACCCGCGCTTCGCATCAGCGAAGTACTACTTTAAAATTTTAAATAATAAACTGAGGGAAAATATACCAATAATTATTTGTTAAGGATCTCTTTGTATACCATGTTGTCAGTTAGCCCCTCCGGTTCTAATGTGACCAAGCTGTGCGCTGAGCTTACTCTTGAGCATGCAACATATAGTTGGCCATGTGAAAAGCAAATCAAGAACGGCAAGACTGCGTAAGCTGCGGAGCTCAGCTCAGAATGAAATGAAGTGAATGAAATTAGGTGAATGGGAGGGGAGATGATCACGTGACTCCCCCACCCCCCCCCTTAACTCTCCATCCCTCCACAAACACAGTCTCTCAGATCCCAACTCTCCGTTATATATATAGATTGTTATATTCTTATATAAAGCAAGACCTTGGTAAACTGAACACAAACCTGAATTAATATAGTCATGAAATTATTTAATATCAACATTCAATCTCAAGTGGCAAGAAGTTTTGGCAGGGTGGAACATGCATGCAGAGAGGAAAATCAAACATTGTATTATATATATTGTCGCAGATATGCCCCTTGTCCACCTCTCGGACCCTCAGGTACCACTCCAACCACGGTGTAAAAGCACAATAACTATTTATTTTGTTATTACACAGTGCACAAAGCACCCTCCACTCCACACTCATAAATCACAATACTAAATCACAATAAATCACTCCTCCTCGCCCAGACACTTCGCCCTCCTACCTCCCAGCTCAGCTCAATGTACTGGGCTTCCCAGAGTCCTTTTATACACCCTGACCCGGAGGTGTTCCTGTCCAATCAGTCCACAGTTCCTTATTCCTTCCGGGTCAGGGTAAACAGTCCTTTTCTTCAACCCGGGAGCACGTCGTATCTTCCTGTCACGTGACCATGACGTACTGCCGGGTTATAGGGCACATAAGAGCCTCCGAGTCCTCCTACAGCGACTCCTGGTGGCCCCCAAGGTATCCAGCAGGGCTGCGTATAAAAACTACATAGTCCATGAGTCTCAGCTGGAACTCGGGGCACGTCCACGCTGTCCGGAGAGCTCCTTCCCGCGGCCTGGGGGTGATGGCCGGAGTAAGAAGCCGGCAATCCACCACAATATATTATATATATATATATATATATATATATATATATATATATACACAGTATATATATTAGACTAAGGATGTACATTGGAACATGAGAACAGTGATATTAACTTTCTTTGGCAGGCAATACGGTGTAGTGGTTAAGGCTTCAGACCCTGAGGTTATGGGTTCAAATCCTGCTGCTGACACTGTGTGACCCTGAGCAAGTCACTTGACATGCCTGTGCTCCAACTGGCAAACCAAAAGAAATGTAACCAATTGTATCATAAATGTTGTAAGTCACCTTTGATTAATATGTCAGCCAAATAAGTAAATTTTCTATCATCACTCATCCACCAGTACTGACTCTAAAACAACCAAGGATTCATCCGCCTCCCTACAATCTTAAAACAAATTAAGGTGACAGTTGTTATGCTGTGCAGTAAGTCTTTTATCAATTTCATCTAAATCCAAATTGTCACTGCTGAGAAGACTGATGTTTGTCAACTAGTTATCCGCAATGGTTTACTGCTGGTAGCCTTTCACAAGGTTGAAAAGCTGAACCCGGACCCAGCATTACTCATTGACAAAACTTATGCAACATCAAAAGGCATTCTTGAAATGATTCAAAAATTTAAAAAAAAATCTCAGACTTTTGGGATTCTCTTTTTCATTTGCCTTTTTTTCTGTTGTAGCTCATTCTTCTGGATTTTGAAATCTACAGTATATGCTTTCATTAATATACTCTATTTCCTCCATGAAAATGTGACAGTTCAGTGGGTTTAGTGCTAGTATGGTTATTATTGCTAAGGTGTTTTTTCCATGGGTAGGACAATAACTTGGCAGTAGTAGAGCAGTGGCACCAAGTGCCACAGCAGGATACCAAGTAGAGAAACAATAGAGGATGGTTAGTAATTCATAATTATGGTAATGCATAGTATTTTATACAAATAACTATCAAACAGAGATGCAGTATGTATAGCTAATCAGCATCTCTAGTTATAATATTCTAGATTAAAGTAGTCAGTCTTCAACCTGTATTTAACACTAAAATCCACCAGAGCCCACAAAAAAATTTGTAAATCCAGCCCACCTTAAATCCTTTCTCATTTCTCCGTCAGTGTCTTTTGTCCTGTAAATGTGTCGATAAGCAGCAAGCAGCCTGGTATCCCATCTGCCCAAAGTTCAATTCGCAAAGAAGTTTCTCAGTGCTCAGTGTTTATCTTCAAGTGAAGTACTGGAGCTTTATAGGGTAAAAAAGTACATTGTAATTTGGGATACATACATTTCATGTGTCAACAACAATCTATGTAAAAACGTCATTAACACAGAAACGTTTTTATGATAATAATTCTAGTGTTAAAATTCTGAGACTAAAGGGGAATCTGACATGTAAGGAGGCAGAACTGAAAGCTTGACCTCTCACTATATTTTATTAACCCTTGGGACCTTTAGTAAGTCAGCAATTTAAGATCCTAATTCACACAATGGTTTGTAAGTAATAAATTCAGATAAGTAAGCTAGGCCTTGCCCATTTAAGACTTTATATATAGAAAGAAGGGTTTTGAAATCGACTCTACACTTAACTGGAAGGTAGTATAAAGACTTCAGAACAGGAGCAATGTTGTCATACTTTGCAATTTGTGTGATCATTTTTGCAGAAGCATTCTGAATTAACTTGAAAGCTGCATAAAGAACAATTTAAACAGCCCGTGAATCACACATTGCTATAGTCATGTGACGATGCGGGTTCTGCTCCACGCGCCCATCAGCTGTTAGGGAGCCCTTGAACCAGTGACAGTGAGGCAATAACATTTGAGCAAGGGGAGGGTGTAACAAAGTGCAAAGTGCTTTTATTTAAAAGAACAATCAAAGCAGGTTTTCAAAGTGCATTCAAAGTTCAATAAATCAAAAGTCAATAAATAATCCATATAAATAAACGTGTGGAGGTTAAAATCAATAAATAGAAAAATCTTCTAAGAATAACGAGATTAAAAATCCACCAAGAAGCAATCCTTTAAAATTACAAAGCCCGGTGTCTTCCTTTACCATGGCGGCTCCCCTGCTACTCCCATCTGGGCTGCTCTACAGGAGAGTCGCCTACCTGCAGGTACAGCTGTCCTTCAACCTAGTCCGGTAGCCCTCCGACCCTTGGCTACGTCGGGCTCCCAACCGGACCAAGACTTGGGTTATTTTCCCAGCGGCCAAGGCGCTCACTCTGGGTCTACACCAGCCCAAAGCCTTCTCGACTCCCGCTCCTATCGAAAGTGAAGTCGATGCCTCTACTGGTCACTCCAGCTACTTAGTCTCTCAGCTGGAGCGACCGCTTCCTTCAGCCCCACTGAGTGTCGGCCAAACACTCCCCTCGTGGGCTCTCTTCCCAGCTGCCTGCTTTCTCTAATGCGAGCCTGCTCTTGCTCGCTCGCTCGGTCTCCTTCTTCACACTGGCTTTCTCCACCTGCTTCCTGTCTTCACGCTACCTCCCGTTCTCCTTCCTTTCTTTTCTTTTCTTTTCCTCCTTCTAACCATCTCGGGCTTCTCTATATATGCAGAGAGGACATGGCAGCTGCAGCACATTAGCCCCAGGAACAATCACAGATGTGGGCAGTCTCTCACCTGTGCACTTAGGCGAGAAACCCCCACACCACAGATCGCCCTGAGACGCTACAGCCACCATGCCCCCTCGCTAAGCCGCGAGCGTGGTGATTATTCATTTAAAAACGAACTGGCCTTTGCTGGGAGAGCTGTGGACCCATAACACCACAAGTCAATCATACTAGAAAAATATGCATGAATTAATTAATTGTACACTCATTCAGTAAAACTAATGGGGATTCCAACTGAGTTAAAAAGTGGCAGAATATTGTTGCAGTCTGTTTCATCCACCCAATTAACTAGCCTTTATGTTTTTTCTATATTCAAAGACAAGTAGTTCTCATTCATCCACACTTTTAATTCACTGACACAATTAAGGGCACCATCGCAGAAACATTGTTTGGTCTAAAAGAAAGGTATAGCTGAGTGTCATCTCCATACAAGTGAAAATAAAAGTTATGTGTTGTAATGAGAGTTCCCAATGGAAGAAAATAAAGTAAGGACAGTAACGTTCTGAGTGAGCCCTGAGGGACACCGTATTAAATCTGAGTACAATGACGGAGTACTGTCCGCCCATTTCTGCATGAACTAAAATCAATTTGATAAATGTGAACTAAACCACTCAAGCACAGTGATTGAAAGCCAAATGTAATCTTCCAGCCTGTGTAATAAAACAGAATGGTTAATGGTGTCAAACACTATATGGAAATCTAACATCATAATTATTGTTCAGTTTCTTTTATCAGAAGATATCAAATATTGGTTTCAATATTGGTTAGTGCCACTTCTGTACTGTGACAGATGCAAAAGCCAGACTGAAATTTTTCAAATAAACTTTGTGTCAACGTCGGTGACCAATTCACATCTTCATTGCTACGGTTCAATTTGAACAATGGTTCAGTTTCAGTTTGCCCTAAAACTGCCTTTACAGCCTTTCATTTGCTGTTGTGTTTTTCATTGGAGACCTTGCCCCACTCTATAATCCAATGTTAAATGTTTTATATTTAATAATCTGTTTTAGGCCAAAAATGTTAACTTCAGTAATGATCAACCATTGTTTGATAGAAGTCCTTTAAAGCGTACAATTTTGTCAACTGCTGAACTTTTTAAAAAGCCTCAAATGTAATTTGAGCCCTGCAAATTAGTAAAATTCTATATACAATTTTAGAATGATAATTTGACATTAAAAGTCTGCTAAAGTAAATATTTTATACCAGTAACGGCACACTACACGATAACATGCAGTGAATATACTTGACTTGAGCATTCATAGTTTTCATTCTCTTTCTCTGTACATTTAGCATTCGTTTGCTCAGAGGTTGATGCACTTGCTGCTTCCTGAGCAGCTCTTCTTTTCCCCACCCTAGCAGCCTGCCTCTTCTCTTCTTTTGTTGGCATCTTTTCACGTTAAAAATGATTAAGTCAGTGTTTGTGTTGCAATTAGTACATTTTCTTTAATTTTTCACTTAAGCTGGCACTTAAGTCTTCAATCTGCCTCAAGAATGAGTTAAGATATGAAGAGGTAGGGGATGTGACAGCGAAGGTGGTAGGGATGAGAACGGCACCCATACACATGCGCCGCATGGCCGCCCTGTTGGCCACATGGGAGAGATGATTCTACAATAAAATAGAATAAAAAAAAAGAGGAATAACCTTTGAAGTCAATCATCATCCCAAAAGCGGATGGTAGACGTCATGTAGTATATGTGTACCAAATTTCAGGTCAATAGTTCAAACGGTTTGCGAACTACAGGTGAGTTAAAATCCTGGACAGACAAATGAACAGCCACGGTAGTGTATTATATATAAAGATAGACAATATTTTGTGCAATAAGCAAAGCACAGGCTGAGATGTCCTAATGAATGAAATCTGGAGCCTGCTCTGAAAAAGAGTTCATATTCTTGGCAAAAAGGGTGTTGTTTAGGTTCTTTTTTAACCTGCCAAACATTCTCCTTTTTCAAACTCTGTGGAAGGCTCTCAGCCCAACAGATGTGTACATATCAAATAAAGTTCCTTTCTCCTCATGTTACCTTTTAATACTTTCATGCTATTATAGGACACTCAAAACTACATCTGTACATATTACTTAGAATAAATCTTAGTTTTTAAGGATGGGGGAGCTGGATTTTGGGGCTATGTTATTAAAGTTTATATAATTAGAAGTCAATGCTTAAAATATACACTAATACATTTTTTAGTTCTTCCTATGAGTCCACAAGGAATAACAGAGTTGAGAACATATTGTAAAATAATGTTAAGCTAGTTGTCAAATATAATGTTATAACCATGTTACTGTATTTTTAAGTTATTTTAATTGAAAAATAATAATCAGCGGTTAGCATCATTAAGGAATTACAGACAAGATACAAAATACGGCAGTGAGGTGGTATATGTCAGAATCACTTTAGTTCAGTTAGTAAGGAAGATGTTGAGGGGTTTTGTAACTGGAGTTGTGCAGCCAACCAAATTTAATATTTCAAATAGTATAATTTTATTTAATCAAATAATAATTCCTTACATTTCCAACCTGTGAATGTTGCAATTGAGCTCCAGCCTCACTGGGCCACATGTTTTATGTGTGCACCAAATTAACATCATTCTGGACAAAAATCTTTGATTGTCTATCACACAGCCTTGGTGTCAAAATCAGACCTAACCTGTTTACAGTTGTGTTTGTTGTACTTCCAGATGGGTTTAAAATGGAGAAGTGTAAATTGATTGTGATTGCCTTTACCACCCTACTAGCACGTAGACGTATGTTGCTCACCTGTTATAAGTTAGTGGGTAATTGATGTTCTATACTATTTGAAATTGGAAAAAATCAAATTCTCACTTGGAGGATTTGTTCAAAACATTTTTAAAATATAGCAAGATCTAATTAATAAAATTTTAGATTAAGCTTTTATATCGATGGAAGGAGAAAGATATTCTCCCTTCTTTGTTGTTGTTTTTTTTAAAGAATTACTTTTGTTGTTGGCTTTTCTGTATTTCTCTCTGGCGCAGGTTAATTTTAGGTTTGTTAAGTTTTACTCAATTGTATGTAATGTTACACTGTTTTGTTGTTAAAGTAAATCTTGATTGTATGGGATATTAATTTCTTGAAATAAAATCTACAAAAAACATAATTCTTTACATGTATATAGCAATTTTTTCACTACTCAAAACGTTTCATTGAGTGGGGAACCACTTCAACCACCACTAATATGTAGCATCTACCTGGATGATGTGATGACAGCCATTATAGCACCAGTACACTCACCACACATTAGCTGTAAGGTGGTCAAGTGGTGAGAGGGATAGCCAATTAGAGACAGGGGATGATTAGAGGGTCAGAATGAATAGGCCATGGTGGGCGATTTAGCCAGGACATCAGGAAACACCCTAGTCTTCACGAAAGATGCCCAGGGATCTTTTATGACAACAGAGAATCAGAACCTCGATTTTATATCTCATCCAAAGGGCAGTGCCATATTTACAGCAGTATCCTCATCACCGCACTGGGACATTGGGAGTCACATTCAGACCACAGGATAAGTTTAGAAAGGCACGCAGCTGTGTATATAATGCCCCACAATTCACAGTGCATGTCAGGACACAAAACAAGCCATGAAGTCCAAGGAACTCTCTGTAGACCTCCACGATCAAACTGTGGTGATGTATAGATTAGAGCAATAGTATAAAAACAATTTCTAAAGCTTTGCCTGTTCCCAGTGGCTTCCATTTTGAAATGAGTGCATTTTGGCAGCACCAGGACACTTTTGTCTGTTGGCTATCTGGCCAAACTAAGTAACCGGGCAAGTAAGGCCTTGGTCAAGCATGTGACCAACAATGCAGTGGTCACTTCAGAAATCCTCTGCTGACATGGCAGAACCTGTTGCAATCACGGTAACACTTCATTATTCAGGTGTTTACGGCAAAGTGGCTAAATTGTATTTGAAGGATTCTGGAAGCATAACAGAAAAATATTCTGTATTCTAATGAGACAAAAGCTGAACTTTCTGGGCAGAATGCTAAGCACTATATGAAAGAAAGATATCAGTTTTGATTTTTAAGGAATCGGCAAACCTTTCTGAAAAAATGTTTTCACCATGTCATTATGGGTTATTGAGTGTAAATAGATGGGCAAAAGTAGAAAATGTGGGGAATTACTTTGTTTTAGATAAATAAAGAATAAAAGAAACAAAACTCATCGATACCATTGTTATATTTTAAATTATATTTAAAAACACACAAATGAAGAGCAGTAAACCACAGCAAGTCTTTACATATTATCTGGCTTGCTTAGTCTGTAACACAGAGTATTATTTTCAAAGATTGTTTTAAATGCCTGCATTCTGTGAAATGGCCCTACTGCCAAACCCCCTTGTTACAGATGTTTTAATGTTTTCTGCTTTCCTTTATTTTATATAACTACCTGTTTTCAGTTTTTATATGTCCTTTAACTCATCGGTGTAACACAAATACTTACATTTACGTTTCTTACTATTTTTGAAAAAATTGAATGCCAAAGCTAGGCTTAACTAATTAATGTAGACTGTTGAGATCTTGAAATAATTCCTACTGGTACTACAGCAACACCCTTCCTTTTGGGGTGTTGCACAACAAAGACAGAATAGTAGTAGGAGGAACATTCATCTTTTCAGTATCAGCAATACAATTATGGTTAAGTTTGAAATAGTCTTTGAACATACACAACTGACACATCAGAATGAAGACTGTCTATATATGATAAGCATATTAAAAAAATGCAATATATAAAAATAAGAATACTGTAATAATAAATAATAGTGTCACTTCAAGGACATTCTTGTGCAAAATAAATAGATTCCAAAAACAAAATGAACACACAAAATAAATGGATAAAAGAAGAATAAATTATTAAATATAAATAGATAATGCTAAGAAAACAACTTTGAAGAACATTGGAAAGTACAATTACAGTACAATAATACAATTCAAAGGTTAAGTTACAAACAGCAAAGGGGCTTTTTCCAGTAATACTGCTGCAAAAAACTGAAATCTATTCTAAAATGCCCTAGAGATCCACCATAAAATATAACAGAAAATAATAAGGAAATAACAAAATAACTGCATAAAAATTTCACTCAGTTATTTACAATATATAAATAGTGTGGTATAAATGGCACAACCCTCTCTTTCCTGACTGCACGCTGATGGAAGGAAGCACTGACTTCCCATGATGTCAACCAATAACTGTCAACAGAGTAGGCTGTTGGAATCCCATAAGGTATGGGGTGGTACAATGTCTTCTCCATCTTTGTGGTTATGCTACTTACCAGGTGGCACGTACATTTGAAAGCTCTCCTTAGCATGTTAGCAATGAAAGTGAGTATCTCCTTAGCAGGTACTGCCCACTGTTAATGGTCCTCTCAAAGATTGTATTTGATACTCCTGCATCTTCTTTGCAACATCTGCCAAACACTACAACAGAATGTCTCACACAGAATTAGAAGATTTGTTGAAGGCTAATAAAATACCACTAGTACTGGAAAAGAAATATTTCAGTAAATATTTGAAATAAGAGAAGTACTTTAACAATCACCTATTACTCTTAACATATGAGGATGTAGAAGGACAACTAAGAGTACTCTCTCTTCAAAAATTAAACACACAGACATGTATAGAACATGAAAACTCCACACAAACAACAACCAAGTGCAGGGTTTGAACTTGGGAGTTATATCTGTATGCAAATAGTGTTCTAAATAAAAATGGAATTCTAATGGAAGATCCAGACAATCAAGGCTGTTAGACTTTTTTGAAAGGCAATTGAAGTAGCAGACAAAAGCAAGCCGTATGGCATAATTAACTTAGAGTTTTAAAAAGAATTAGATTAGGTTCCACACAAAGGATCAATTCTGAAGGTAGAAACCTTTGAATTTAGACCTAAATATGGATTTCAAGTGCTTAATAGGACTTAAGAGTACAAATAAGAGGTGAATGCTCCACAAAGGGTGATGTCATTATTGAAGTGTTTCTGGGATTTTGCCATTTTTCTTTGTAATTCACTCTAACAGACAATATTATATGCAAGGGTAAAGTGCTACATGCAGGCAAAAAGTATATCAGTTATGTGCATGATTGACAATGGTGATGCATAGAACAGGATTTAGAGTTTTATATTATTGTAGAATTGTTATTTTCAAGCTAATGTGTAGAAGCAGTTTTAATGTCAAATAAAATATGGTACACCTTTTTTAAAAAGTCTGAACTGTTCATACACTCTAGAACACTTATGGTGGTCCTCCTTTTAACTTCAAGTGTGTTTCTGGTCAGAAATTTGGGTGGGAGAGGGGTGCTAGGCCACTTTTCCTTTACTACTTGATCCACACAAACATAACTTAAATATTTGATCATTTTTTTTTGTTTTTTTTTAATATATCAAGCCACATAAACAGATTATTATTTGAAATGGCTTTCCTGTGGAGTGGCTGTCTCAGCCTTGCTGGATGTGCTGAAAAATTTAATTTGTCCCCACACTGGATGAACCTGAACAAGTCCCCATTGTACCTAGTGAAGAATTCACTCACGTCAATGCTCCCACTCTCTCTTCTAGTCATCCTCTTTTTAATGGCAGAGTTGAGATTCAAATTCAGGACACTGTCACCTGTCCCACCATTAATTTAAGCCCTGGGCTAATCTTAGCCCTGTCTGCACATGCTGACTATTATAAAACAACAAGAAAAGGTCAGAGGTTGTCACCATTATGTTAAACACAGCACTTTTTGGCAGAAACTTGGGTAGCTACCACTGGGAACCTTGTATTTCCCATATGTCATGTAGATCTTGTATGTAACATTTAATCTTTTCAGTCATTAACAGTGAAATTTGCACAGAAAATTAATCAGGATTTTTAAATATTCTGTAATGCATTGATAAATTTGATTCAGTATAATTATTTGAGTTTAATATTCAGTCCATCATATACTTAAACATCAGTAAAGGGTAATTACATTCAAAATAAAAACCAAGAAGCACTTGGTTTTAACTAAACTAGTACTCCAACATCTTGGGACTATGATATGTGCTATAATATGTATGACTGTGTTTGTGACCTAAATGTTAGTGCCAAATAAAATGCACAAAATTGGCTAACTTTTTCATGTAGTGGTAAAAATGCTATAAGCACTTATTAATTTTTAAATCAGGTTCTTTCTCAGGTTCCACACAATGAAACTATGAATTTCCTATGCAAAATCTTTAAAAAAAATAATAAAAAAGACTGGCAGAAATCTCATTTTGGGATTGAAAAGAGCCCACCATACTAAAGGAGCCCTACACCACTATCCATTGTCAGGTTCCTACTTCACAAGGCATTTTATTTTAATCTAGAAACTTCCAGCCAATTCTCTCAAAAACTTCCATCCTTGACATAGCATCCAGATTCTAAGCCTCTTGAATTTGTCTGATACACATGGGGCCACCACATGTAGTTCACTTTTCCAGGTCTTTCATTCAATTACTAAAAAAAAACAAGATTATGCAGTTTGCAAATTGAACAAAAAGATAAAATTTTAATGATTAAAACATTCAGATGAAAGTTACATGGGATATTACCCAAAAACACCCCAGCATCATTCCCCTTGCTTTGTGTTTCCAACTCACACAGGTAATCTTCTGGTTCCCCTTCCTCCCTAACCTGCCACTCATCTGTTATTTATCATCTTAAACTAACTTCACCTGGTAGAAATCAAGCATCAATCCATCAATAAACCAATTAAATGAAAATGCCACTAAAAAAAAAGAAAAAGAAAAACAATGCAATACATTAATTAACTCATTTTGTATATAAAAGAAAAAATCTCATTTAAACAAATGTGAGTAATCTTATAAAAAAAAGTGAACAATTCAAGTTATAATTGGCAAACATGAATCATTCTAAATTTATTGAACACAAATATCAAAACATATTTAAACCAGTGACATGTGAATCTATAGAGTCTTAACTCGGAAAAGAAAATCTGACCACAATCACCCCAGTTTTGATGTCACTACACTGGTTACCTGTGTCATTTAGAATTGCCTTTAAAATACTGTTTATGGTTTACAAAGCCTTAAATAATCTCGCTCCATCTTATATTTTGGAATGTCTTACACCTTACACTCCAAATCGTAACCTTAGATCTTCAAATGAGTGTCTACTTAGAATTCCAAGAGCTAAACTTAAAAGAAGTGGTGAGGCGGCCTTCTGCTGTTATGCACCTAAAATCTGGAATAGCTTGCTAATAGGAATTCGCCAGGCTAATACAGTGGAGCACTTTAAAACACTGCTGAAAACACATTACTTTAACATGGCTTTTTTGTAGCTTCATCTTAGTTTAATCCTGATGCTCTGTATATTCAATTAATGATCATTATTATTCATAGTGGCTCCAAAATCCGTACTAACCCCTACTTTCTCTGCTGTTCTTTTTCCGGTTTTCTGTGGTGGCGATCTGCGCCACCACCACCTAATCAAAGCACCATGATGTCCCTACATTAATGGATTAAAGGCCAGATGCTCACATGACCATCATCATCAGATTCTTCCATGAGAACCCTGAATACCATGAGGACTGATTGAGGTCATTTATGTTAGGTAGAATGCCTAGAGGGGGCTGGGTGGTCTCGTGGCCTGGAACCCCTGCAGATTTTATTTTTTTCTCCAGCCGTCTGGAGCTTTTTTTGTTTTTTCTGTCCTCCCTGGCCATCAGACCTTACTTTTACTCTATGTTAATTAGTGTTCCCTAATTTTAATTATTTATTTAGTCTTTTTTCTCTTTCTTCATCATGTAAAGCACTTTGAGCTACATTGGTTGTATGAAAATGTGCTATGTAAATAAATGTTGTTGTTGTTGATCAGCTCAGATAAGCAAGTGCGGGTCTAGACCAGTGTTTCCCAACCTCGGTCCTGGGGACCCCCTGTGGCTGCAGGTTTTTGTACCACCCAGCTTCTGTTTTTAATTGGACTCCTGGGCTAATTAAGTGATGTGTTATTTCCCAAGTTCTGTGTTTTGGGAACAATATAGAAATTAGAAAACTAAGTTTGGTAAATATATATATATATATAAATTAAAATGTACCAAGCAGTTATATGGGAATAATGTGTTTTTTTCTTTTTAACAATATTTTCATCTTGATTTTCATTCAACTTTTCTAGGTGTTCTAATTGTTTAATTAATCCATTTTTTTACTAATTAGTGGGTCTGATGCTAAGGTACTTGCAGCCTTTGATTATTCTGTGTTGTTTGCCAGCATATCTGCTCTGCTCATTTTTAATTGTCATTAATAAGATACAACGAAGGGGAAAGACTGCAATGAGAATATATAATGAAATCAACAAAAGAGAGTTAAGCATTTAAATCTATAGCAAAAGCAGAAATATTTTTAAATGTCTTACAAATGTAAAAACATGCTGCTGTGCTTTTCTGAATGTAGAATAAAAGAAAAATAATACCAGCTAATTAAATGAGATCAGTGCTATCAGGTGTTGTCACTGATTAGGAATCTGGTTGGAACAAAAACCTGCAGCCACGGGGGGTCCACAGGACTGAGGTTGGGAAACACTGTTCTAGACCATTTAAAGCTTTAAGTGTAAGAAGAAGGATTCTGAAAGTATCATTTTGAGATGTGGATCTTTGATTCTTAATGATAGGGTAGCATTTTTCAGTCTTAATTATTCAAGGAGCCAAGTCTGCCATAAAAAAATAAGCTTCATTCGTTTTAGTATTGCTTGTAACTCTAAGCTGGTTAGGAAACTGATGAATGATTAAATGTTAAAAGATAAAACTTAAAATAGTTCTTCATTATTAGTTGTTCAAGTCCACCCAATAACTCGTTCCAGTATAGAGCTGCAATTTAAGAACCTACACATTCCTAACCTATACTTGCAGTTTCATTTCCATTTGTCAGCCAATGAATTAGACATGTTCCTTACAAAATGAATATTAGGAAGAAATGTTCTGTGTGAAATAAGTAAATATATTTTTCATAATTTTTT